>NW_003852402.1:22999319-23142523 GCF_000181295.1 Otolemur garnettii
GGGGAAAGTCATCTGATTGGACACCCAATGGGGAAAGTCATCTGATTGGATACCCAAGGGGGATAGTCATCTGATTAGATATCCAACAGGTCTCTCACTACAGCCTCTCTGACAGCTCCACTTTGAACCATCTTGAAATTGGCAGTTTGCATTCTCCTGTCTTTGTTGTGCCCAGCTACCTCTCCCTTTCTTCCTGTCAAAGTCTTAACCTTTCTGCAGGGCCTTGCTCGCATGCACCTCCTCCATGAAGTCTTCCTTGATTTCCTATCTCTAATTATAATTAGTCAATCCTTTTCTTCCTTTCAATCTCACATAACTTGTCTACTTTAAAAATAACTCTGTCTTTAATCTGATTTGTTCTGGATAAATTCTGGGGATGCTTTCTCCACAACTGCTAGATCATGTATCTTTAGGTGGCAGGGAACATGTCTTAATTTAACTTTGTTCACCCTCTACAAAAGACCCTGTCTATTATTAGACAAGACATGACTATGATGAACAAGAGGGAAGTGTGCTAGTTCAATGGGATAAATTGTTCCCAAACTCATCACCCTCATTAAGAGAGAACCCCATGATGTATTAATTAACACAGGTGTGTCCATTCTTCCTCAGTCTAGTTACATTACTTGATTATATTTCTAGGAAAGCACTCAGAAGGATCCTACCCCACCTGCCCTTCATGGTGCTAGATGCTCTGATGCAGAACTATTCTTAGGGAGCCCAACCATGGAGCAGTGTGCCCTGTCACAGGCAGCTCTGGGAGTAATTTCACGACTTCTTTGCCCCCACACCCTCACCTCCTCATTCATTTCCGGCTTGAATAACCTCAACTGTCAGAAATCTTCTTGCTCAAAGATCTTCACACGTAGATATTTTTTCACCTTGTCAGTACAAATGTTTGTTCATCAAAACCAGGGAATAAGTTGTAACACTTTTTCATGCCTTGAGCTTCCTCTTCCTCAGGGTAGAATAAAAGGGAGGGGGAATAAAAAGGGTCAGACTCTTAAAAATGGACGATACCCCGGCATTTTCACATTAGGACATGTGGTTTATGTGCTAGCTGAAAAATCTAGGCAATAAGAGGTCAAGGGAAAAAATACTCGCTGATGAGAAGGAAACCTAGATACAAAATTTCCCCCCTCCAAAGCCAGTCACCTAGTTGTAGGCTTTGTGACCACAGAATTATATAGGAATGTGGAAATTATAAAGGGGGGGGGAACACAGAAATTGAAAAGTAAAATTGCTAAGGCTGAAAGATTTGCAAAGTATGTCTTTCTCAATATAACACTCCCAGCAGCAGAGAGAGAATTAAACCTCAAATGTGAGAAAACACTCTCAAACTATTTACTTTTATTCATCTAATAACCTACATTCTGTGATGTATTGGGGTCACAATACACTGGAAGGAGATATTAAATGGAAACACAATTGCACTCATTATTACCACAGACACACGATCACCACAATAAAGCTGGATTACGGTCCAAATAGTTTAAACTTTTAACATTTTTGATTACAGGAGACTGTGTGACCTGTAAACTGATCTCCAAATCAATTACGCAAATATGTGGATATAGACATACTCATTCTAAAGAAGGGCAGAAACTGAAGAAATTATATCAATTATTTATTCACTGAGCCAAAATAAACACCGTTATTTAGAAAACAAGGAGCACTTCCTAAACAGCAAACGTATCATAGAAGGTAAAATCAATTCTCAAATTAATCCGTACAGTCCTGTTTACTAAATTCACCTACTACTACAGCTAAAAATTGGTTAAATTAAAAGGCACTGGGTTGTTTATTTATTTGTTTCAATCATGGTTTGAAGAAAATAATGAGATGCTTCAATTTTCATTGCCTTGAATTTCCACCATACTTTTATCATCCACGGAGTTATTTTTCCTTGGCTGAAATTCTGGCTGTCCTATAGTAGCTATGCAACCTTGGGCAAGTTGTCTAATCTCTTTGTGTCTATTTTTTCTTATATAATATAAAATGATGATTAAAAATAGCATGCATCTCATTAGGTTGTCATGAAAATTAAAATAGTCAATATGTATAAACTGAGTGGAGGTCAGAGACATAATACTTACTTAATTACGTTGGATGACTTTGTGATGAAGGTTGGGGACAGGGTAACAGGATCAGTGGCCACTTCCCTGTTATAGTTTCTCCTGTACTCATCCTAATTAAAGTCTGAAGAGGGTGCTGACCCGTACATTTTCTCATTTTTTCCTTTTGCTGATAGTAGCCGATGCCATATTTTAACTATAATTTATGCATCAAAGCATTCACATGTAATTTTCAAGAAAAGAAAATAATCTCATCACTCTTCTCAAAATGTGTGAAAAAAAAAATCAAGTTGCACCTTCCACAACTTCTACACTATAGAGATACTGAAACCATCCATAACATAGAGAGAATAAAAGATTCAGGAAAGGTTCCTAACCTTTAAGGTTGACATCAAGGACAACAACAATATCCTTTCCTTTCCCATAATGTCAGTAGGCAGTGCTCAATGGGTGGCCAAGCATCTCTGCAGGTCCCACTCACATCCTAATAGTTTTTATAATATGGAGTCGGTATCATATATATTACAAGCAACAGAATCAAATATGTGCCACTTATACAAAAATAAGTATACTAGATACTCATTTCATAATACCTTAAGTTTCAGCATTATTCATCAGCAAAAAGACCAAAACCCAAAACAAAACCTAACTTCCCTTCTTACAATCACAGTAAGCAAGCTGTGAATTTCCGTGAGGTTCACAAGACAGTGACGCTAACCACACTATAGTGCTAAAGCGTGAAAGGAGCTTTTCTTAAGGTTTTCTTTGTTATAGTGTTTGTATATTATCAAGAGAATATATTCTTACTGTAAAAAGTAAAAACAGAGGGGTTGGGGGATCACAGTGCATGGCACACCTCTAGGAGGTGGGACACAATTCTAAGAGGGACTTTATCTAACACATGCAATTAGTGTAACCTAATTCTTTGTACCCTCAATGAATCCCAAACAATAAACAAGAAAAGGAAAGGAAAAGAAAAAGAGAGAAAAGTTAACTGTTAGCTGCTAGCCATCTTCATTCTTATCTCATCCAATGAAGTAACACAATTAAACATCTGCTAGTCACCCACGCACTCATTAAAAACATGGAATAGTATATACACACAATAGTATATAGAAGGTGTTTTATAAAAATGAGCTAAAAAAAATTCATGTTATTGTGAAACTCATTTTTTTTCACCCAAGAAAGCATCACAGATATTCATCATGCTCTTTAGATATAGGTCTGGCTCATTTTTTAATAACTGTATAATATAATCTATCTGATAGATGTCCCAGAAATTATTCCCCAATTTAGTAAAATGCACGTTTTTTCCCCAGTATTTTTAAGCACAACAACAAAGATGGATTTTCGCATGCTGATACTGTATTTTCAAACAGGAGATTGCTGAGTGAAAGGAAAGTTCTATCTGTAGTAGGAACGTGTGTATTACAGGATTACTCTCACCCAGGAATCTACTTGCTTATCAAAGCTATTTTTTCCAGAACTGAGTGTTATCACTGCCTTTGATTTTGTGCTATTCTAATGAGTAAAAAAGACATCTGATTATTATTTCATTTTTTTCTTCTCAGTGTGAAGTTGGAGTGTTATCACAGTTATCTTTGAATAACATTTTATCATATTTCCTTAAATTAGGTTTTTCGAACTCTGCACTATTCATATGTGGGGACGAATTATTCTTTGTCATTGGGGACTATTCTCATCCAGCGGCCTCTACCCACTAGCTGCCAGGAGCCCCCTCCCTCTCCCCATTTGTGACACCCCAAATGCCTCCAGACAGAAGTGCCCTAGTTGAGAACATCTACTTTAAATGCTTAATTTAGAAAGATTTTTCTGTAACATTTCTTATTAAATGTAACAAACAACAAGACTCCAGAAACCACCTCCAGGATATTTTTCAGGGTTGATAGATTTCAAAACCCGATCAATAATCTAAAAATAGGAGTGTGTATATACCTAGCATCAGCGCAGCCTGATAAATACCTCCTTAGGCACATAATTAATTTAACCCCAGGAAAACTGAGAGCAAAAACCTTCTGACAGACGGAAGAGAAGTTATTCATGACCCAGGCAAAATACCTGCTTTAATTTCAAAGTCATCAGGCAGCTTTTTTATTTCATTCCAATCCCCTGTTTGTGACTTGTGAACAGGTAAAGATAAAAAGAGTTGTTAAATATTTAAATATCTATTCACTGTGCCAAAAATCTCAAGTGAGGCCATTTCTTTGATTATTTCTTTTGATTACTGCAGTATTTTGATTTACTTTGAGTTTCCAGATCCAAAACAGACCAACAGTTTCCCCAGAATTTCCTCTAAGGGGTGAAAGACTTTCTCTTTTGTTATGAAATAGGATCCCAAAATCTTCATACCATTTGAATTCCCTTACCAAAAATACACAAATGACTTTTGTTACGGAGAAAAAATGGTACATTCTGATTGTTTTTTAATACAGAGCATCTTTTTCCCAGCCTCCGGAGAGAAAAATACCAAAAGCAACAGAAAATTTTCATTGAAATTCAATACCAAAAGCAAGAACTAATATGGCAATTAGTTACCTTCACTTATTCTTACAAATAGGTTGAATGCTGCCATATTTATAATAGTAATAACACAAGACACTTAGACACACAGAGAAGTTTTTTTGCAGAGAAACTGACCTTTATCAATTTATTCCAGGAGTAATTTTCTGGCTTTAATTGGAAGTCAGTATTTCTTTCTGATGAATTCATAAATAATAATTACAAGGCCACCAGCCATTCCCAGCTGGCTTTGAGGTTTCAATTCTCTGTAATGGCAAAGGGGATGGTTTTAAAAAGGCAAAATGCCAGTCATGAGATCTATCTGACTATTGATAAAATACTGACAACAGCATTACAGGGAATCAATCAACAATGCAAAGAGCTGACCAAAAGGCAAACATGGAAACCTGCCCTCCTTTGCAAGACACGGGCTTTTGTGATAAAATTGCATGGCCTGACAAAATCTCCCTGCATTGTTTCAGCACAGGCTTCCAGCACATGCCACCCTTATCGAAGTCTATTTTTGAATTTTAGATATTTTGAGCAAGAACTAGTCACAGAGTTTATGTTGAAAGAGAAAAATTAAAGTGTCTTACTTGTGGCTGTGACCACTGCTTAGCCTCAGCCTCTAAATAGACATTTTTTAAAATTTTTTTCCAAATTCCTAAAAATATGTTTTAACTGAACAGTTTATACCAGATGAGTTGATGAGTCAATTAATAGCTTATATTTTCATCTAGTTTCAGCTCATTACCAGTTATTTCAGGTAGCTGTGTTTAATTATTTGCATCCAAAAGTGAGCTGAGAAATAAATCTCCCAGCTAATGCTAATTGGTTTTCTATTATATGCACTTGAAAAAAAAAATCGGTATAAGTTACTAGATTAAATAACAAGCAATTGGTAGCGTTCTTCCAATTACAGCACCTCCAGCAAAAACTCCATTATACAAAAGCAAGCTGAATTATGGTTAATTTATTAATGAATTTGGCACCGCACAGAATGAGATTGGAGATATTGAAGCCACTTAAATTCATTTAAGTAATCAGAGTTCGGAGACTTTAAGATATGAAGCTAACTTTTAGCTAAAAGAATTCAAAATAAAAAATATGTGGAGAAGGGAGTAATCAGAGAAGCTGTAACCGGGCGGCCCATAGAAGTGGGAAAATGGTTAGACAATCACACGGCCTTGGGGAACAGCCTGTCCTACCACAGCTACCTCCTGCGTGTGCATTTAGAAGCGCTCGTCTCATCTAACAATTGGAGATCTGATGAAATCATTGTAAAGTGGTCGACCCAAATGAGGAGGTCAGCAAGGCTCCTGGAGATGGAGACATTTTCCTAAGTGGGCAGAGTTGACTTTTTGTGGCCAATTCTGTTCTTTCCCCAACTCCATTATCTATACTCTTCTCCTAAGAAAGATAGAAGGGGTCTGCTCCCATGATGAAATAGAATATTAAAAAGGTTTATATTATCAAGAAAAGTTAGTGTTATTGGTCATATCCATTGTGGTCTATTTGGAACATTTCAATGACTCCTTCATGTGTTTGATTCATAAAGAGCAATGGTGATAAAATTATATGTAAATGTGCAAGTAAAATCATGGAGAGAGAGGAACATTTACACTATTTTTTGCCAGTTCCAGATTTCGATATTTAGTTAGGGCTTAAAGTCTAAAGCTGCATAAGCTGGCATGGATGTGGAGAGATGGGAACACTTTTACACTGCTGGTGGGACTGTAAACTAATACAAACTTTTTGGAAGGAAGTATGGAGAACCCTCAAAGAACTCAAATTAGACGTTTCATTTGATCCTGCAATCCCATTACTAGGCATCTACCCAGAAGAAAAAAAGTCTTTTTATCATAAGGACCTTTGTACAAGACCGTTTATCGCAGCTCAATTTACAATTGTCAAAATACGAAAACAACCTAAATGCCCACCAACCCAGGAATGGATTAACAAGCTGTGGTATATGTATACCATGGAATACTATTTCAGTCATTAAAAGGGATGGAGAGTTTGTATCTTTTGTATTAACCTGATGGAGGTGGAACACATTCTTGTTAGCAAAGTATCATAAGAATGGAGAAATGAGAATCTAGTGTACTGAATTCTAATATTAAGGCAGTAGATGTGCTAATACAAGGGGTGGGTAAGGGAATGAGGGAGCAGGGAGAGGGGAGGAGGGAAGGGGATGGGGGTTATCTTGTATGGCACACCTCTTGGGGACAGACACAATTATAAGAGGGACTTTACCTAACAAATGCAATCAGTGTAACCTAATTCTTTGTACCTTCAATGAATCCCAAACAATAGAAACAGTCTGAATTTAATTTCAGCTATGTCATTCCAAGTCTCATCCCCCTAAAACAGTGTCCTTCCTAGGACGTAGGCAATTGCAAGTCATTAACTGCATAATTCTTTTTTAAATGTTTGTGTAACTCTAACACATAAGCTCCCTGAGATTGTCTCGGCTATATTTATGGCTTTATTGCCAGGGCCAAACACAGTGTTTGACACAGTATTTGACACAGCCATTGTTATACATTTTTTGTGACACACACACCAAGTGTATTAAAAAATGCAAAGCTTAACAAACAATTATAAATAAGTATAAGGCAAACACCAATGTTACACTACTCATAGACAGAAAAAGAATATTGCCACTGCCCCACAAGCCATGGCCATCCCTCCTGCAGGAGGTAACCACTTTCAGCTGTTTCTTCAGTGTCCGTGTGTGCATCTCTAGTCAATATTGATTAAACAACAACAAAAATAGGTACATCATTAAGAAATTATTCATCTTTTAATTTCAAATTAATATGAGGGTACAAATATTTAGGTTCCATTGTTTTCAATTCTAAGGTAAAGTTCAAGTTGTAGTTGAGCCTTTCACCCAGGGGGCGTGGAAAACACTCAACCTTGCGCACATTGGGTGAGATCTGCCAATTGCCCTCCCTCCGCCCCTGTCCCCTCTTTCTCTTCCTTCCTTCCCCTTACTAGGCAATAATTGTATTTTACTTTTCCTATGGATATGTAGTTGTTTATGCATCAGTTTCATATTAGTATGAGTACGTTGGATACTTTTTTTTTCCCGTTCTTGAGATACTTTACTGTGAAGAATGTGTTTCAACTCCGTCCAGGTAAACACAAAAGAGGTAAAGTCTCCATCTTTTCTTATGGCTGAATAGTACTCCATGGTACACGTGTACCACAGTTTGTTAATCCATTCATGGGTTGATGGGCATTTGGGTTGCTTCCCCCAGAAGTCATTCTACCACAAGGACATTTGCACCAGAAAGTTGACTGCAGCTCAATTCACAATTGCCAAGCTGTGCAAGCAACCAAAATTATTCAACTTATATATGGAGGTGGCTCAGTTCATAGAATCATTTTATAATATTTAAAATTGTTTTAGTTTATCATAGTCACAGTCAAGCACTAAGCCCTTCTCTGTGCTGCATGATGTACTCAGTGCCAATTTAATTTGACATAATTTTTTAAAACCCTAAATGAGGTGCCATGTTCTCCATTCTACACATACAGAAACTGAGTCACAGAGGAAGTAAGCTGTCATGAATGGGGTCTTCTTTGATCACTCCCCCAGACATCAAGTTGTGTGTGTGTGGGGGGGGGGATGGCTGCACTGTGTCATCACATGGAGGTGGCAGGTGTGAGGCCTGGCTTGAATGGGCCCTAAGGCACAAGTAATTACATAAGGAAGTGGCCCCCACACCTGTGGTCCTCCCTCATGCAATGCTCCCTTCTCTCTCCCAGTCTCCCTTTGTGGCCTCTATCAGTGGGAAAGAGGATCGGTTGACAGAGAAAGAGAAAACATAGGTCTGGTTTACTATGACTGTGCCCATCAAGTGGACAGTGACAGCACTGTAGCCTCTTTCTGGGACATCCCTGAAGGACAGTGAGGTGGGTAAATTTTCCCAGTGGGCAAAACTCAAAGCAATGTGCGTGCTTGTTCATTTTATCTGGAATGAGAAATGGCCAGATGTGCAATTATATAACAACTCATAGGCTGTGGCCAGGGGTTTGTCTGGATGATCAGACTTGAAAGAGCTATGATTGGAAAAGTAATGACAAGAGAATTTGAGGGAGAGAAATGTGGACAGCAACACTTCTGAATGGGTGAAAAACATGAAGATATTAATGTTTATGTCTCATGTAAATGGTCACCAAAGGGTGATCTCAGCAGGAGACAATAGTTTAATGCTTAAAGTGGATAGAATAACCCATTGGGCTGATAGGATATATAGGATACTATTCAGCCCAATAGACTCATGAAAAAAATTATGGGTAAGAGGCAAAAAACTCAGAAATGGAACCCAGGTGTTTTCTTTCGAAGATCATGCTCATAATCACTACCTAGGGTTATGAAATAAAATATAGGATGCCCAATTAAATTAGAATTGCAGATAAGTCATGCATTTTTTAATAATGTAAGTGTGTCCTAAATATTACAAGGGGCATATTGATACCAAAATAAAACCCTGGTTTTTGAAATTCAAATTTAACTTGGATTCCAGGAATATAATTTGCTTATAATGATAAGGCAACCTTATCATTACCCTATGCTGCCTTTTCTACTCATTGAAGAGTCAAGATGCCTTGATCTCACCATTGTCTATCCAACTTCATAGCACCTCCAGCTTCTCCTTTGTATAAGATATCAAATGGCAACAAATTAATATCAGTAAAATTATTCCATACATTTTAACTTCAACTAGACAAAGAAAGCTCAGAGGTCAGGGAACCTATCAGTCTCTGTTCACCAATAAATATACCACCTACCACTCCAAGTTTGGTATGTAGTGTGTGTATGTATGTGTGTGGGTGTGTACATAGGCACACAGTTGCAATAACTTCAAAGTTATTAATAACTACAACAGCTTAAACAGTTGCAACTATCTAAATACCTACCCACTTTCTCCTCTGCCCCCAGACTATTTTTAAACAACCCCCAGAAAGCATTTTATGGCTCTTATAAGTATGTCAGCATGTATTACTAAAATAGACTATTTTTTTTATCTCTCCTAAAAATATTAACAATAATTCCTTGATAAGCAATAAATATCCATTCGGTATTCAGTGGTTTCCTGATTGCCTCGTTAAATTTTTTTATAGTTTATTTATTTGGTAATATTTTTGAACACACAGGTTTATTAAAGAGGAATAAAACCTCTGAAAAATTGGATAGATCCTCAGCAACATTTTAACAGAATTAACATATCACTCATTTCCAATTTAAGGGACCATTAGAAATAGACTTCAGTCAGATTCCATTAATCATTTTTATTAAAGGATACTAAAGCAAACATAAAGATGAAAACAGGAGGTCTTAGCGGTGACATGATTTGTAGTAAAAATTGGCTTTAGACTCTGATGGGAAGACTCTTCATAGGTTCAGTGGGATTTTTGACTCTTGCCTGTGGTCTATTCAGTTAAAATACTCCTGAGATGTCCACTTTCATCAATGACAGAGTAGCTGGTACCAACCAGCCCTCTTGCTATAACCAACATGTGTATGTATATGTATACATGTACACACACGTGTGTGTGTGTGTGTGTGTACAGTATGATCCTGGAGAGAAACAAAGAAAGAAAGGTGAGCCCCACAGTAGCTCAAATATCTGCCTGGGGGCCACTTTCCACTCCAAAGCAGGTTGGAAAATTCCCAGTAAAAGTATGGTGGTTTTGTACAGCTGAGAAAACAGATACCTAAGTCCAGTGCTACCAAGTCAGCTTTATTTGCAAGGCAGGGTCACAGACAGACTAAACCAGTGCTATGCAGAAGTTCTGGAAGTTTGCATTGAGATCTCCTTGACTCTTCAGCTGAAGGCAAAGCTGTGCCTCTATCCATAAAGTCTCAGGAGGGCGGGGCCAAGAACACCTACCATAGAAAAATTGAACACTTGATGGCCCCATATCAATTAAACAAACTGCATCTATAACTAAAGTAAAATCTAAGTGAATTCTATGAAATGTTTCAGAAGGAAATGAAACCAATTTTATAAAACTTGTGCAGAAGAGAGAGGAAGAGGCCAACATTCCCTGATTCCAAAATCAAAGACATTATAAAAACAAAACATTACAAACCAATTTCTTTCTTGAACATAAACAAAATTAATAAAATATTAGCAATTTGTACCTGGCAATAAATTAATTTTTAAAATAATAAATTAATTAGAACTGATTTATTAATTGAAAAGATAATACACAAAAGTCAAAGGGGATTTGTCATTGGAAAACATGATTTGTTTAGATTTGAAAATCAATCTACATAACTCACCACATTAAAAGAATTTGAAAAATTCATATAATTACCTAAGTAAATTAAGAAAAGCATGGGGCAAAATTTGCACCCATTCATATTAAAAACTGTCAGTACACTAGGAATAGAAGGGAACTTCCCCACCCCAATAAAGAAGATTTACAGGAAACCTACAGCTGAGGTCACATTCAGTGGTGGGATGCTGAAAAACTTATATATTATCAAGAACAAAGTAAGCCTCACCACTTCCATTAATACTGTACCAGCAGTTAAGACCAATACACATTAAAAATGGCATTTAGTCTGCAAAGTAAGAAATACGTATATATTTTTTTTGGTACATTTTGCAGTTGGCACGACTATTTATGTAACAAATCCCCAGGAAGCTACCAAAAAAAAAAAAGGTTAGAATTAATAAGTGAATTTAGTATTGTTTCAGAATGCAAGGTCAATATAAAATATATATACCAGTCATTCACATTAAAATAAAGTTCCTAAGTGATAATTATAATAGCTTCAAAAACAAAACACTTAGGAAAAATTTAACAAGTTTAGCGCAAGATACTAATAATATTGGTGATAAAAATTAAAAACCCAAATAAAAGGAATATTTATCATACTCATGACTACAATACTCAATATTATTAAATGACACATTTAAATTCAACACAACTCTAATTAAAATCCCAGCAGGCTTTGCTGCAGATATTAAAAACTTATTCTAAAATTTATATGGAAATGCAGAAGACCTAGAATAGCCAAAACAATCTTGAAAAAGAACTAAGTTGAAAGACTTACACTTCCTGGTTTTAAGACCAACTATAGAGCTTTGATAATCTAGACAGGGGGATTTGAGAGTACTGATGGGTGAATAGATCAATAGAACCCAATATAGAATCCAGAAATAGACTCACATATGTTCAACTGATTTTCAATCATGGCAATAAAACAATTTAATGGAAAAGAGTCTTTTCAACAAATGGTGCCAGAAAAATTTGCTGTTTCTAAGGAAAAAAAATGAATCTTGACCTATACCTCATACCACCTAAAAATATACATTTGAATAAATATGAAATAAAAAATATAAAGCTTCCAAGGGAAGACATGGGAGATTATCTTTGTGACACTGAGACAGGCAAAGATTTCTTAGACATAAACAAGAAAACACTAACCATACAATTAAATATATATATGTATATAAATGGACATTATGAGATTTAATGCCTCTACTCATCAAAATCAAAAGATATATTAGGAAAAGTAATAAGCAAATAATAAGCCAGCATTACTCGTATATCAAAACTAGACAAAGACAAGAAGTCTACAGACCCTTCCCTCATGATCATGGAAACTAAATCCATTAATAAATACTAGCAAGAATAAATACTCCAATAACAATGGGCGAAAATCGAAACAGACACCTTATAAAGGACACTGTATCAATGAGTGATGTGCATGTGGAGAAGTACTCAATATTATCAAGCCATCAGAAAAAAGTAAAACCATAAGCACAATAAAATACCATTTATACATTTACTAAAATGAAAACTTACTAAATTGAAATTTTCATCCTCCCTAAGTGATGGCGAAGTTGTGGAATGACTGAAGCTCTTATATGTTGCGATTGGCAGTGTAAGATGGTTCATCCACTTTGGAAACTGTTCTGGAAGTTTCTTGTAAAATATATGTCTGTCCTATGACCTAGCAATCCTACTCCTAGTCTTCACTCAGGAGAGGTAAAAATATTGGCACACGAAAGGAATTAGAGCAGCTTTATTCAAAATAACCTCAAACTGAAAGAATCCACGATGGAACAACCTGAGAATGGACAAGGAAATTGTAGCACATTCAAACCATGGAGTTTTACTCAGACCTATAAAGGAATAGATGACCAACACGGGTACTATGAAACTGATGAACTTCTGAAACATTATCTTGAGTGAAATAAGGAAGATAAACACAAAAGGCTTCTCTTATATAATTTCATTTATATGAATTTCTAGAATAAGGAACCCTAATCTATTGGTGAATTCAAGCACAGTACTTGCCTTTGGGTGGGGAGGAGCACTGACTGGGACAGGGCTTGAGGGATCTTTCCAGAGAGGGGGAAAAGTTTATCTTGGGATGTGGGTTACATGGGTGTAGGTATTTGTCAGAAGTCATCTAACTATATTTCTGAAATCTGGGAATGTCACAGTACATAAATTACAATTTAATTTTAAAAAGGGCTCCCATGTCTCTGTCCACTGGATTCTAAAAACTGGTCCAAAATATTTTACTACTAACTAGATGCTACTAAAATACCAGTTTTGGTTATTAGGCCTAGAATGTTCTGCTCTCCGTTGTCACCTTAGGATACCCTTATTCACCTCCACAATCTAAAGGCAGAGCTCACTTCCTTTAGCAAGCAGACATCCACCATCCACCAGAGTTCATCCCCATCTCCACATCTAAGACAAAGATGTATCTTAATATTCACACCTTCAATATTGTCATATACACAGCACACATGATATTTAGTCGACAGCCACAAATGTTTACATCATATATGAATACCCTATTTTTGCTATCACCTCACATTTACCAAGAGAGCCTGCCCTTTTTTTGCACTTACAAGAAGATTCCAGTTGCATTGAGGCTCATTGGTATGACACTCCATTTGTGTTCCATTTACTAACCTGCCTTTATAAAAGGAGCAGGTAGTGTGGTGCCCCATAGGCATTGCAGATGCTCCTTGTTACTTGGCAGATGCACTTGAATGTCTGATAAACACCCCAAGCTTCACAACCTCCCCTTCTTTAAGCGCTCCACCCTCCAGACCTCCCTAATTCAGTTAGCATCTCTAATTCCACTTGGTCATTCAAGTCAAATCATTTAGGAGATTCCCTTGATTCCTTCCTGTCCTTTTACCCTTTTCCCCCTCTCAGCCCATCCATTTTCAAGCCCCACTGACTTTACCCCCCAAATATATGTCCATCTTTCTATAATTTTCCTTCTTCAGATTTTAGTTCCAGCCACCATCTCTTCTCACCAGAATTACTGCAGTAACCTCCTAGTTGAACTCCTTGCTCTATGTATGGATATACATATTTTCCCCACTTGAGTTCAATAATATGAGTTAAATCATATTGCTTATTCTTCTTGAGACCCATCAAGGGTCTCCCATGGCACTTACAGTAAAATCCCAACCCCTCTGCAATGCCTATGGCCACCACACTACCTGTTCCCTGCCTGCTCTTCTACCTGCTGCAAGTCACCCTGATTCCCTAGGCCACCCTGCATCAAGGTCCAGCCATCCTCCTAGTCTGCTCCTTGTGCCCAACACAACTATTTATTTCCCTCTGCAGGGTTTTTCCCTTGAGATTTCTCTCTCTGGAGAACTTTTCCCCTTTCTTCCATTTGTCTTTCCTGTTTCAACTCCAATGTCACCGCCCAACTTATCTTAAAGATTCTTAATCACTAACTCCTCTTTCCTGTCTCCTCCATTAGAATTTAAACTCAATAGAGTCAAGGACTTACACTGTCTTGTTCACTTTGATAACCTCAGGACAGAGCACCAAGCCAGGTACATAGGAGGCCCCCAATAAACACCTGCTAAATGAATAAGTGGGTAATTTAAAACAGCAAGCATTAGTATCTATGTTTCCGAGATATCTAAAATTTTCTTGGCTAGATGTTTCAGCAGTTTTTTTTTTTTTTTTTAATTTTCCTGGCTGCGTCTTTCCAGATTTCCTTCATATTTTTAACTTCTCTAAGTGCTTTTCTGCTACAGTAATACACTCATCGGTGTCTTCAATGCATCTTGATTTAGTATCATCTGCGGATTTCATTAATTCATTGTTTATTTTCCGTTGCAGATTATTAATGAAGATGTTAAATACGAAGAAAGCAACATCATTCCCCATCTACTGCACAATCACTAATCACTGAGCAAATGCTAAAACAAGCATCTTTTAAGTTTTCCTGCATATTTAGAGCCTACCCTGAAAATATTAAGCTAGATAGATATATTTCATCCAATTCATTCAATCATACAGATATGCAAAACCTTCACTGAAGCTCAAAGTCCGTGAAGATAGGAGGAAAACAAATTAACTAGTCTGTAAGGTCCCAGCTAGCGAACGGGTTGACTTTGCTATGTGATACAGTCAACCCTTTTTGTTCACAGATTCTGTATTTGTGAATTCCCCTATTTTCTGAAATTTGTCTGAAACCCCAAATCAATACTCACAATGCTTTTGTTATTCACAAACACGTGCGGAGGAGTGAAAAATTTGAGTTGCTTGATGCATATGTTTCCAGCAAAGGTGAACTCAGCTCTGCCTTCTCGTTTCAGCTCTTACACTGTGAACTGTCCTTTATGCAATTAGTTGAGCACCACAATTTGTTTTTTGCATGTTTGAGATTTGTTGGTGATTTGGATGTTTCAGATAGCCCCCAAGTAGAGCACTGAAGTGCTGTCTAGGGCTCTTAAGCACAGAAGGCTATGAGGTGTCTTATGGAGGAAATATGTGTGTTAGATAAACTTCATTTAGGCCTGAGTTACAGTGCTGTTGGCTGTGAGTTTAAGGCTAATTAATCAACACCATATAGTAAATAAAGTGTCTCTAGACAAAAATACACACAAAATAAGGTTATGTATTGATCACTTGGCAAAAGTGTTGTAACCAAAGGCTTGCAGGGACCTAATACTGTATTTCCCCTAGGAACAGAGGTTCAGCATTCACTGATCAGTCTTCCCAGTGACATTACAGACCATAATTACCATGAATAATAAGAAAAGACTCTGCATGTAATGGGATCTAGAGGTAATAATTATTCAAGGACTGCTTCACAGTGGGGGAAATACTTCCATAAATGTTTAAGAGATGTGGAGTTCCAAAATGAGAATGGGGTATAGACAATGGGGTGTAGACAGAGGGTGGAGGGGCAACTCAGGCAGAAGCAATGAGAAATACACATGCAGAGCAGAGGTCAACATACTACAACCCCTGCTCAAACCCAGGCCTTGCCTGTTACTGTAAATAAAGTTTTATTGGAACACAGCCACCACCATGTGTTTGTTTATTGTCTATGACTGTTTCCAGCCCCTGGCATAGATGATCAAAGGCACAGTATGTTCAGGGAATGGGAGGTAGCAAATTTCTACTATCCAGTTCATAGCTAATTGTTTATTTGGGAGAGGGACAGCAAATAAAGACATAAATTTGGCAGGAGTCAGATAATGAAGGGCCTCATAGGTCAGGCAAAAGGTGTACGTAGGGGAATGTGTGTGCAGCAGAGGACAGAGTGGAGAGAGGAGAGGCTACAGGCTGAAGGCCAGGTAAGAGGCTATGGGAATAGTCCAGGTGAGAGAAGGTGGACATTCTGGTTCCTATGGTGACTTAAAGGGAAGGAGACAAATCAAAAATATTTTTAAAGAAACAAGTCATAACGTTGTAGATGTTTTGGTACATAGAACCATGAAAGAGAGAAACAGATCATGGCTCTTGATGGGAAGAACTGGTGTGTGAAGGAGCTATCCTCCAAGACTGAGATTTGAGAAGAATCATGAGAAAGAGGAAGAGTATGAGTTTGGTCTTGGACATTTTGAACTTGACATGACCCTGAAATATCCAAATGGGGATATCCTGTGAACATCTGGACATACAGATCTGCAGGAATGGGCAAAGAAGTCAGGTTTGAATGAACAGATTTTGAAGTCATCACATGATAGCTAAATTGTGGTTTGCTTAGTTAAGGAACATTCAGATGGTGAGAGACAGAGAGAAGAGAGGGGTGGGAGGAGAGATGAAAGAACAGACACACTGGATGACAATAGCCAGGTATAGGTAGTATGGGAAGATCTTGCCAATAGTTTGTAAACATGGTTAAACATGGAAAGACTGATGTCTCAGGAATAACATGGGATTGAATCCTTACCTGATGTAAGTGAGCCAAACTCTATTCTTATCTCTTCTGAGTCCTTTTTAATTTGAATGAAAGACAGGTAGGCCTATTCTATAACTTGAAGCCAGAATTAAGCAAGTGCTACACCACCATACTCTGTGCACATGCCTAAATCCAAGGGCCAATTGAAATTACACGGAGTGTCACCACACTGTGGATTCACAGTAAGAGGGAGGCACCAAAACATGGCTCATGATCCTGCTGCTCTGAGTTAAATGACCAGGTGGGAATTAAAGATATAAAGAAACTGAAGCATATATTGAACTCTTATTGTATATTAGGTGTGGCATGTGGTAAAATTATAGAACATTTAGGCTGAAGGATCTTAGGGATCACCTGCTTCATGGGTCATAAACTGTGCTCTTCAGAGTGCTAGGCAAACCTTCCCGAGACCCCATTCCTTGTGAGAGAACCCAGCTATTTGCTTTATAAACCCATTTCTTATTGTTCATGCTGGGCATGAAGAAAAGCCACATGTCCTAGCCTCCCTTGCAGTTAGGTATGATGGGATTGATATTTTGGAGTCTGAACCATAAAACTCCAACATGAGTAATCTCTGTCTTTTCCCACTTCCTAGCAGGGGTCAAACCTAGAGCTTTCTCATGTTGAAGGTGGCCGGGACTATCTGCTGGAGTCTGAATGATCACCTGGAGGCAGACTTAACTCCCAACCCCACTCTTGACCACAGATTAATTATATGAGTGAGAAATAAACTGTTTTTGCTACACCACTAAGATTTGGGTTTATTTGTTACAGTATTAGTGTTAATGTCTTAACTAATACACTCCCCTTTTCAATCTAAACAGCACTGTATTCATCATGTTTAGATAAAGGTTCCATACAAGTATGTCTTTGAAAAAAGAAAGTCTTCCTTTATTAATAGTCTTAGGAAACTGACCAGGAGCAGTGGCTCACACCTGTAATCCTAGCACTGTGGTAGGTAGGCCAAGGCAGATGGATAGCCTGAGCTCAGGATTTTGAGACCAGCCTGAGAAAGAGGGAGACCCTATCTTTACTAAAATAGAAAAATTAGCTGGGTGTTGTGGTAGGCACCTACAGTCCCAGCTACTTAAGAAGCTGAGGAAAGATAATCTCTTGAACCCAGGAGTTTGAGGTTGCTGTAAGCTATGATGCCATGGCACTCTACTCAGGGTGATAGAATGAGACTGTGTCTCAAAAAAGAGAGGAAGGAAGGAAGATATTTTTGGAAACTTCATGTAGTTTAACCTTTCTATTTCAAAAGATATATTGAGGTTCAGACAGAGTATTTTGTCAAGGCTACCCACTTACCTAAATATTTAGAATTAGGGATAAATTCTTCCAAGAAATGTTACATATTATCTTAATCTGAACACTAAGAGAGATGAAATTGAAGTGAAATATAATGATTGTTTAATTGATTTACCTATCCCTGATGAAAGTAAAAGTGATAAAAAGCTAGCCCAGTAAGTGCAATTAATGTTCCAACCTTCGCTTGATTTAACATTTTCTAGGTACCTGAAGTTCTCATAGCTTTGTCTCAAAGCTTTGTCATAGACTTGGCGTAAGGATTTTGTCTCTAGGGTTTTATTTCAAAAAATTAAGCAATTACTTGAAAGCAGTTGAGCTCACTTAATATTCAGGAGACATTCACTCAAATGCCATACAAATAAGCACTAAGCACTCTACTGTGTCCTGGGAATGTAAATATGGGTGGCTTTTGCCCTTCAAAAGGACGCGAGACAGACATACAGTAATAAAATGTATACGAAATAGTCCGATTAAATGTTAATAGACATATGAAAAACTACCAAAGATAGAGCCGCAACTATTTGATAGTCCATAGGTTTCACATAATTTAATGTTCTACAGCAGCGGTTCTCAATCTGTGGGTCGCAACCCACAGGAACTGTATTAAAGGGCCGTGGCATTAGGAAGGTTGCTCTTAAGGGTCTTATATATCTTAAAGATTATTCATCAGCAGCTAGAAATAAGACTCAAGAAAATAGTAATGAATATGTTATGCATAATCACTCATGTTATGGTTTGAATATTGTCCCCTCCACACTCACATTGAAATTTATTCCCCAATGTGGTAGTATTGAGATTTGGGGCCATTAGGGGATGACTGGGTCATGATTCAGCCTTCATTTTTCCATGAGGATTGGTGGGTTATCACAGGAGTGGGACTGGTGACTTTCTAAGAAGGGGAAGAGAGACCTGAGCTAGCACACTGGCGCCCTCCCCACGTCTTGCACAGCCTCAGGACTCTGCAGAGAGTCCTCATCAGCAAAAAGGGTCTCACAATCTTCAGCTCTTTGACCTTGAGCATCTTGGCTTCCATACCTAGACATAAATTCTTTTTCTTTATACATTACCCACTAGACATTCTCTTATAAGCAACAGAAAATGCACTAACACAACCAAGCAACATTTCTGTATTGATTGTAACTACTAATACCAACGAATTTTTACTTTCCAATGATAAAGAAATTAAGGTTGCATGAGCTGCTTTGCCAGTGAAATACAAGAGAAGGCCAAAAGCTTGAGGGTTAAAATATTTGTGGATTCTACAACACCAGAGAAATGTGATGAATATCTGTATTTTGTCTATTGTTGGGATGGAAAAGAGTAATAGAATCTTAGAGATGGAAAGGACCTTTGAGAGCATCTAATCCAACAAGATGAATAAACTTTTCTTTTCCATTGCCAATAAACCAGCAAAATGTGAGTAATACAACTCTTTTGAGTTATAGGTGGTCTGATGAATTGAGACGGCATGGTTCAGCCTAAGACATGAAGAGTTTCTCTGCACCACAAAAAATAAACTTTTTCCATAAACAAAGTCAATTTAAGTTAGGTGGCTTTTATCACTTCTAGGAATATACTATCAATATGGGAGCAAAAAACAAAATGCACCCAGAAATAGAAATAGACGAACTTGTACTTGGTTTCCCTTTGAAACTGAACAGAAAATATTGCAATTGCCTACCTACTCTCTTATTTTTAAAAAAGAAATTCTTTTTGGAGATGACTATGACATATTTTTAAGAAGCTATTGTGAAATGCATTTAAGAAACAAGAATTTCTGAGGGGTCGGTGATCTTTGACTAATGATCATTCGCTAGTCAGATTTTGTTTTTAATTGCTACCTTTATCAACGACTAAGGCCATGTTAAAGAGAATGCTGTGGTTATGGATATCCTTATCCCCTCACAATACTGCCATACCCAGAGTTTCTAGTTTTCCTTAGAGTAGGAAGTTATCCCTGTCACTATCATTCTTTTTACCAAAGTTTTTTTTTCTACACATCTAGTTTATAAAGAAACCAGTTATAGAGAAGCTGAGTAAAGTTCATCAATGTTGTCAAACTTGATTGCATATTAAAATCCCCAGAAAGGGTTTCTGAAACATAAAGAGTACCAAATGCTCTCTCCAACCATTCATGCTTCATGAAAAAATGTGGTAGATCACACGGGTAGTTATTTCCATAGAGTTACCTACAGGGAGTACATCCCAACAGCTGACACTATAGCTGACTAGTATTCAAAGTCACCTGTTTTTGTATTCAAGGTATTTAATAATTGAATGCTGGGACAGATGTATTTTTGAATTTCCTCCAACCACACAGGTCATATATGGAACCTGGGAACCTGGATCTGTGTGGTTGTTTGTTTTAACCTTTAAGCTTCCCTGGTGATTAATAAATACCATTGGGTCTGGGACTGAATAACACAAATTATCAAATTTTTAATAAAATAAAAGTTACTTGCATTCTTAACCTACTGGACACAAATCTTACGATGGTATTGTTCATAAAACAAAAGGCCCTTTGCTTTATTTTATCAGAAATAATTAAGGGGCCTCAGAACTCCATTATCTCCTAAGAAATAATAGCTACAAAAAACAGGTGATGTAAATTTAGCAAACGTTTTCTTACCTAAAAACACTCTACTTGCTATAATTTGGAAGTTAACTATATTCTGCAGAAGGAAGAGTTGAAAGGATTTATCTGCATTATATTTTATTGTGTCAGTAATCATTTTATTTTTCTCATTTTAAGACTATCAGGTTGGAGGGTAGCATGAGTTTTCTATAGCAAGCATGGCGGTTTGCTTTCTGCCCTTCCCAGAAAAGCTTTTGCTTATTTTACTGTTGGTGCATTGCACTATTTTTCCAGCCACAGGCACAGTTACAAATCACCCTATAAATTGCTTTCATAACTAGAACTCCAAAGGGGATTCAATGAGGTTTTCTGGATGTGATTATCCAATTGGAAGTTGGCCAGATTCCCAGGACGGCAACCCTTACACTTGTGAACAAGACCATTTGATTGTTAATAATCACACCCACTCAGCATCCTGGTATTTAGAAATCTTTAGAAAGTGACTTAATGCTTCACAAAAAAATGTGGTAGATCACACGAGTAGTTATTTCCATAGAGTTACCTACTGGGAGTATGTCCCAACAGCTGACACTATAGCTGACTAGTATTCAAAGTCACCTGTTTTTGTATTCAAGGTATTTAATAATTGAATGCTGGAACAGATGTGTGTATCTTTGAATTTTCTCCAAATTCATTTTTTTCCTGAGAAATTCCACACCTTTCACATGCCTTCATTTTTACCTGTTCTGTGTGTCATTTTTCTTCCTTTTCAATGACAATGTCATTAACAATACAGCTAGCTGTGAGTATGAGAATGGTCCAAGATGTCAGAATGTACTCTAATGATGTTCCACATTGAATGTATTTGATTAGTTACAAGGGGCATCTATTGACACAGCTTGCTGTCATTTGCCACTCCAATTTTTTTATTTTATTCACAGAATGATTCGCTCTTTTTACTCTGATCATGTTATTGGAACTGGGATTCAGTAGGATCTGGTGATGTTTTCTCTGAGCACATCATGGTTCAATTGGTTTTCGGGACTATTATTAAGGCATCATGCTGTCATAACCCTCATTCTTTTCTTCTAATTAAAAGTAAGTACCAAAACAACAGATGCTGGTGTGGATGCAGAGAGAAAAAACACTTATATAGTGTTGGTGGGACTGCAAACTAGTACAGCCTCTATAGAAAGCTGTATGGAGATACTGCAAAGAACTTAAGGTAGACAATACCCTTTGATCCAGCAATACCATTATTGAGTATTTACCCAAAGAAAATAAAATCATTTCATCAAAAAGTCATGTGTACTCGAACATTTACTGTAGCATAATTCACCATTGCAAAGATGTGGAACCAACCCAAGTACCCATCAATAAATGAGTGGATTAATAAAATGTGATATGTATATATACACACACGCCCTGGAGTACTACTCAACCATTAAAAAACAATGGAGAACTAATACCTTTGCAACGAACTGGATAGAACTGGAGACCATTTTTCTAAGTGAAGTTTTATAAGAATGGAAAAACAAACACCACACGTACTCACTATTAAACTGGGACTGATCAATCAGTCATGTTCATAATTAGCAGTAAAATTCAACAGAAAGCAAGCAGGTGGAAAGGGCAGGAAGGGAGGGGTAAGTCCATGCCTAGTACAATGCACACTATCTGGGTAAGGGGCACACTTGCAACTGTGACTCAAACTGCACAAAAGCAATTCATGTAACCACAACATTTATACTCCCAGATTACTCTGAAATTTCAAAAACAGTTAGCAAAGATTCTTTAGCAAAACTTTCCTTTTCTCAGTCTTTCCCTCCAACAAGTCCTGAACACTTCTCAACTGGTCAACCTTCTTTCCTCCCCTTTCTTTATCTAGAAATTTGCCAAGATTGCTGGGTAGTTTAAGAATTAAAACTCAGCCTAGAGTCATACCCACAATGTTCAAATCCTGGCTTGGCCACTTGGAGGCTGTGTGTCCTTGGACAACTTGCTTAGTCTCTCTGTATCTCTATGGTCTTAGCTGAACCATAAGGATACTCTACCTGAACTCATTGAGTTGTAGAGACGATTAAGTGGGTTTATAACACTGTATAGACCCTAGTAGTATTGTTCAAGTCTCCTCTGCTCCAGGGAAGTCTTCTTCTATCCCTCAGGCCCACATCTATCTCCCCAGCCCATTCCACACCACTTCTTTAGTAACTCTGCCTTTTATACTTCACATGCCTGCTGCCATGCATGTTAGCTGACAACACCTCCCTCAAGACTGGGGAACCAAATTCTTAGACTTTGGCACTGAACACAGTGCTTGAAGTGTACATACAGGGTGGACATCAAGTTCGTGTGAAATTTAAAATAGTTTAACATAGTAAATTGCACATGAACTCGATGTCCACACTGTATATGCGACTTTTTTTGTTGTTGCTGCTGACACTGAGACTACAAAATGCTATAAAAGGAGATTACTCATGAAAAATAGGAAATTCTCAAAAAAAAAAAAAAAAGAGTAATTCTGACAGACGATTGCAAATAAATCCCTTCAGGAAGAAAAGAAGCACCTAAAGAAGCCAATTCTCTGAGAAGCACGGGTTTTAAAATGGAAATATTCAAAAGATGGGAAGAAGGGCTCTTCAGCAGATGAAAGAGCCATGGACTGATAAGAACTGAGTGAGTAAGGCAAAGCCCCCAGTGAACCGAGGCTTGATTAAAAACAGAAGTGAGAGGGACAATCATGGAGGTTCTTACAGTTTTATTCAGAACATGAGTTGACAGGAATAAGCAGGTTTCTGCCTTGGGATGCGGGGGTCTAATTAGATGGATATCCAAGAGGAGGAAGAACGTGGGTATGGAAAAGTAGTGGATTTCCAGACCAAATGGAGTGGAAAATAGATCAGCAAGAAGGAACATTCGCTTGAGGGAGTTAATCAATTCTGAGATCAAAGGCAAAGAATGGGGCCAAGTAGCCTAGTGGTGAAAGGATGTGAATGGTGAATGGTTCGCCTTTATGTCACGATAGTATAGAAAAGCAACTTTTAGACAATGTCTCTTCTGAAGCTTGATTAATTCACGTGTAGCCCATCTATCCAGCTTCTTCACCCAGCTGGTTTGTTTCAAATGGCCCAATATTTTTGAAATAGTAACGTCAAACCTTGGTTTGAGATGGATTCACTTCCACTTCATCATTATCCACCTTCGTATCAAGCCACCCAGAGGACTCATCTTCAATATTCAAATCACAAAACTTCTCAAACCTTCATCACACTATGCATTCACTAGCCACCTCCCTCACAAACACTGCCGATATTTCTAGTTGTCTGAGCTGCACTGCTTCCACAACAGAGCTCAAATTTGAAAATAGCATGAATTTCGGACTTCTCCATGGTTTCAGAAGAATTGCCCTAAAAAATGTGAAAGATAATCACAAGCCACAGCGTGCATTTGAAATAATAAGGCTGTACCTTCACAATAAAAATAAAACAAGTGTCAGAGTGAAAGTCCCAGATACCAACTGTCAGGTCATCTCAGGCTACCCCTGGGATGGGCACCCACATTGGAAGCCAAGGCTTCACATCCAGATGGAGGCCACCTGGCCACTGCAAACACCACAAACACACAGATACATTCCAAAAGACACAAAACCTTCACAAGTGCAGGATAGGAGGAGGGGCGTGACTTAGTGGTTGAATGACTAAAACACTTTAATGTTAAGGGCAAACCTAGATCAATTCACCATGGGGTGGCATTACAATCTCATGTCACCCTATAGGAACAGTGTTTGACCACAGTAAGATTAACCATACTTGGTGACCCCCAGGCCTAACGTAGCCCATTCAGTCTCACTTTTAGCACAACAACAACAAAAATACAGACGAGAGGGAAAGAATTCAGAAGACAGCAGCCAGCACAGAAGGGCATTTCAAGACAGGACGTCTGAGTAAAACGTGTTTGGAGAAAAGTTACCGGTGAGATTGCAGCACAAGAAAAATGGTCTGTGAGGTGCAGGATGCAGGATGCCAATTCCACAGGGCTGCTGCTAAGATGAACGTACATGAAAGCACTTTGTCAACCTAGCAAATGCTCTACCAATGCGGGACACCATTATTAAAATTGAAGGCCTGTCATGTAGGAGAGGTTTCAGCTGTACTCTGTGTGGCCTCAAGAAGCAGAGGTGAGACTAAGAGGTAGAAGCATTTCTGTTCTGAGTAAGGAAGGACTGTCCACAGATGGGTGAGGTTGGCTGTTTTGGTCAACTGACTTCCTCAACTCTGGAGACATTCAAGGCAGAGCAGATGAAGATGTAATTGCAGGGGTAAAAGGGAATTCTACCAATTAATGGTTTCTAAGTTTGTTATTGTTTTAACAGCTTTGAGGCTAGAGTAGTTGTCTAATTTTTTTTCTTAATGCTTCCATATCAGATGCTTGGTTACATTCATCCTACAAAAAGATACCATATCTCAGTTTTCCCATTAATTAATAAAGCCACAGGTGACCTTCCTCACAAGCCAGCCGTCATTATGCCACTTACATAAGAGTTTAGAGAAATGTATTCTAACTCATCAAAAGCCTACAATCAAATCAAAGCCAACACAGTGTAATAATAATTATATGTCTCACTAGACCATGGTAGTATGTTTAAATGAGTGAAACTTTTCTTTTAAAAGAAGTTGAAACAATATAAATGACTATTGGGTAACTGATAAATACCACAATGAGAAACCGTTCTTGCTTGGGTAAAGTAATTGAGATGATAATTGAGCGTAATTAGCATGATTCTGAGTCAATCATATTTCAATGAAAGGAAAACATATTTGGCTAAAAGGATAGAGTTTTGTTGGTGGTACTACACAAACTCTTTCTGGTTCAGCTAGGTCACTCATTGTATTTGCCAATCAATTATTTTAGAGATGACTGGATATTTCCATTTTAACAAAAGCCTATTTTAGCAAACAGCAGTGCTCTTAGAAACCTCTCTCCTTGATGCATCCGAAGTCTTTTCACTGGACCTTGTCACTCTCTCTAATCCACGTATCTCATGACTATTTGCCATTGTCACGGTCAAGCCTACGACTGAAAATGGCAACAATAAGATGACAGCATTTAGAAGACAGGATTACCTTATTTTTTCTGTTTTATTATACTGCTCTTATGTATTTGCCCGGGGGAGGGTAGAAGGGACACTATTTTATCACAGAAAATTTTTTTCCCACATTATTTTTAAAATTGCATTTATTCCTTAGATCAAATTCCTGTCTATATTACATCTCTGGAAGACTCTGTAATTTCCCCGCACATCTTTCTAAAAAGAATCCTTAAGATCTTGATTTTTTTTTTTTTTTTTGAGACACAGCCTCAGGCTGTCACCCTGGGTAGAGTGCCATGGCTTCACTGCTCACAGCAACCTCCAACTCCTGGGCTCAAGCGAGTCTCCTGCCTCTGCCTCCCAACTAGCTGGGACCACAGGTGCCCACCACAACGCCCGGCTATTTTTTTTGTTTTTTTGGTTGCAGCCATTTTTGTTGTTTGGCGGGTCCGGGCTGGATTTGAACCCGCCAATTTAGGTGTATGTGGCTGGCGTCTTAGCTGCTTGAGCCGCAGGCGCTGAGCCAAGATCTTGATATTAAAAGGAAGGAAAACTCATTACATGTAAGGGAAGGCAGATGGGTAATAAATGAAGACCTAGAAACACACTATGGAACACATTTTGGCAACTGCTTTGTGGATTTAAAGAGAGAAAATCGGAATAAACAAGGAGGCACACAAATCTGTGATTTAAGTCCTCAAAGCTCAAAAGTAACAGTGGGAAAAGCCATATGAAGGCTGAGTGTGGAGGGTTTAAACAACAGAATGGTTTCCTACATGGTTTTCTCCCCAGAAATGGGGTTGATTCTTCAAAAATGTTCTAAAATGTACTTAAGAGAAAAAATAAGGTCCTAGAGGGAAAATTGCTACCAATAGTTGTGGTTATAATAATAACTATTATATATAACTGTGATATAAATAACAGGAGGACAATGAGCCCAGGATTTGAGCGATCAAAATAATAATAATAAAAAACATTTTTAGTGCTCTGATATAATCTTTATTCTGAGGTCAGGAGCTGCAGTTCTCTCAAAAACGTAAAAGAGAAAAAAAAAATAAAGATTTCATCTGCATTCTAAAATCCTGAATTCCTCCTTAATCATCAGGACTTTCCACAGAAGCCCCCGAAACCCAAAGATGCCCTCAGATATAAATTCTAATGAAGACAGAGAATTTTTACAGTTTGAATGAGTTAAAGAAATATAAAATAGTTAGCATTAAAAAAAAAAGGAACCACAGGATGCTTCACGTTAGATAATAGTAGTTGTACAGCTCTTTACATCTCTCAATGAACTTATCAATAATTTATTAGGAAAATGTCAAAATGTCCTTGTCAGGAAGGTACACAAGGTAATGGTACTTGTTTTGAAAAACAGCTCAGGCAAGAGGTTGCAAAATGATAGTCAGGTGTTGGAGGCATGCTTCCAAATCTCCCTTCTAACCACCTACTTAAAAAGTATGGAACGTAAATCAAAGGAAGCAACAGCAAAAATAAGTCCTCTAAACATACAGTCTGTGACAGGGAGCTACAAATGAGACCTGGTCTCATAATTGACATATTTCATCACTGTCCTGGGGCTTACCAATATTTTGGAACTCTCGTTTTGCCACCAAATCCCCCAGCTAATCACCGCATTATCTCGTTAGTTCAATGAAGTGACTGTTTCTTACCTCTGTCATTTCTTATTTATCCGGATGTCATCTTTACACCTTAATGAAATATGGTCATGTAACTGCAACGTCGTGGGAATGACTCTTAACAAGCACGCTGGAATGTACGTCGGAAAGAATGATAGCGCCTTCAAGGAAATTGCAAAAACATGTGAGCACAGACAGCAAAGCAGGATTAAGTCAGGAGTCTGTCTCCCCGTGTTTGAAGGATAACATCCAATTGGAGGTATAATATGTGGTTTGCATGGCTTGGATAGTTGAAAACAATATTTCTTGTTTTGCCTTGTAATTTTGGCAAGAATATTAGAGTTTCAGTCGCCAGAAGCATATTGAGTAAACCATATCTCCTTGAGATCAGAGGAACTAATGTATACCTCATCAAAATTATACTTTTATTTCCTTAATATTTGCCCATCCATCCATCTTTTCATTGCTAACTATTATGCATCATGCCCATATTAGGTGCTGGTAGTGGGTCAACAAATAAGAAATGAATCTTACCTTTAAAAAACTTAAAATCTAACAATGGTGCAAGATCTCCATTAATCGACATTTATGCAAATACGATATCAAAGAGATGAAGCCGACTCTGTTGTATTAGAGTTGTATTAGTTATTGAACTTAATATCAAAGGGACCAAAAGATCTGACCTGTTTATTCTAACCCATTTCTAAGTCCCCTTCCAGCTCTGTATGTGAGACTTTTGATATGGCATGTACTGAATGTATACAGGATACAATTTAAGTCCCTGCCACAAACAGTAACAGACATGCGGTAGGAGCATAAATAATTAAAGCTAACGTCAAGGAATAAAATACTATAGAAGTTCAAGGGATAGATCACAATTCATAACTGGAATCCAGAAAGCATTTTTAGAGGAAGGAACATCTGACTATTGAAGCCAGAGACTCTGGAAGAGTTATTTATAATTAGATTTGATGATTAACTTAAACAATGAATAATTAATTTTAAAGAACTCTTCTCCAGACCAATGTGTACATTTTCTTACATGAAACAGGAAAAGGAGAAACTCCACACTTCACCAATTTCTCATTCGAATCTACATTCTTGGAGCTTTGTTGACTGTCCGTGTTAGCAGACAAACCCTACAAGTATTTAGGACTAATTTTAAGAGGAGGGAAAAATATTTACCTACAAAAATAGCACAGAAAGTACAAGTCAAGATTAAGCATCTATCACAGTAGCACAACAAACAAAAACATAAACGAATTAGAGATTACAATAAGTACTTCTTTTCATAGGGCCAAAATGTATTTCCAGGCCCAATGAGTATCAGTAACCTTCATTAACTACCATTAACTACTTATCACACACCAGACACTATGCTAGGCTTTGGGGATGCAAAAGTTAATGAAACCAGGTCTAATTAGCTTCTAGGAAGTCACAGCCCAGGAACACAATAAGAGGAACAAAAAATATCATCGTGTGGTATAATACAATGATTCTGTTTATAAAATGTTAACATGCAAGACCATTAAATCAGAAACTAGATTATGTCTGAATCCCAAATCTGCCATTTGCCAGGTTTCTGACTTTGTACCTCAGTTTCATCATCTGTATAATGGGGATGATAATAGTTTGAAGTAAGGTTGTTGTGATAGTAAATGAGGTCATTTATGTAAAGTGCATTAGAACAGTACTTGGCCCATCCTAAGCACTACATGTGCACTAGCTATTACCATCACTCAGGAGGGGAAGGGGCACCTTGAGAGAGATCACCATTCCTGGGTTCAGCAGTTGGACCCTGCTGTGATCTGTCTGGGGCACCTTGGAGAGGGACAGGAGACTTGGGAGAGGTCACTGCACCTGGGCTAGCAGGAATGTGGAGATCACTCATCATGGTTTGAATTGTGTCCCCCAAATGTATGTGTTCAAGTTCTCACCTGTGAATGTAAACTTACATGGAAATAGGGTCTTTGTGGATGAAGTTATTAGGGCTAGCCTTAATCTATTATGATTATGACCTAACAGAGAAGTAAAATGTGGACGCACATGCACACAGGGACAAAGGTAATAAGGACTGGAGTTCTGTTGTCACAAGTCAAAAAACTACCAGAACCTGGAAAGAGGTTGGGACAGATCCTTCTCTAGTGCCTGCAGAGGGAGCGCGGCCATGCTGAATCTTTACTCCAGCCTTCTTGTCTTTAGAACCGTGAGACAATAAATCTCTGTTGTCCCAAGCTCCTCAGTTTGTGGTATTTTGTTATGGTGGCCCTAGAAGGCCAATTCGGCCACATTCTGCTCAATCCACCACTCTCCGCCAACTGCAATTGCCTCCCCAAATCCACCTACAACAGGCTGAGAGACAGAAGCAGGGTCCTTTAGAGGCCATGCCACTTCTGGGTGGTCACTTCCTTCCCTGCCTAAGCATAGGAGGGTCAGGAGGGGAGTGTCTGTGGAGAAATTCCTGGCCTCCACCTGCTATCTCTAGAGCCCAGAAAGCCCACAGCGGGCCAGACTGTACTTCTCAGATCTTCCCTAGCCCCTCCCCTAGCCTCTAACACTTTGGAATAGCCATCATGTCCCTTTTGATGTCAGTAGGAAAGGTGCCTTAGGGAGGTATAGAAAGAGGTACACCTCCTGGTCATGGTGTCTCACCAGGGTCCACGGGGCCCAGGCCGGCAGGACAGGCTCAGAGGCCACACCACTTTTCTCAGACAGGCCAGGGGTAAAGCAAGAAAGGGGAGAAGGGCCACTGGGGGGCTGTGGGTAGGATGCTGAGGGCAGAAGGCCTTCCCCACAGATGCTGGGGGAGGCTGAGGAGGGGTCTCCAGTCTCCACCCAGACAGGACTCTGACCACTGCATGCTGCCCCTTCTCAGGAGGTCCAGGCTGAGCTGGGGGTCAGCCCCAGACACTTTATTCCATTTTCTCCAAATGGTCATGATGCAGACTGGGCCTGCTGCCTGCTGAGGATGGGAAGGAGCACAGTGCCCTGGGGTCCTCATGCAGCAAGCAACTGGGACCAGATGCCACCCAGGCATCTTCTTGCTGGGTTTCCAGGTCCTGGAGGTCACAGGAAAGGTCACAGGCCAAGGCTGGGATGGACCTGAGCTCTGCATGCTACCTGGGAGGGCCAAGAGGTGCCCCTCACACCTGTAGCAACACAAGACACAGTAGTCACTGCTGCTCCTGAGATGAAGGAACCAGGCTAGTAGAGGATATGGGGCAGGAAGACAGTTTTGATTTCAAACACGGAGCAACAGGCCTGGAGCACCACTCATGCTGTGCTCTCTCCTGGCCTGAGCCAAGGGCCAGGGGCCCGGGACCCGCTTAATCAGAAGGACCTTCCTGGTGACTGTTTGGTGTATGACACTCTAAGCAATGGAAATAAAGTTTGAGTGATAATTTAGACATTCTCATTCAATACAGTCCAGCCATGGAACAAGAGAAAGACCAGTAAAAGCCACAAGCACGATGCCCCAGGGGTGCAGAGGCAGGAGATAACATGGCGCCTCGGACAGGCAGCTCAGTGTTGGACTGAGGCCTCTGATGAACTCAAAGGCAGGGAGAGCTTCCCGGCATCCAGGCAGCAGTGGGAAGCAGGAGGCCGGGGTTTCTGCAAATAGAACAAGGAAGCTCACAGAATCCCAGGACGTCACCCCACACGTGTGCTGGTCCCCCTAATCTCAGCGTGTGTGACCTCAGCCAGGGACTGTCCCCTCTCCAGCCTTGTTAGCAATTACAAACAAGCAAATGTTAATCTCCAACAGTTAAAAAAAAAAAAGGACAGCAAAAAATGAGAGACCAGTATGCTGAAACTGACAGTCACCTCCAGAGAAGTGAGTCCCCAAATCCATCCTCTTTTTGGCCCCACTTCCTATTCTGCTCAAGGAAGGGTCAGAACTCTCAGCCCCAGTCATCCCATCTTCAGACAATGAAGCATTGCTTTAAAAATTCTAATTAGGATCCTTGGAAGGATATAAGATATTGTAAGCGCAGAAAGTAAAAATCTATGAATGAAAGAAAATTCAGATGTCAATAAAGACAGCTGGAAATTATCTTAAAATATTTAACTGTCAAAATAAAAAAAAAATTAGAAGATAGAAGGTAAGAAATATCCCCCAAAGCACATATAATCAAACAGAAAATAATCAAACATAAGATAAGAGGGAAGCTCTTGGCAAGATGGGTCCAAGAGTTCCAACATCCAGATAACATTTGTGTTCTGAAAAGAGAACTGAAAACGTGGAGGGAGGCACTTACCAAAGAAATTACCAAAAATTATTATTAAAAATGCCCAGACCTTTGAGGAGAACCATTCTTATAATGAAAGGCTTAACAGCAAGATGAATTTCAAAGACCCAGACTTAGGATCATCAGTGTGAAATTTTAGAAGATCAACACACACACAAAATACCAACGATCTCTTTTACAAAAAAGGAAAAATAGGTTATCTGCAAAGGAATAAGCATCAGAGTGAGATCTGACTAAACATGAAACGCTACAAAAAAAAAAAAAAAAGATACACAATGTCTTTAAATTTCTAAGGGAGAAAATATTTTCAACTCCAAATTCTGCCCCTGCCATGTTGTTAAGCCAATGTGAGGGCAGATTAAAGAAATTTTTAGGACATACGCAAGTCATAAAATTTTTCTCGCCATCTTTTATGCAAAGTTAATGGAAGATAGTCACCAACAAAATAAGCTAATGAGACCTTCAACTTGGGCAAGCAATTGTGGGAGCTCTGAGGAAGATGGCTCCATACAACCCGAACCCAGGCCCCTATTTCTACTCCTACCCCCAAATCCTCTTTTTTTTTTCTCTCTCTCTGTTAGTTTATTTATTGAACTTCATAGAATTCATGGATAAGGACTATTGCTTAGAGTAGTTTTTTTCAAATCAAATGATAGCTGTGTACATTAATGAAATCATGGGGTAGAGTGTGGTGTTTTCATATACAATTTGAAATATTTTCATCGAAGTGGTTAACATAGCCTTTATATCATTTTCCTATGTTAAGATGTTTATATTCTTTCAGAAAAATTCACTTGTACCCTTGTAAAATAAACCACAGAGGTGATCCCTCCAATCACCCTCCCTCCACCCATCCACCCTCTCCCCACCTCCCCATATTCTTAGGCTATTAGGTTATAGCTTTCATATGAAAGCTATAAATTAGTTTCATAATAGGGCTGCCCCCAAATCCTAACTCTAACTTCCTGTTCCTACTAACTCTAGTCCCCAACCCTTAAACCAAGGGTGTCCAACCTGCAGCCAATAAGCCACGTGCTAATTTTGTGATGACTTTTTTGGCTTATCTGTACTGTCAGATATCACGAAAAGTATATCACCTTTTTTTTTTTTTTTTTGGCTAATCAGCTTTATTTAATGTTTGTGTATTTAATGCGTGGCTCAAGACAACTCTTACTCTTCCAATGTGCAATAGAGGAAAAGAAATGTTGGACACCTCTGCCCTAAACCCTAATCCTCTAACCCTAAATCCCTGGATATGGCAATCCTAAATCGAAACATGACATGCTTTCTTCCTGTAATTCAGTACACTTAACCAAAACACAACAAAAAACTTTCACCTGGGTGCTGTTCACTTATCAGATTCCAGCTATCTGAAAAAGTTGATTTTGTCTTTTTTCCCCGCCTTCCATGTTGCCTTAGCGGAAGACCTCGCTCTGGAAGTTTCCTGTTATTTTCTGTTCTATGATTCAGCCTCTTTGTTTACTTGTATCTCAAGTTCACACCTTTCAATTGACAGAATTTGCAAATTCTTGACGTATTTTTATGTTTTTCATGTAAGTCTCCAAAATCAGAGATTTTGTCTTCAACTGCTGTATGGAACTGGCTTCTGTATAGCAAACACTTAGGAATTTATATACGAATTAAGCTAATTGAAGCAAATAATAAAATACTTTTCTGCCCCCTAAGATGTCATTATCAAAATAGGGGAAAATTCTTCCAAATATTAAACACAAGCCTCTTCAAAACCCTATTCTCGTATGTCCTTGGAGCTAGCCACGTTATGACTTGCCTATTTCAATTTCACTTTTTTGTTTTCTCTTTTTCTTGGAGATAGGGCCTTGCTCTTTCACCTGGGCTAGAGTACAGTGGCATCCTAGCTCACCACAATCTCAAATTCCTGGGATCAAGTGATCCTCTTGCCTCAGACTCCCAAGTAGCTAGGACTACAGGTGCATACCACCATGCCTGGCTAATTTTTCTATGTTTATGTAGGGACATGGTCAACTCTTACTCAGGCTGGTCTCAAATTCCTGGGCTCAACTGATCCTCTCACTTTGGGCCCCCAAAGTCCTAGGGTTACAGACATGAGCCACTGCACTTGAACTGCAATTTCACATTTATTAATGAAAAATAATCCCATCCCTACATCAACTATGAATGTTGCCAAATTAAGCAGCACAAATATCTCGCAAAAGTAAACACATAAAGAAGTCTATTTTGTAAGATTTTATAAAGAATTTAAATCTCACAGAGGACACAGAAGCAATGCTGAGAATAAAATACCTTAACTACCTTTACTGTTTTCATTGCTGTTCATCCACGTATATAAACTCATTAAAATCCAAGTTCAAATGTCTTAGATCTTATTTTTTTTTTTATTTAGTCAAATACATACAGATCATGAATACATGTATGCATATGTGGGGTACAATGTGTTGATTTTTTTTTATACAATCTGACATGCTTACATCAAACCAATCAACATAGCTTTCACCTCATTTACTTGATTATTGTGTTAAGACATTTGTGTTCTACCCTTGACAGATTTGACTTGTACCCTTGCAATATCCTCCATAGGTGTGGTCCCGCCTTTTACCCTCCCTCTATCAAACTCCCCTGCCCTCCCTGCCCACTCCACTTCTCTCCCTCATCCTGGGCTATAGTTGTGTTCTATCTTTCATAACAAAGTGTGAGTAAATATAAGTAGGTTTCTAGAAGTCCTAGTTCCAGAATAACAAAAGGATTTTCACGTACCTAGTTGATTCTTAAATACTTACTATAAATTTGAAATTCGTTTCGCACGAGCCTACGGCTTCACCACTTTTCAAAACACAACTCATGGATTAAAATACAGACTACTCAAAACATACAAGACTGTAGTTTACAGGAGAGATCTTACAGACAACACAAGCTATAGGGTGATCTGTCTGTCTGAAAACAGAAAACAGAAGGAATTATAATGAATTCTAGTATCGGGTATACAGGACAACTTATTTATAGATCTTTATTTTTATAAAATAAATACCATTCCTCATGTATACTGCAACCATTTTTTAAAATCAAATCTTGGCCTGAAAATACAAACTGACAATGTGTAAATACAAAATGCTAAAAAATCTTAACATAGTAGGGAAAAAAAATATCTTATGCATTGTAATGATTTTTGCAATCCAGGATAATGCAAATGTGATTTAGAAAAAAAAACAAAGCCCATATACACGTACAGAAAAAGTTTAGTCAAGCCACCTAATGCAACAAATTTCACAGATATCATTCATTATTATGCCCCCGAATTTTCCTGTAATGTAGACGTCTCTACATATCAATTAGAATAATATCAACGAGAATCTGCAAACTACAGCCATTAGCAAGTGAATTTAAATCATGCATTTTTCTTGGAAAGAATCAATCTTGACTTTGTGTTAACAGGTAACAACTATGAACTTTCTTTAAAATAACATCAATTCACCAGTCTTGGGCCATCTACATGTTTTCCCAGCTATGCATGTATATCATATTGGATGATATTGTATGATAAAAATGATTCACTGACTAAGAAAAGTAGAAAAGATTCAAAATAACCAGAACTCAGTTCAGCTGATGAAATCACAGAGCCATCCAAACACAGCAACTTCCAAGAGCCTAAGGATTAAAATTAATAATAAAATTTGAATAATAAAATACTGAATATAAAATAAAAATAAATATAAATAAAATATAAATAATAAAATATAAATAAAATAAAAATAAATATAAAAATAAAATTTGAATAATAAAATACTGAATCCTACATTAACACTCTGAATTTGGGCTTAATGTTAACAATTTATACTATTCTTGTCTTTGGGTTAAAAAAAAAAAGGTTTTAAAAAGAACCTTACATTTACCTGGAGAGTTTAGAAAAGAAGATGCTTTACTTCTGGAGATGGTGACTGAGTGAGTTTAAGGCTCAGGACTCCATGAAAAGGATAATAATCCCAGTAACATTAATGCAGATCTGAGACCATCCTTTGAAAATTGGTTTAAGTTTTTATGTCTCAGGAAAAACTGCAAATATATATATAAATGTTCTTGAAGCACCTGTAGCCACATTTTCTGGGGGGGAAATACCTGGAAAGGTAGAAAATAAATTTCACCTAATTTAGAGTTTTACTAAGGACTTAATCCTTAGTATCCTCATCCCCTTGGATACACAGCCTTAGAGACTTACTGCTACCCAAGAAAAAAAGTTTAAGAAAGTATGAAAAAAAATCCTGACTAGACCAGACAATGATTGTTGTCCTGCTCCATGGCTTATCCTGAGCAAGGATCAGAAACGGCCCATAAGAGCTTTACATAGACACAGAAAGTCCCTAGATGGACTGGTTGTGATACTTAGGTGTTTAGATACAAGATCATATCATAGTTTGCCCTCCTCTTTCCCAATTTGGATGTCTTTTATTTTTGTAACCTTAGGTTGACCTGTCATATCAAAAATGCCTATAAGAACAATGACTTTACTGAGATCTAACCTTTTTGCTCTCTCATATAAAAGAAATCTGGCAGTAAATTATAGTGTGGTGTGGCAAGTGTGGTGACTCCAGAAAACTGTCAGGCACATAGACTTCTATCTTTAGCATATTGCCTCGTGGTCCAAATGGCTGCTAGAGAACCAGCCATCACTTCCACATCTCAAGTAGCAAGAGGGAGAAAGGACTAAACAAGGGCGTATATTTTTCCTCCTAAGATTTCTGGAACAAGGATGTACACTGTCCCCAGTTTTGCAAAACATAGTGCAGGAAGTCCTAGCCAGAGCAATTGGGCAAGAACAAAAAATAAAAGACATCCACATTGGGAAAGAGGAGAGAAAACTATGATATGATCCTATAGCTAAAAACTTTAAAGACTCCTAATTGATAAATAAATTCAGCAAAGTCTCAGGTTACAAAGTCAACGTACACAAACCAATAGCTTTTCTGTATACCAATAACAGTCAAGCTGAAAGTCAAATAAAAAATGCAATGCCATTTATGAGAGCTAGAAAGAAAATAAAATACCTAGGAATATATTTTACCAAGGAGGTGAAAAATCACTACAAGGAGAACTACAAAACACTGACAAAAGAAATCATAGATGACACAAACCATTGGAAAAAAAAGTCACAAGTTGGAAGAATCAGCATTGCTAAAATGTTTGTACTGCCAAAAGTGATTTACAGATTCAATGCAATGCCCATCAAAATATCCACATCATGTTTTATAGATTTAGAAAATATAATCCTATATTGCATATGGAATCAAAAGAGAGCCTAAAGCAAAGCAATTTTAAGCAAAAAGAACAAATCTGAAGGCATTATATTACCTGACTTCAAATTATACTACAGGCTATAGTAACTAAAATAGCATGGTACTGGTTAAAGGGAGAGACACAGACGGATAGAACAGAACACTAAAATAAAACTATATAACTATGACCAACTAATTTTTGACAAAGCAGATAAAAACATACACTGTAGAAAGGATGCCCTATTCAATAAATGGTGCTGGGAAAATTGAATAGCCACACACAGAAGAATGTAATAGGATCTCTATCCTTTGACATACACAAAAATTAACTCAAGATGAATTAAACACCTAAGTGGAAGATCTGAAGCCATAAAAATTTGAAAAGAAACCATAGGAAAAACTCTCCTAGACATCCACCTAGGCAAAGAATTTATGACTAAAACTCCAAAAGCAAATACAACAACAATTAAATAAACAAGAGTTGATTAAATTAACACGTTTCTGCAAAGGAAATAATCCACAGGTGGAACTTTCAGACTAAAACAACTGAAGCCTAAGGAGGTATGAAGTCTTGGTCAAAGCTGATGTGGCACTGATTTCCCAGGGAAGCCAGGCCGGGAACCTGACATTTAGCATCTGCAAGCATTTAGATTAGAATGGAACCGGGGGCAAAAAGCAGCCTGGATTTTGAGATTGAATCAAGCTGGGTAAACCTAATTGCTTTTTCCTTCTCTTTTTAAAGGGAGTGAGAGTTGTATGACTAATAAAAGAGAGAGAGCAAATGAAGATGTAACATAACCTAATTTTGGTAACGCACTTAATACAGCATCTAATAAAGTCTTACTTGCAAAATGAATTCAAATTGGATTGGATTTGGACTCCAGCGTTCTACGCCGGCTGAAAGGCGAGGGTTGGTGACACAGAAACCAAGGATGGAGGCGATGGATGCGTCACGTTACACAAGTGTCTGGTAGCCCTGCCCAGAAATCAATGAAGCTCTAGTGTTAGCTAACGGCTCCATTAATGATCTACATGATGAGACAAAAAGAGTATCTTAATGAATGTTATTGAAGAAACTGGGGAGATGCTGCAAGTTCCCATCTCCACAGAAAGGTCTGCAGTGAGAAAATAAATGTGCAGCAACAACTAGAAACAGTCTCGGAGCTGACACAAGATTTTGAAGAAATGCATATTTTAAGTCTTACAGCATTCTTAGAGACTTACTAAACTAAACATTTAACCCAACCATGAAATTAAATGCTAGCCTTTATGCCCAGGGCAATTCTTAGCCCCAACAAAGCAAATGTATAAAGGCTATCAGAAAGTAGCAGTTAGACAAAAATTACTTTTTTTCATGTTTTAACTTTTGCTATGTTCTAGGCAGAACTCCAGTACAAAGATGGTACAAGGAGTAGCGAGGGGCTTAATTTTTTTTTTTTTTTCTAAAAACGTGTGAGATGACAGCAGATAGAGGCAACATGGTAAATCCTCATCTCCTTTGCCCTGTTATCCTAAGAAAAAAAGAACTTCAGTGGCCTCTTGAGTTTTTCAGATTAAGAAGGGGAAAAAAAAAGCTTCTAAGAACTCCTATGATCTCAAACTTGAGTATGTTCTCTCCATCCCACCCTCAAACCCAGCCAACACATACTCTATGGTTAAGTAAGTCATTCATTCCAACTCCACCCCCATCTTTTTAATGTACTTTTTGGAATTTTTTAAATGTAACAGGATGAAAAGCAGAGTCTTTACCCTCAGGAAGCCCATATTCTAGTGGGGAAAGAGTAAAAAATATAAAACAAGTGCTCAACTATCTGTATGAGATGGGAGCATAGGTGAAAACTGGGAAGACTTCATGGAGGAGGAGGCATTTGAATTGTGACTTGAAGGTTCAATAGACATTTCCCAGGCTGTCAGTCAGGCAAGAGAATAAGGGGGATGGGACTGGCAGGAGAGCAAGAAGTGAGATCAAAATGATAGAAGGCATCAAATCATGATGAACCTACAAACTGTTCAAAAGAGCTTCAGTTTTATCCTATCTGTGTTGGGAAATTACTGGAGAACTTTGAGTTGGAGGATGATACTATTGTTAATGACTTTTCAACAGTTTGCCTCTTTTATTTTTATCCTCCTGTACTCCAGCCTCCAGGTAAAATGTAACTCAGATCACGACATCCACTGGAAAGCTCCAAGGACTTTCCATCTCAGAGAAACAGAAGTCCAAGTCCTTGCTATGACTTGCAAGGGTCTGCCAGACCTGAATCATTTGGTCCTGTTCTCCCGATCTTACCTGTTTCACCCCATTCCAGCCACTTCAGATGACCAGACACAGGTCCACCTCCAGGACTCTGTGCCTGTTCTTCCTTCCTTAATAACACCTGTCACCCAGAACCTGCATGCTTCACAATCTCAGGACCTCACCCAAATGCCACATTTACAGTGGGAACATCCCCAACCACCCTATATGCCATTTCATCTCTCTCTCCCCAACATTCCCACCCACTTTCATTAACACTTCATACTTTCTAAAATGCTATATAGTTTACTGAAGTATTTTATTGCTTCCTTCTTCATGACCCATGAGAGCAGAAATTTTTGTCTGTTTTGTTCAACTCTACAAGCCCCATGCCAGGACCAGTTCTTACACATAGTAGGTCCTCAATAAATTTATTAGATAAATAAGTGGATGGACAACTTCCATTCTAGAAGTTGTCTATTCACTTAGTGGATTGTTTCTTTTTCTGTGCAGAAACATTAATTTAATTCAGATTGATTTGCCTATTTTTGTTTTGGTTACTTGTGGTTCTGAGGTTGATTCACTACGTCTTTGCCTAGACCAACATCCAGGGAGGTTTCCCTAGATTTTCTTCTAGTATTTTCATAGTTTTGGGTCTTTAAGTCTTTAGTCCATCTTGAGTGAATTTTTGTATATGGTGAGAAATAGGGGTCCAGTTTCCATCTTCCGCACATGGCAATCAAGTTTTCCCAGCACTATTTATTGAGAATGGCATCCTTTCCCCATTTTAAATTTTTACCGACTTTGTCAAAGATCAGTTGGTTATAGAAATGTGGCTTTATTTCTGGTTTCTCTATTCTGTTCTATTGATCTACATATCTGTTTTTAATACTAGTACATGTTGATTCAGTTACTACAGCCTCATGGTGTAATTGTAAGTCAGGTACATGATGCCTCTAGCTTTGTTCTTTTTGCTTAGGATTATTTTTGGCTAGTCAGAGTCTTTCGTGGGTCCATATGAATTTTAGGAGTTTTTTTTCTAATTCTGCCTATACTCACAACACTTCTGACACCAAACAAATCTCCAGTTCTCTGAGGACACCCACTGGGCGGCCTACAATTTAGCTGACTTCTGACGCTCATTACCTGGAGTTAGTGCAGACTTCACGGGTTAAGGGCTTAGTCTCTCAAGACTGCCTTCCCACTTCAGACAAGTGCAAGTCTCAGGTTGTCACCTATACTTCTGAACAACTGATTGTAAACTGGGGGTTCTTTAACCCCCTCCTCTTGTTTTGATAATTTGACTCTGCCACCGCCCCAGCACCTCCATGTGTTCACCAACCTTGGAGCTCTCTAAACATCATGGTTTAGGGTTTTCATGGAAGTGCGTTATTTAGGCACAATTGAGTAAATCTTGGCTGCTGTTGACTGAACTCAATCTCCAGCCCATCTCCTCTCCCTGAGGAATAGGACTGAAAGTTCTAAGAAATAAAAATAAAATCCTAAACCCCCAACCAACTGCATGAACCCCACCATTAGCAAAAGGGACCCCAGAGAAACTATAAAACTGAGTTCCCAATTCCAATGGGTTGGGAGGTCAGATATACGTCCTTACACCTGCCCCCTTACCTACCCTTAAGCTTTCAGCCCTAAGGGCAAAACAGAACAAGCCTTTTGGGAAGCCTTGAACCTACTGCCAAGTGCTATTTCCCTTCCTTTCTATAGTTTCAGCACAATTGACCATTGAGTTAAGGAGTTTCCTCATGGAGGCTCATGAAAAATGATTCCACTTTAAAACAACTAATTTTTCGGGCGTATGGACATTTCCATCCAAAGACACCAAATAAATGGGTTGTAAGAAAGGCTATTTGGACACACGGTTCCAGACAAAAGTACACACCCAGCAATTTACTTGACATAGCAGTTGCTAGTCAGAAAATGTTACATGGGGTGAATTTATATTACGCGCTACATTTAGATAAATTCTAAACACATCCCTTACATTCCCACACCCAGTGAAAGTCTTTGGTGACTTCCCATGGTGCTGTGTGTTATCTCCCTCTGTGTTAAAACTCTCTCCTGCTCAAGCTTGATTTTGCCCTCAAGTTTTTCATGTGCCACAAGTTTATTTTTACATGTAGCTTGAGAGCAAGATAAACACAGTCCCAGAAGTTCATATACCCAGAAGCCACCCACCTCTCCACCACCTCTCAAAGACCCTGTCCTCTACCTTCCCTGATGCCTGTTGAGTAACACAATGAACCTTCATTACCTTTCATGTTTTATATGTAAATGGCATTTATTTCACATTGGTTTTTAGTGATAGAAACTCTATATTGCTCAACTGATAATATTTTTGTACCTGTGACGATTATCCCCGCATTTGGGATTGGGAAGAATGCATCGCAACTTTTTCCAGTGACAATGTATGGGAAGAATGTTTTTCGTTAATGACTTTTCATTTAGTGGCCGTTTTTCAGAAATAAAGTGTAATCACTAAACAAAGGATAGGAGTTTCTGGTTTATCCTTCTACTGTTTGTTTTTGTTTGCTTTCTGCGAATACAAGTAAATAACCATTTCTAATTCAATAAAATAATAGTAACAACCTGGTATATATTTTTTTAATTACCACTTGATTCCTCCCCATGGCGCCTTTTTTTGTGGGCATTGTTACGTTTCACTGGAAAACTCTTGTTCATCTGCCCCAGAGGTTCTGCCTCTCTAAATAGTTTTTCCCTTGCTGGGGGGATCAGAGCGGCAGGGTGGCAATAACGGGGCTAAACATGCCCTTCTGGATTGTCAGCAGATTCAATTTTCTCCATGAAGTCCAGCCTCTAGCTAAGCTGAGTGACAAGCCATGCCAAGCCAGGAGCCCCCATTCTCTGGAATGCTTGAGCATTTAATGACGGACAGCAGGCGTCCAGCTGTATGGGAAAATGGCACAGAGGAGGGACAGAGAGAGAGTTCTGCCCCGGGTGGTGATGAGGAAAAGCAGAAGGAGATGTATGGAAACACACACACACACACGTGCACACACACAGACTGTGCATAAGAAATCCATTAATGCATGGTGCTCCCAAATATTTGCTAGAGCAGAATCTTAATTTCAGGTTCACACTAAAGCTCCTGAGACAGTATTAACAACATCTTGATCTGCCTTATTTCTGGGATATACTTGCATAGCTATTTTTCCTTCTCATTGGATCCTTAAACCAAATTACTTTCATATTCGTTAAAAGGGGTGTTGTCCACTTGCTCAGACCTCAAAATGGATAACAGCTCAAATGTAGTATTAGTTTTGCAAACAAGCTTCCTTCCGTATGGAACATACTTCTTCAAACCGGTCTGAGAGTGGAGCTAAGACATTCTTTCAGAGTGGATCAGTGGTACAGTGAAGGCTACCTGAGCTTTCTTTTGGATTCCCAGATGACAGTCAGACAGGGTAGCCATACACAGCCCAGTGTCACTGAAGGGCGGATTTTCTCATAGCTCGTCTTTCTAGGAACTATGATTAAAAGTATACAAATAAATTCTGTAATGGAGAATGACAAAAATCTGCATCAATGCAATTTATCCCCGACTAAAAGCTAATAGAAGAGCTTGTCAATAATACAGATATTTCACCATCACTAGAAACAGCTACTGAGAATCTCCATTTTTTTTTCCAACTTTGTATTATAAAAAATTCCAGACATTCAGAATAATTGAAATAATTAAGTATAATGAATATCAATTTACCCACCACTCAGCTTTGACAATATTCATCCATACCTAGTCTATAAATACACATGTATGTACACAGATAAGCCCAACTCCATCTGGTTCAACTTTATAACGATGCATAACTGAGTATTCAGCAAGGTCCTTGACTTATGATGAGGTTAAATCTTCTTCTTTTTTTTTTTTTCTGCATTTTTTGGCTGGGGCTGGGTTTGAACCCGCCACCTTTGGCATATGGGGTAGGTACCTACTCCTTTGAGCCACAGGCACCACCCAAATCTTCTGTTTTTTAAAGTATGTGTGGATTTTGTCTTTTTAAAATAATGTGTTTATTTTTATTTCTTAGTGTTTGGAATTCATTGAGGTTACAAAGAATTAGGTTACAGTGATTGCATTTGTTAGATAAAGTCTGTCTTATAATTGTGTCCTGCCAATGGGGTTAAATCTCGATAAACCTATTGTAAGCTGAAAGCATCCTAAATCAAAAATAAACTTTTGACTTATGATATTATCAACTAATAATGGGTTTATCTGGACATAACCCAGGTGGGGAATACCTGGAGACATGTGGTTTCTTTTTTGCTAAACCATTAGAAAGTAAGTTGCAGAAGTCCTAACACTTTTTATCACGATATGCTTCAGCATGCATTTCCTAAATATAAAGGCATTCTCCTATAATTCTACAGAACTGTACAATCATGTCTAAGAAAGTGAACAATAATTCCATTATAATATCTATTGTCTTTTAAAGCTTTTTTTTTTCCCAGAGAAAGGATCTCTCCCTCTGTCACTCAGGCTGGGGTACAGTGGTGCCATCACTTCAACCCCAAACTCCTAGGCTCAAGTGATCCTCCCACCTCAGTCTCCCAAGGAGACTACAGGTAATACCATGTCCTGTTCATTTCTCTAGCTTTTTAGAGTCAGGCTGGTCTTGAACCCTTGGCTTCAAGGAATCCTCTCCCCAAGGCCTCCCAAAGTGCTGAAAGTGTTGCTATAAGCCACCATACCCCACTGTTACCTTTTTTGTTTTTTAAACAAGGATGTAATCAAAGTTCTCACATTGCACCTGTCCTGCCCCTTTAGTCTCTTCATTCTGAAAAGGTTTACTCGCCTTTGTGTTTTTCTTATGACCTTGACCTTTTGAAAACATCTGGCCATCTTCTTGGTAGAATGTTTCAAGATCTAGATTGACTGATTGTTTTCCTCATACTGTTAACTTGTTTCTCCATTCCCTTTATTTACTGTAAACTGGAAATTAGTTATGAACACGTGATTGGGTTCAATTACATATTTTGGGCAAGAATAGAGGGGATGGTGAATCTTCAGCCAGCAATCCTAGCATGCTCCTAAAGATAGAAAAATTGGCTGGATGTGGTGATGGGTTCCTGTAGTCCCAGCTATGCAGGAGGCTGAAGCAGGAGGATCACTTGAATCCAGGAATTTGAGGTTGCTGTGAGCTAGGCTGATGCCACTCACAGCCTGGGCAACAGAGTAAGGCCCTGACTCCAGAAAAAAAAAAAGACAATTTGACCAGAAGAGGAGTTAGTACAGTTAGAAATGATATTCCCAGTACACACTGGGAATATCATTCAATCAAGAGCTCACAACCAAGAGCTCTGCACCAGGTGGCAGCCATGTCCCTGCAGTGGAGAGAAATACACAGACAATAATGGTCAAAGTCTGGCCAATTAGATATTTGTTATGGCTCACAGTAGTCAATATTTCTACAGAGTTCAGAAACCTTTTGCCTACTTCATATGAACCCTCTCTTCATAAGGGGTGAACTCGCCTAAGGGGTGAACTGCCCAGCCTAAGAACAACGCTACTACTTGGAAAAGTTGGAAGAGCCCTGGTCTTTGATTCATTCTCAACTTGAGTCCTGCTTCTACCATTTGTCAGCCATGTGATTCTGTACAAGTCATTTAATTTCCATGATCCTCACTTTTTTTATTAGTAAAACAAAGGTGACAAATATTCTCTTACATACCATATGCATTGCTATGAGAATCAAAATCAAAGTATGTCAGAGAAATTGAAGAAACTGTTACTGAGGACTCAGAAAACTGTGCTGGGGCTCAGAATATGATACCCCAAAGCGTGGCACTTTGGTGTGGTGAGTACTTTGAACTGAAGAACTTTGAAAGGTTTCAGAAGCAAAGTCACCGACCCTCTCCTGCCCTGATTTCTCTGCTCCCCCCTGTCCTCTGAGAAAGGCCATAAAAACTAGAATCCCTCTCCCCTTAAACCCAGCCATAAAGCCTAGAAATATTATTCTAACCTTCTCCTGCCTTTCTGCATAGGAGCTGGCATAGAAAAATTTTCTGACTTACCTTGTCCAACAGTAGGTCATAAGACCCTTATTCAAGAAGGAGTCCTACCCTATAGCCAAGAAGGAAGGCAACAGACCCTGTTGGGTTTCTCCACTGAGTCTCTTACCATTAGGCCCTATGCATTTTGTCCAATCACATTTCTAAACACTTGTTATTCTTCATCAAATCTAAGTATAAAAGTGTATACTTCCCTGGGTCTTTGGGCCTTCATTTCTGAAGCCTTCTGTGCCACACAAAAGTTTGATTGAATAAATTTGTAATTTGCTTTTCTCTCCTTACCCTGTCTTTTGTTACAGGAGTGCTGGCTGTGACCCTTCAGATGGGGGAGAAAATGGATCATAGCTTTCCAGGCTGACAGAGGACACCTTCTTTTATCACCCACTCTGCTCTCCCACCCCTGCTGGCATTCTCTCCCAGACATCTGCATGCCCCTCCCCCATAAACACACTGTTCAACTCTAAGACTTATCCGGACTGAATTGAGGGATGCTCAGAATGCTCAAGCTATGGAATCGGTCCATGAATCATCTTTGTATGCACGGGCCATTCCTGGTTGATGTCAGCTGTGCACTGCCGATGGCCTCCCAAGCATCAGAGCTGCATTAGTGCAGCAATTATTTGCATTGATCAAAAGGCTTCAAGTAAATCTCTCGCTTTTGGCTGAATTGTAAAAGTGTATATTCATGCTACGCCCAAGTGAGAGATTTCATAAGAAAAGGGATCCTTTGGGCACATGTTGCTACTGTGGTACTCAGTTTCCAACCAGCCTCTCACTCACAGGTCAACTTTGCTGAAGAATATTCTCTGTATACAAGCTTACCTAACAAAAGAGAATGTGGTATGTAAGAGCGCAGGCACACTTGCTAATTAATCAATATTTGAATGGGTTGAATATCACTATTATATTCATTCCAATTAGAGAGGGCTCCCTAAGTACTGAGGTGGGAGCTAATCGGCATAGACCCACACCTGTTTGAATAGTTCCAGGTGGGACTTTAAATGAATCATTCTCAGCCTCACATCTAATGTTGATACCATGGACAGCAGCACGGATCCCAGGGAAGTGAAGCTACTTTCATCCCGAAGGTATGGATGGTGTCTATTTTCCAGAAGGTCCATGGGTCTCTAAGTGGAGTATCTCAGATAACATTGTCCTGTGGCTACATGAGTCCTTCCTGCCACTCTCAGTAGAAAGAGGCCATCAAAATACATCTACCAAGCCAGAACTTGGAAATCTGAATGATACGACAAAGGATGCCTTTGGAAGCTTGAGAAAACTCCTTTGAAGCCCACCACATTTCTCTCAGGGCAAAGTCAATTTATTTATTTATTTATTTTTAGAGACAGAGTCTTACTTTGTTGCCTTCGGTAGAGTGCTGTGGTGTCATAGCTCACAGCAACCTCCAGATCTTGGGCTTAGGCAATTCTCTTGCCTCAGCCTCCTGGGTAGCTAGGACTATAGGCACCCACCACAACACCCGACTTTTTTTTCTTACAGTTTGGCTGGGGCCAGGTTCGAACCCGCCACCCTCAGTATATGGGCCAGCGCCCTACTCACTGAGCCACATATGCTGTCCAGGGCAAAGTAAATATAAACTCTTTATAACTATCCAACTAAGATACTAAAAGAAAAGGGAATCTGAATATTTCTCAGTCAGTGAGTGGCAACTTGTGCTCTGCATGTACTAGGAATATTAGAATAGTCAGAAGGAAATTCTGCAGCAATAGAAAAGAAATCCACTCCACTGAGACAATATTCACTGAGGAACTCAGCAGATGAGCACTAGGGAAGGCACCTCCACCAAACCTGAAGAAATCATTCTCCTCCAGAGACCCCTGCCAGTGTGTCCTGAGCTCTCTAGCCTGTCAGTAGTCTACTCAAGTTACTTTAAAATTTCACCCTGTATTTTTTTCTAAACTAATAAGAACTTACATTTTAATGAAAGGATCATTATCATATTCAAGCATACTCTTTCCCACAGGACTTTATTCTTTGCATATTTATGACTCTGCTTGGCTAAAGCTGAAAGAAATTTGCAAATGAACAAAGGAAAGGAAGATGTTGACTTCCAAAAAGACTGTCATAAAATGCTATTTGTAATGATTATTTGCTATTTGTACCATCCACATCCTCTCAAGTTTCAACGATTGGGGTAAACGTACCCCAATGTTCCTCTAGTGAATCACCTTCTCCCCCACTCTCAATGCCTCTCTTAGGATAGATCCTGTTCTGGGCTCCCAGGGAGGGCATGTGATTCAGGCTCATCCAGAGAAAGCATCACATCCCCCTAGGCCATGATGATAAGTTTGGAAATGAGCACAGAACCCAACTAGGCCAATATGTGCTAATTCAAACTGCTGGGGAAAAGGTAGATTCATTTTTGCCTTGGATTTGAACTTGGGAAAATTTTGTCTTGGCTCTGTGGTCAGCTATCAACCAAGCAATGATGGAGGAGATTATAATCTAGAAATTACAAGAAACCTGGGTCTGCTTGAAGCCCTAGACCTTACAGGTGCCTGAGCCACTAAGTTCCATTCTTTCTGTTCATTTGAGCTGGGCTTTTTCTTCACCCTTTCCCAAATAAACCATCCACACTACACTGCATATTTCACCCTCCAAAGAAGGAAATTATACCATGTCTTAGTCTGTCTTAGTCTTTCCAGGCTGCTATAACAAAATTCTATTGGCTGGGTAGGTTTTAAGTAACAAAAATTTATGTCTCACAGTTCTGGAAGCAGAGACGTCAGTGCCAAGATTATGGATCCAGCAGAGATTGTGTCTTGTCAGAACCCTTTTTCTTATAGATGGAACCTTCTAGGGGGGGTTCTTAAATGGGGAAAGGAGTAAGGGCTCTCTCTCAGCCCCCTTTTACAAGGACACTAATCTCATTCATCAGGCTCTGTCCTCATGATCTAATCACCTCCTAGGCCATCACATTGGGGGTTTCGGATTTTATGAGTATGCACAGCAGCAGGGGGACACAGCATGCTTAACCCTTTCCATGCCTAATTTATCATCATAAAGAAATGAGAAAGGGTTCTCGCTGGGAATGGAAAGACCTTCTTTCTGAGTGGACATGTGCCCCTAACTATCTGTGAGAGTGGTCTCATCACTGGGCCAATGTGGATGCCCGTGATTACCATCTAGGAAATGAAGGGTCCAAACTAGAGGATTCTTAAGCGTTCTCTAGCTCTGTAATTTTGCTCTCACACTCGCCCAACAGCTTTGACCAGGAAGATATTTGAGAAATGATCAGAAAGACACATACTTTCTTTCTAGTAGGGTACTTACTCCAGTGGACTTTTATGCGTATTCTTTAATAATCTCCTTATAGACCCTAATGGCAAAGGACATGGTTTAAAAATAAATAAATGAAGGCAACATACACCTTAATACATGTTCTTCTTCAACTGCTAGAGAGATCTTGTATGTGAATCAAATTTAGCTGCTCTCTAATTTTCATACTGGGCCAGCTGGGCAAAGCTACACCATCTTTAATAAATGAGAAGGAAAGCCTCATTAAAGAGATCCTCCACATTTTTTCTTCATTTTTTCTTTTCTTCTTCTTCTTTTTTTTTTTTTCTCAGTCTTTGGTCAGAAATCTCTGCAAGCTGCAGTTAACGATTAGAACAGTCTGCAGGCTACAGTTAACGATCCATGTGGTGTCTATGTCTCTGCTGAACTTTTATTTGCATTTAAAAGAGATTTTGGGGGTAAATGTAAACACTTTGATGGGATTTATGCCGGAGACAAAGGTCAGTTAACATTTTGATCCAGTGGGTAGAAAACTGCACAGCCATCGTTAAATTGGTAACCAATGGTATTGAAGTTACCTTTTAAAACCGTGGATAGGACGTTTGGAACTGGAGAGATCAAAAGAGAAGATACAAGTGAGAGGAAGGAGGGTGGGAATGCTGGTCTTGTTTTTAAAATGTAAATACTTTTATATTCTAATCATAAAATGAGGACAAATGTACTTTATGAATCCACCATATACAATTGAAGGGAAAAAAACTGAAGTAGCATTGGCCATTTTGTGGACACTTTAGCACAGAGATTTAAGAAGGCTGTGACTTCAGGAAGAGAGGTGTAAAAATTTCCTGCCTTCAAGAAGACAAAGGAGAGGGTGGTGCCTATGGCTCAAAGGAGGAGGGCACCTGCCCCATATGCTGGAGGTGGCAGGCTCATACCCAAGGTGGCAGGTTCAAACCCAGCCTCAGCCAAAAACTGAAAGAAGAAGAAGAAGAAGACAAAGGAGAATGAGTTTGTATCAATTAAAGAAAAAGACAAGGTCCAAAAATCTGGGAAGGAGAGCGTTATTTCCTATAAAGAGTTGCACCTGCAGGGTGGTCTTCAACCAGGCTGGGAAGCATTAGCTGAGGAAGCCAAGAGCAGGCGTGTGAATCTGTGCTGAGCAGGACGACCGGATGTGCATATTTAACAAGCTGTCAGAGGAGCCGTGAATATTTATGAAAGGAGAAATGTGCACATGCATACAATGGAGCTTTAGGCCCCTTTATAGGTCACATGTACAAAAAATGACAGTGTTACCGTGATCCGGTCACCATCATCCTCTGTAGTCTGCTTAGAAACCCTTCATGGTCAATGGCCCCTTAGAAAGAAAAAATGACAATCAGCTATACCAAAACCACAAAAAGGGAGGAGCAGCGGTGACAGCTGTTGGAGGCAGTGGTGGAGCAAGTCTTCCCAAAGGGCTGGTTCTATTTAACCCTGAAGGAAGAAAGGCTAATGGTGCTTAATGAAGGAGGGATTATAATGAAGCCTGTCTGACCTCCCATTCGGTCAGGGCCATGAACTCAGTTTTAAGGTTTCTCTGCAGTCCCCTTGGCCAAGAGGGGGATCTGTTCCATCGGTTGGGAGAGTTTAGGAATGTGTTTGGATATCTTCACTTGGAAATTTTCCATCAGCTGAGATACCACGTTGCAAAAGCTCTTCAAACTCAAATGATTCATAGGTTCACAGAACTGCTAATTCCTTAGGAAAGACAGATAGGGACTTTCTAGGGAAGTAGAATCAGGGCAAAAGATTTGGGTACAAGACCAGATTCAGTTAAATAGGCCCTCTGTGGCCACATGTTCCTTATCCACAGATTCAACCAACTTCAAACATACAGTATTTGCAGCATGGGGAATGTGGGAACACAAGAACAGCTGACTTGTCCGATCCTTAGGTTCCTCAGGGCTGACTACAGGGCTGAGCATGCATGGACTCTCATATCCGTAGAGGGTCCTGAAACCAATCTCCCCAGCAGACAGAGGACCATTATTCTTTCCACGAGAACCTTGAGCCTTAACAGTATTTGGAGTTTTGTTTTCCTTATCTATACATATGAATAGAACAATGCTTTATCTCTCAGAGTTTTTGCAAAGATTTAACATTTTCTCCCTCCACCATTCCCTGATCCCACCAAGCTGGAGTCAATGCCTCTCCTTTCTTAAACTGCACATATACTCCTTGTACAGCCCCTGCCACAGGCCATTAATGTGGTCTGCGCTTTCCTGTCTCTACCAGGACACTTCTGGCTCAGTAGAGACATGTTTCCATTCACCAGTTACTATGGATTGAATGTCTACTGTGTCACTTCTGGCAACTTCTTGGATACTCAATTCACCAGAGAATGAGACCAAACACCTGCCTTCAAGAAACTTCAAGAAAATCTGGTGCAAACAGAGGAAGTTCAGGCAGAAAAGATAAATTGCTACACAAGGAAACCTTTGTGAAATAAAAGGAACAAACGTCATTTTAGATTCTTAATTATGTGTTGAAGGAATATTTCAGTGAATGAGTAAGTCGTTTATTCCCTCCCCTATAGAAGCATCAAGAACTCCTTAGTTATACAAATATGGAAACGGAGGATTAGGAAAGTTAAGTGACTTGTTAAAATCTCATATTTAGCTGATGATTACTTTGTATATTTTCTACCATGTTGTTCAAATTATTTAGAATCACGAGACAGCCCCTATTTAAACTTCAGTCTCGGTTAAAACAGGAAGAAAACTCTCCTTTCAGATGTATTCAGTCTATGGTGTGAACATGGAACTCTTGATCTATAAAACAATATTCCTATTGGGAATCAGCGGGCATAAGGGTAGACTGTCTACTGCACCGTATTAGTTCCTCCTTTTGATTTTTATTTAAAATTACTTCAAAGCTTCAAATTCTTCAGTAACTTCTAGGAGTGATAATTGTATCTCTCAGGAGGTATAGCCAATGTTTAAAAAGTGTCGTTGACTTCTAAGACAATGAAGGAGATATTTACAATTTTCCACAGCAGCCAAATCTATTTATCAATAGCCTGCCTCTCCTAAATGAGCTATGATAATTACACACAGGGCCAAGACTATTAATGTTTACTATATCTCAGCCCTTTCGAGTTGATTCTCCCACTGCTGAGTGGCAAAGAAAGGCAATGAAAGACTCTGTTAACACCAAAGTAAGTAGCGCTATAATGGAAAGTTCACCAGTCTAACCTGGATATCCAAAACTTCCAACTGTGTTTTTTACTTTTCTACCACAAACCACTTAACCTCTCTGAACCTCTATTTTCTCATTTATAAAATGAGACAATAAAAAATGGAAAATCTCTTAAAATCTCCTGTAGCTCTTATATTCATATTCCAGGCTTCTAATATTTCCATCACATCATCATGACAGGTGCAAAGTCCAATTCTTCAGGCTCAGAGCAAGGTTTTTCAATGGATGGGAAGAACTCGAATTCTTAGTGAGGACACTGTGACATGGGTTGGAACAGCATGAAACCTTCTCCTAAAATCTCCACCAGCTGTCCTCAGGTATCCCAAACCTCAAGAAACAACCTAGCTAAAAGGAGGTTTGCTATGTAATTCAACATCAAGAAAAACAAAAGTAGGGCACTTCTTTCTATGTGAAGTTACACACATGGGCACTCCCCCAATATACACACAGCCATAAAAACCCAGGCTAAGTTGCTATTCTTCAGTGCCACCAATACAAATAACTGATCTCCAAATAATAAAGTTAGCAGTAGACAAAAATAAAGCAGACACAACTGATTCATGTGGCATTCATGTGAAAAATTCTTCTAATACAATCTAGAATTTGAATCATATGAATTTTGCGAATGAACCTTAGAATTCTTATTTTGTCCTTCCAACAACAGCTCATAGAAAATAAGGCAGAAGCTAATAAGAGGAATACTTGAGGCCAGAAATACATTTTCTTTGGGTTGCTAAAGTCACAAATGCAAATGGTACAATGTCCAGAATATAAAACGAGGGTAAAGAAGGATTTTACTTAAAGTAAAAATGAGTATATAGTTAGTTAACTTGTTGACTACTCCAAACATGTACTTCTGTGAAGGATTTATTTGTAGAAGAGTTATTACGATGTAACAGTGGGTCATAAGGGTGGACTGGATGACGTCCTGGTATCTTTCAAAGGCTTTCTGATATACAGAAGGACTGAAGAAAAGATGCATAAGCAAAAAAACAGGTAAAGAGGTTAAACCATTAAAAAATATATCAAGAGCCAGTTAAAAACCAATCCAGGGTCATATGAAATTTCAAAGTATGGGATAATGGCTCTCAGTAAGAGAACTCTTCAACCAAATTGACCCAGATAGTTGATTGTCATGCAGTTCTGAGGAGAGAGGGCTGAAAATTGGTTTCTTCATTACACAGCCCTCTAGGACTGCTCTTCAGAATTACATCTGCATTGGTCTTGCTAGTAAGGGAAGCCTTGTTCCTTAGAACTGCTTTGCAGTCCTGTCCACACCAACAGAAGACATAAAGGTGCCCGGAGAGTCTCAGGTCTCAATCCTCCATTTATTCATCAGACTTGAATTGAGTTCCTAATACAGGTAAGTAGAGACCCTGGATTAGATGCTGGATGGGCTGCAGTGAAGACAGCAGACAAGCTGTTTGCCTTCAAACATTTTGGAACCTAGTTAATGAGCAGGAACGGGGGTCTCACAATCACCAACCAACATTGAAAGACTCAAACTTCCACCAGAAGAGACTGGAAGTAAGACAGTGGAAGTGATAGAGTTGAGGACACATAAGCCCAAATATGGCATCCTGGCATTTGAGAAAACCACAGAAGTGAGAAATTTTCTCTCACCTTCTCCTCGCCCTTCTGCCCTGAAGCAGGTGACAAAATTTACTTTGTAACTTTCATGCTACTTTGGGTCTTCCTTTCTGAAGGTTCCCCTGTCATAGAAAACTTATATTAAATAAATCTATATGCTTTTTTACTGTTGGTCTGTCTTTTATTACAAGGGGCTCAGCCATGAACAACCTAGTGACTGATGAAAAAGAAATCTTTCCTCCCCTACGGAAGCAAGAAGTCAGAGGTCATTGCCATGAAAAACAGTTATGGTGTGTGCGCAACAATGGGGAGGCCCGCCTGTGGGAAAACTTGAGCCTCCTGCCACAACCTGCATCAACATACCAGCCAGGAAAATAAATCACCTAAGAAGCAGATTTTGTAGCCCTAGTCAAGGCTTCAGATGACAAAAATTGAGCCAACAACTTGACAGCAGGATCATGAGAAGTTTCCTCATGAGTTACGGGTGGGTTGTCTTCCATCTGCCAAAAGATATATTGAAGTCCCAAGACCTGGTACCTGTGAATGAGACCTCATTTGGAAATAAGGACTCCTGCAAACCTTTAATCCATTTAAGACGAGATTATTAGAGTGGGGCCTGATCCAATATGGCTGCTGTCCTTAGAAAGGGGGGAAATTTGGACACAGAAATAGATACACAGAGAGAAAATGATATTGACATACCGGAAGAAGATGTGTGTGTGACAAGAGAGGGGGAGACTGGAGTGATGTATCGTTAGAATGACAGAGATCACTGGAAGCCACCAGAAGCTACAAGAGACAAGAAAGCTTTCTCCTCCATAGGTTTCAGAGGGACGGCCCTACTGACACCTTAATTTTGGACATCCAGTCTCTGGAACAGTGAGGCAGTAAATTTCTATTGTTTTAAGTCACCCTCTTGGTTGTACAAGGTAACCATAAAGTCCATGTGCAATTTAATATTGTTGCAGTGTACTTTGTTTTAGCAGCCCTAGCAAAGTGATGTGAAGCAGAACTATCTGCTCCTGAATTGCTCACTGACAGAAATTGTGTAAGGAAATATACGTTTATTGTCTCATGCCAATAAGTTTTGATGTAGGTATGATATTGTTATACAGCAACAGTCAACCAATACTCAGAGCTGGACCAGAACTCAGGCCTTCTTGGTCAAAATCCAGCAATTTTTCTACTGCATAAAATTGCTGCTCATTATTTTTGAGGATAAGAGAAAGATCATGGGCATCTAGGTTAAAGTGCTGATAACATTTTTGCAGACAGTGATAGACCTCGACGCCATGAGGCATCAGAGTTATCTTCATGGAAGACAGATAGCATTCAACAGTGAAACTGATCTCACCCAGGTTTGTAGTTGCTTCCATCAGTTCTTCTGTACCCCTGAAGAAGGGGCATCAAATAAACACTCACTGATAAAAGGCAGCAAGACAGACATTGTTACAAAGAACATTGTCTGTAACTGTTTCATGACTCTCCTGATAGAGATGGCAGATAGGTAGATGATAGATACAGGAGGGATGGATGGATGAAGAAAATAAGGAAGGGAGTGAAGGACAGGGTTGGATGAACTACAGAGAGAGTCACTAGGAGAAAACACTGATGTAGCTAGAATTCCATGTGCCAGAAATGTGGAATTATGATTCTTTAGTTTCTGTTTTCTAAATCAAACTATTGTGATGTTTTTAACAATTATTTATCTAGCTTATAAATAGATCCTTGTTTTCTCCCCCTTTCCACCCCAACTGTTTGAATTTATTGCACCTTCTTTCCTTCCTTCCTTCTTTCCTCTTTCTTTCTTTTTTTGATGGAGGGAAGAAAAGTATATATTCACATCTTAATGGTTTACTGAGTCTCAATATTGTAATTTCAGAGAACTTTTGTTAAATTACAACTTGATCTATTTGTTAATTACAACTTGATCTAGTTGACATTGCCTCAGAGTGTTTGAAGTTTGAAGACGAAAAGGAAAAAGAGATGCAATGTGCTTTGGCCTATTGCTTCTCTTAGAAAGCAAATGACTGCCAACAATCCCATATATCAGTGGGGAAGAGAGATGAATAGAACCTTCTCTAAAGAAGACAGACAAACGGCTAGCAAACATATGAAAAAATGTTCACCATTCCTAATTATTAGAGAAATGCAAATCAAAACCACCCTAAGATATCATCTAACCCCAGCAAGAATGACCACATCACAAAATCTCAAAACTGCCGATGCTGGTACGGATGTGGAGAAAAAGGGAGACTTTTACACTGTTGGTGGGACTGCAAGCTAATACAACCTTTTTGGAAGGAAGTATGGAGAATCCTCAAAGAACTCAAGCTAGACCTCCCATTTGATCCTGCAATTCCATTACTGGGCATCTAACCAGAAGGAAAAAAATCCTTTTATCATAAGGACACTTGCACTAGACTGTCTATCGCAGCTCAATTTACAATCACAAAAACATGGAAACAGCCTATATGCCCCCCAACCCAGGAATGGATTAACAAGTTGCGGTATATGTCTAACATGGAATACTATTCAGCCATTAAAAAAAAATGGAGACTTTACAGCCTCTGCATTAACCTGGATGGAAGTGGAACACATTATTCTTAATAAAGCATCACAAGAATGGAGAAGCATGAATCCTATGTATTCAATTTTGATATGAGGACAATTAATGACACAGTGGGGGATGGGGGAAGGGGGAAAGGAAAAAAAAAGAAAGCAACTGACTGCATTCCCTGTAGCCCAGCACAGGGTCCCGTGTGTGGGCAGCTGAGCACCAGCACAGAACATCCATACTCAGGCAAACAGGGATACTAGCTGACAGAAATGTATCTGGAGTTTGAGATTCAATATTCTCCATCGCCATTTGATTACTTATTATATTCTTTAATCTTGTTAGTATGACATGATCAACTATATTCATGTGCCATGTAACAACACTTTTGTTCACAACAGACCCTATGTATAACAGTGGTCCTGTAGGATTATAATGAACTATTTTAACTATAACTTTTCTATGTTTAGATACACACACACATACCATTGTGTTATAATCACCTATAGTATTCATTACAGTAGCCTGCCGTATAGGTTTGTGGCCTGAAGCAATAGACTGTCCCATATAGCCTAGGTGCGTAGTAGGCTGTACCACCTAGATTTGTCAAAGTAACACTGTATGGTGTCTACGCAGCAAGGAAACCATCTAAGGACACATTTCTCACGAAATAGTGCTATCGTTAAGCAACGCATGACTGTACTTACAAAATAGGAAAACTTCTCCCTTCTTAAAGCAACTATGGACATTTTTAGCACTTTTTTTAAAAACATTGAATATCAATTCCATGAACACTGAGTAGAAGATGTTATTTCAATTTTATTATTTGGGTTACGGTTATCTTCCAAGAAGCTACACACGGACAGAGCAGGCTGAGTTTCTGTCTTCAGGTGATGGAAATACCCACAAAGAAACCCATTTACTGAATTCATTCAATCCCAACACAGTTGAAGTTCAAATTTTTTCTCGCAGGTTTGTTTGCTTTCTAATCAACACGCAGCAAACAGCAAACGAACAGGACAGTTTCCTCTGGACCCACCATATTTTTGAAAAAGCAACTTCCATAGTGGCTGTGATGAAGCGAGGACAGAACTACGTGCTGCGGTAGTTGAAATACTTCTGGAATGTATTAACTGCAGCATACGCGCTAAGGCCAAATGAGCTTCTTTAATTTCCATAATGAAATTGTTTTTGTAAAGTTAAAAATACTGTAATGAGGCCAAAACGGTGTGCTTTCAGGGGGCTCCCATGGTGAAACAAATGAGATTTTAGCTTCTCTAATTGGGCATACTGCAAGCTGGCTCGATGCTGCCCTCCACACAGGACGTTTGTTATCCTAACAAAAAAGGGGTCTACAGCTGTCAGCATAATGCTGGATGGCTTTGCAGAAGCCAAGCTATCAGGAGGAAGACTGCTGCTCTCTGGCTGGGACCACCCAAAGGGAAAGATCAAGTCGAGAACAGCGCTTCTTTTCCCTGATTAAGAAGTTACTGGGAAGGTAATTTGTTTACAGCTATCAAAGAGAAGCTTTGGGAGCAACTGGGGAGAATTCCCAGAATCCTCCGAAAGAATTTTATTTGATTAAGCAATGAATATGGATATTTCCTCTCCTTTTTCCCTCCCCCTCTTATGAATTAAATCTCATTACCTGTCAACACAGGCCTTTGGAGTCCTACAGTTCATGTAGAAAACAAAAGTTAGGCCCATTTTGTGGCGGCGCCTGTGCCAAACTCAGCTGGTGAGCCGTCACCGTGGGCGCCATGGTAACAGCCTACAAACCTCTTGGAGCTCTGGAATGGTTTTGATGGAATATTGTCTTCATTTATTTTTAACCATTACTTTCAACTATAAAGGGAAGTAACATAGAAGGCTGCAGTCCAATTAATTTTTAGCCACCGGAAGTCAGCCCCTGAATTCTCCCAGTTTGTAAGGATATTTTATTTTGGACGTACATATCCAACAGGATCCAGGAAGACGAATAATTTTGCTGTAAACTTGCCCACAATTCGGTTACATTAACTTGACGCTAGACAAGTGAATGATTGGTGTATTATCAAGATATATGAAAAATTAATAGCATATTCACCAAATGAATTCAAATCTCCTAAATCCAATTATTCAATGGGATAAATATTTAAAGGATCATGTAAGCTGCTATAGTAGGCTATAATTATACATTACAGTAGTAAAATGTGCATTTCCGACAGCATAGTTCCAAGTGCTCTTTCTGTATTGTTCTAGAGAACATTATAAATCATCACCCAGGAATTAGATGAAAAAGATTTTATCATAGGAAAACTTTCTCCCCTTGCCCTTAACTAATAGCTTCTACTCTACATTAATTTGATCGTTGCTTCTAATTTGTTCAAAACATAAAACGATCCCGCTTTAATAAAACAGAAGGATGTTACTAGCCTTCTTCCTTTTCATTGGTCTTACTTTTAATATCTATTTTTTTCAATAAGCTTTCAAATAGTAGTCATTTCGAGGACCCTAACCAACTCTCTATTTTAAGATGAGTTTAAATAGAAAAGATACATTGGGGAGGAAGTCATTTAAAATTTTGTCAATACCACATCTAAGTAAAGGTCAACATTAGGGATATGCAAAGTATTTTACAAACGAAGGGAAAAATATAAGAGTGTAGCTCCAGAAGGCCGATAACACTGAAAGTCATCTGTAGACTAACCATACACGATTATATTTGACTATAAAGACTCTAACTTCTGAAATTCCCAGGAAACAGCAAATTTTAGTGGTTAAAAGCATAGACTCTGGAATCTAGGACCCCTGAGTCGCAATCTCAAGTCACCCTGTTAATTGTGTGGCCATGGGTTCTTTAACCCTTTAAACTTTGGTTTCCTTATCTGTAAAGCAGGGGTTATAGAAGTATCTACTTGACTTTGCTGCTGTATCAAATGTGATCATTCACGTGAACATAGCCTTCCGCATTACAGGGTGTCAGTTTATTTGTGTGATAAGGGTGAAGAATGGTGAGGATGATGACAGAAGTGACCTCACCACCAAGTATTTGGCACCACAAAATGCTGTTTGAATGTCCTGGTGATCAGAAGCAGGTGTTCCTGCACATATAAAATATATTTCATCGTTATGCTTGATAAAAAGTACAATGTTTTTGTTGGAGAAAATGAATCAGTGTCAGAGACAGAGAAGTGGATTGAGACCCAGGCATGGTGGTGTGAGCCACAGTCCCAGCAACTCTGGGGCCTGCAGTGCAAGGAGTTTGAGGGCAACCTGAGCGATATAGTGAGACCCCCGGCTCTTAAAAAAAAATTAAAAAATTAAAAAAAAAAAAGTGGACTGAGGAAAGAGAAGGCAGGAGACTTTTTACTTGGAAGGAAGAGAGGAGGAGATGAGAGAATGGAGCCAGAGATGCCTCAGACATCCCTAGAAGGATTTCTGGTGTTGAAAATGAGAAGAACTCAGCTATCAAGTGACAATAACCTTTCAGCAGAGAACTTGGAAGAGTAAACGCTGGCTTCCTACTGTTGTAGCTACCCAAACTACAGCCATCGGCACTAGTATTTCTTGGAGAAAACCAACCAGTGCAAAGATGATTGTAGTATAACTAGTTAATGAAACGCTACCAAACAAACTGTGCATCTCCCCAACGAACACCTCCCCAAAGAAAGTAGCTTTCCAAGCTTTAAGAGGCTTCCAAAGTCCCAACTAGAGAAATTAAATTTCAGTCCTGCACCAAAAGTACTTGCACGTCCTCCAGATCTGCTTTTCGTAATATTTGGCTAAGTCCTACTTCACAACGAATATCTCACATGCTGGCAAAAACTGCTTCACATGAAAACAAAAATGAAAAAGAAACATGGCAAAATCAAACGGAATCATTCAGCTTTAAATGTGTAATCAGATTCAATGAACAATATCCTCATCAATAACGCCGAGTCATGTAACGTTCAGCACTAAAAGTCGCTATTTGGTGTTAAATCAGAAAATCTATTTTATAGCCATTGGAACAGGTTTGTAAACCCTTTATGTCAATAGGTTCAAAGAAATTCACTTTACAGTCTCAAATCCCTTATGGTGTGTGAACATCTCAATTCATTAACAGAACATTTTCTTTTAAAATACGAATATAGGTGTAAGTGGACGTGTGATTGATACACGCACATATATATACACACACATATATGTAGATGTAAAGAAAGAGATTATATATACATACATAGATAAATGCATTTAAGAAAGAGCATTTACCCATTTGTATTTTCAGAACAAATTTTCAATTGTGGCAAAGCCTTTTGCAACATCTCCACTCATCTTAGACATGAATACTGTAACATGTATGGGCATAGCTGAGGCAAATTTATCATGACAGCAACCAAATAATAAATCTGTATCTCTATAACCAGTTCCATTTCCGAATAATTTCTCTGTCGCACATTATTTTAGTCTGCCAGATTGCTTCATTCTTTTTTTTTTTTTTCCCTTCCCTTTACTTTGGGGTTAAACTGCACTTTCAAATTCACCTTATTTTGCAGACAGCATGTCACCTTCACTTAAGTCGCTGTAGCTGGCATTTCTCGACTATCAGCTGAAGCAGTTAATTTACTTGCATTGACCAGACAACACTGTAATCTACCGCCTGATAATTGCGTTCTTCTTGGGCTCCCAAAGTCTTAAAAGACAAAGAAGCAGCCTTAATTTTTGCAGGTCTATAGTTGAATCTTAAATGCTTTGAATTGCTGAGGAACTCCAGGAATGGGCGAGGTGTGATTTATTTTATTTGATTACTTTGAACAGATCACATTCATCCATCTGTATTGTGTTTTATATAGAGGAACAGACCATATTGAAACTGATACAGCAATACCGAAATGTTGAACAGTGAGATATAAAAGCTGTGCATCTTTAAGGGCTGCGGAATAAATTATTGGTTCACATACGGGCAGGTTATTCTAAATAAAATGGTTTTTGCCATTGACTTTATTAAAAGAACGGATTGTAGGGGGAGCGGAACAACGAACATTATGCAATACCAAAACAGGTATATTCCAAAATGTTTACGTGCTCCCAACTTTTAATACGGTCAAGCTAAAACGGAACTATTTTCTTTAAAGCCACTATATTGTACTAAATGTAAATAATTCTGTTAAGCTAAAAACGTTAGACAATTTAAACCTGCTAAAGTTGAATTTCGCAGCTATTTTGGTCTTCTGTAAATAATTACTGTTTCCACTTTCCACTCGACAATTACAATACCAGAAAATGCTAATTCATACTTAGCAAGCTAAGATAGTGCTACAAAGCAGAAACATGCCCAGCTCAGTCTGTTACTTTATTTTGGGCTAAGAGACTGCAGTTTTGACAGTGGGGCCATCTGCTACTAACTTTTCTCCTCATCGTGATGCCAGTCCAGTCAAAAGCAATTAAACTTGTTTTGCCATTATAATATGTAGATAATGATGATAAATTATAGCTTTAAAATGAGTCTCAAATTATGCATATGCCAGGTATTTTCCTTACAGCTACTCATGTAAAAGATAGGCCTGTACTTGTGAAATTTTTCAGCTATTTTATTAATGATGTTAGCTCTATAATGAGCTACCTACCAAGATATTTTGCAGGCACCGAGCCTAGCAGTCATTATAAATCTATTTATATCCCAGCAAGATGTTTCAAGTAGAGAGCAGAGCCCTAACATTCTGCATCGCTGTTGAACAAAATATATAGCACATATGGCTCCAACTTGCTATGTTTTATTATGTCACATAATCGATAAAACACATAAATACCACAAATAAAAAGTAGCAGGAAGAAAATTCTATGGCTCCAGCACAACATGGGGTTATACAGCAGAGGGAAGATGAGGCTTAATGATTTCTAGAAACAAATACAAACCTATCATCCTGAAGACAAGGCGTACGTTATCTGTGATTGCCATCAAAAATGTTTGGACTTTTTTCAATGCAGGAACTATGAGTAAAGTAACGTCCCAAAGTGACAACTAACACCAGTCTTTTTTTTTTTTTTCAGGAATGTTAATGAGGACGGCCATCTTGGACAACTTGCCCTGTGCCTTTGGTGTGGCTTTTCAGATTTGCAGCCAGTGTAATTACTGTTTCAGAGAATGTTACAATGTTGTTTCCATCGTTTAATTATATCGAGAAAACAAAAGGAAAAATAAAAAGCACAGCAAATGCTTTGAATATCCTGGGAAATCTCATTCAAATAAATTCTGTTGTGGTGTCCCATATCATATGGCAGCTATTTAAGATACCACTTATTAAAATCACCTACAGTAAGTAACCGAGGTGGCTTTGCTAACTGAGAGGCTCAAAATTGAAGGCCCCCCCCCTTATGCTGCTTCCTGCCATTATTTTCATTAGCAAGAAACCATTTGGCATAGTAAACATGTATTAATTATGGATATCCAACTTTCTAATTCTGTTTTTATCATCCAAACACAGACTAATGATTATGGGGAAAAAGAAAGGAACAATTTTGTGGGGAAGAAAAGAAACTCTTAGCAACATTGGAAAATGTTCTGCCTGGCAGTAGTTCATTACAGCCTATCTTTTTTATTACTATGTAACACTCGTAAATAAGTCAGGGGGAGGAGGAACATGAAAAAATAAGAAAGTCACCAATTATATTTGCCACAGTGCTATATAAATAGATACGGTCTATTGTGAATAAGTTTTCTCCTGCAGTATGTTGGAGACAGGAATCTTAATGGCAGCTAATCATCCATTTGCAAAGGAAGGTCTTATTTCTCATGACTCAGAAATAACTCACACGAGCATCCACCTCCATTTCACAACACTCTTCAAATCACCACTGGAGGTCATACCCTTTGTATCCCAACCCTTTTGCTTCCCCAGACAAAGGTGAATAACAGGCAAATCACCAACTATAATAGCATGGTTTTTTTTCTTTCACTTTTTTCTCAGAAATAACTCACACAAGCATCCACCTCCATTTCACAACACTCTTCAATCACCACTGGGGGTCATACCCTTTGTATCCCAACCCTTTTGCTTCCCCAGACAAAGGTGAATAACAGGCAAATCACCAACTATAATAGCATGGTTTTGTTTTGTTTTTTCTTTCACTTTTTTCACCCTCATTTATAGCGTGAAGCTTTTGGGCAATAGAAGATTTTTATAGTAAGGAGAATGTATGGTCAAATCTTATATCCAGCAGAGTATTTCAAATCTTAGAAAAACAATGAGATTGCTTTACCTCAGTTTCCCCATCTGTTTAATGGAACAGATTCTGTGAGTCAAATGTAAGCAAATCTGTAAATAGATATTCATTGCAACAGAAAACAGGTTTTGCAATGAACAGTTTAGACATGCTAATATTGGCCTTAGAGAGGAAAGTGGAAAAAAGCAAGAATGTGATAAGCGGAAAATAAATTAGAAGGAAGATGGATAAAAAAGGGAGAAAACACAGGCGATTTCAAACACAGGTAGCCTCTGAGTTACAAACATCTGACTTAGGTACAACTCCCACTTATGAATGGAGGCTATTCCATTCATATACCTGTTCCAACTTACATACAAATTCAACTTAAGAACAAACCTATCAAGCCTATCTTGTTTGTAACCCAGGGACTGCTGGCCACATAAAGAATACAGAATGGCACCTTTGTTAACAACTCCAAGAGGTGAATGAATAGAGGAAGCCCAGGGCTATGAAGCATTTGTCAAGTTCAAGTAGGGGAAGAGAAGCTCATATGATATAAATGGCGCTGGAACTTATTGGCTCCAAGTGTGGTCTAGCTCCACCAGCTGTGCCATCTTCCTGATTTTTCCTAGAGCCTCTATTGCTTCATCTGTCAACTGGATAAATACAGCTATTTCCTATGATAGCTATGAAGATTGAAGAAGCAGCACATAAAAATATCTACCCCACCTCTCGTACAAAGTTTGGTACTAATCAAGAATATCTTGCTAGAATGACCTCTTAGACCCAGCATTTATTTCCATTAAACAATATTTTTCCTGATTATAAAAGCTGTACATAATCATCATGGGCAATATTTTCTTCTTGGCCCCTCCCTCATAAAAAGAATTTTCCCTCTGTAATTTGTGAATTCTCTGCACAGTGAAGAGCCCCCTGCCCCTTCTGGGTATCTAGGAGTTTATAATCCCCAAATGTGGGGGTTCTAAAACCTTGGGTGCACATGAGAATCACCTGGGGCATTTAATAAAAGAAGAATGCTGGAGTCTCTGATGAACTGATCTGTTGTTCAAGACTGGGCTTCAAGATCTTCAAAAGCTACCAGGCAATTCTCAGGTGTCGCCCACGGTGTAGCCCAGGGCTTCCTCCAGTGTGGAGGTGGTGACAGCCAGCAAGCGGGGATGAGTGAGTCACGGCTCAGTCTGAGTACACCCCCAGTGAACCCTGATCCCTTAGCTTTAGGTACTATTTTGAAGACTCTCTTAAGAAATGAAAACATTCTCTACTCTACTGGGGAGGCTGAGCGGCATTTGGTCCACAGTATCTTTTTAAAACTGTCCAAACCCAGCTAAGTAAATATTAATGTATTTCATTCTTCCCATTTGGCCCTTTGGTTCTCATTAGCAGCTGCCAATATGTTGCCATACTTTTATTTTCCTTGCCAGAGATGGCAAATTGCTCCCTAGAGAGTAGGTACCAACCCAGAGGATGGCGAAGATGGCCTCACCGACCTTCCTTTTATCCTCCCAGCGGTCCAGCAGTCCCCCTCCCAGGTCACATACCTGTCTCCACGTTTGGCTTCTTGAACTTTGACAGCAGGCTGTCCTTTTTTACCATAATTAAATTGTTTTCCCCCCTTGCTCCGGGGGATGTCATGCATTTTTTTCTTAATATCTAATTATAAGTCTGCGGTACTTGGTTGGGACTGTATTTTAACAACGTTTCCTTCACAAATATTTTGGTCAAATCCTCTTTTAAAAATTCAAAGGTGATTGACTAAAATTAGACTCAAGCCTGAGTTACTTGAAAGTTATACTGCTTTTCGGAAAGTCTGTCAATTCTTCTAATACTCTGTTCAGGAGGAAATTAAACCAGCCGCCCACTCTTTTCATCAAGTTCATGAAAACACTGCATTGTGTCACCTCCTCTGCGCAGCTCGGCAGCAGCCGTGAACAGATAAACACCAATCCATCCGCCAGCGTTGTTGACATTAGTCAATTATCCTGGTGCCAAACAAAAATAGTTAGCAGTGGAAACATCCTGTATGAATTGCTATTACGCCAAAATAGCCAGATTGATTTCAACTCCATTTCACCAAGAAAGGCAGAAAAATGTTTCCCAAGCACAAAGCAAGCGAGTTTTAACAGCAGGGAATATTTATTGGGTTCTTTTCTTTAACCTCTGCCTTGGAGCTGATTTAGAACTGATATTGGGCCTTACTCTGCTCTCAACACAGTTAAAAAAAAAAAAAAAGATGTAGAAGCAATTTAAACAGGTAGGGAAAGTCTGTTGGTCTGTTACTGTGGCAACAGTCATCCCCAAGACACAGCATAACTAATAAGTTAACTATATGCACCTAGTCCTCACCATCTAACATAAGCTGTAAAACTAAACTGCTGAGAATCACCGGCAACTTTGCTGAGGGAGGAATGGTGCGAACTGGTACACTAGGGAAGCTGATAATCCAATTTAGAAGTGCAGATTCTCATTTCAGTTTCATTGGCATGTTCATTTTGAACTAAAGGGATCTGAGCAGTAATTCTATAAACAACCAGCACTTAGAAATCAGAGGCAACAAGATTCTCTAGAGGTATAATTGCTTTTAAACCTGGCAACCTGAAATTGTGTCTGCCTGGTGTAGCAGAGAGAAGAAGAGGAAAAAAAAAAAACTGAGCTGGGAAAATGGGTAGCTGGCCAGAGGATACGAAAAGCCAGGCGTGGCTTGGGGGATCTCAGTATATACAATACTGTAACTCAGGTTGATAAAATTCAACAAGCATTTCTGTAGCACTTATAATTGTATTAGGCACCATACACATTACATACACTGAATTTTGTAATTCAAGCAGTAGTTTGTAATATCAGGAGAACTAATTATATAAATAAGATAGGCCTGGTTCAAATTGCAGCCTCGCCAACTAACCATCTGTAGCTGTGAACACTTAGGTAGGGAACATAACCTCTCTAATCCCAGCTCCACCACCTTTAAAGTGTTGAGAATCTATTTCTTAGGTTATGAGTACCAAATGGAATATAGTTCACACATGCATCAAAGTTCTCAATATATGTTAGCCCTCAATATTAATGACCTTTAATATCTACCCTTTTTGTTCATGTTTTGAACATCAAAAGACTGTACTGATCACAATATACAAAGGCTTTGCCACCAATAGAAAAGTATTCCAACAATAGGGGGGACATGATATGTAGAGTTACCATTCCTGGTTGTTTTGAGGTACAGTGCTATGAGCAATGAGCAACATTAAGAAAGGTTGTTTGTATAAGCCAAATATTAATAATAATAATAAACCACTCTAATCAGGCCACTGACTCCTCTACTCAGCTTCTTGAGGTCCCCAAAGCCTGCCAGATGGCAGCATGTGGCACATTCGTCTCACCCTCATCCACACTGTCCCATCTGCTCCCGCCATCTAGCACACCACATTCTCCTAGTCCCCTCCTATGAGACTAGCCACATTGAATCTGCTTCTCATCTCCTCCCTAACCTTAAACACTCAAAGTTCCACAGGCCTCAGCCCTGGGTCCTCTTCTTCATCTGCTCTCTCTCCGTTGGGGATTTCCTCTAGTCTCATGGATTTAAACGACATAGCTATGTAGACACCCTTCCCATTGATATCTCTCCTTAACTCCCCTGTACAACGGACAGACTGCCCATTCTGTTTCTACTCTGGTATCTGAAAGACATAAACTCAACACGCCTAAACATACTCAACCTCTGCTGAATCCACAAAACGTGTTCTCACTAAGTCTCGTCCATCCCAGGTTATGGCAATTTCATCTTTATGTTAGAGGCGCTCTTCACCCCTCTTCCTTTCACACTCTACAGGTATAAGTTCAAAATACATCCAGAATCCAATCACTGCTTACAATCTCCACTGTTTCTATCCTTCTGAGAGAGCCTGGTACCTCCTGCCTGGATAACTGTCTCAGCTTCCTAAAGGGGTCTGTTATTTACCCCTGCTCCCTAATAGTCTGTTTTGATCACTGCAGTCAGAGGGATCTTTCTCCAGTATACAATGAACGGTGCCATTCTTCTGCTCAAGACCCTGCAATAGCTCCCCATTTCACTCAATGATAATGTCCTACTTACATGACTTGACCCCTGCCACTGTCTAGCTTCATCTCCTAATTCATTTCTTTCCAGCTACACTGGGCTCTGTCACTTACAGAATGTTCCAGGCATGCTTTTTAGGACCTTGGCTTTAGCCGTTCCCATCCTGGAGTCAGAGGGTGATGGTTCCATCCCCAGACTCAGCAGGGTAGGCTCTGGTGGATGTAATCCAATCAGATCATGATGTTTACCCTGTGGCAGTTGTTGCTCCTGGGCTGGGTGCTGCTGCAGTCAGACTGAAGGGAAGGACTTTCACCCCACACTTGGAGGATAATTTTCTCTCCTACTTGAATAAGAAAAGATGAAGCTCAGATTGCCATCGGCAGCCACCCTGCAATCACAAACTCAAACACCTTTACTAGGAAGCTTTTTGCTTTTTTGCTTTTTTTTTTTTTTTTTTTTGAGACAGATTCTCCCTATGCTGCCCATGGTGTCACAGCAACCTCAAACTCTTAAGCTTGATTCTCTTGCCTCAGCCTCCTAAGTAGCTGGGACTACAGGTGCCCACCACAACACCCAGGTATTTTTTTTTGTTGTAATTGTCATTGTTGTTTTAGCAGGCCCAGGCTGGGTTCGAACCTGCCAGCCCCAATGTATATAGCTGGTACCCTGCCCACTGAATTATGAGTATTGAGCCAGGGAGCTAATTCTAAGAACCACATTTGAGGGACAGAAAGACTCTGTGTTTTTAGTGAAGGCTTTGAGCTCTGATCATACCATCACTGCCTTAGTCCCTTCAAGCTTCTATAACAAAATGCCATACTCTGGGTGGATTATAAACATCAGACATTTATTATCACTGTTCTGGGGGCTGGAAATTCCAAGATCAAGGTACAGTCAGATTTGCTGTCTGGTGAGGGCCTGCTTTCTGGTTCACAGATACCACCTCCTGACTGAACACCCACAAGGTCAGGGGTCTCTCTAGTCAGCTTTTTTAAGGGCCCTAAATCCTATTCTTGAGATCTCTGCCCCCATGACTACCTCTAATACCCTCACCTACATCATGAAGATTGTAACATATGAATTTCAGGAGGACAATATTATCTCCCTATCTCTGTACTTGTACTTCTGTAATATAAGGCATTTCTTTACTGTTTAGTCTAGTCTGAGTCTAGTTTCTATTCCTTGCAGCCAAAAGCATTCTAAAGATACTGGGATTAACAGTACAGAGAGGTCTCACATGAAAAGTAAGACATAAGATTGAACAAATCATGCCTGCTAAATTTCACAGACTTAGATCTTGACACCTGGCATGATTTGACATCTATAGAATGGGAATATTTATTCATAGTCCATGTAGTATCTTAACAATTAAATGCGGTTTCATTAATCACAAAACACAATGTATGTGTTCATTACATTAGATCATCGAGTGCTTCAGTCTGAAGCACCAGGTAAACATTTTGGAGTTAACATAATAATTAACATTCCAGTAATACATGTGGCAACAAATGTGAAGTATTACTAACCAGGGAGGCTTTCTCAAGCCCTGGTGTTCAGGGCTTCTCCTGGAGTTAGTCCTGTAGGTATAGAACATCCATATCACTGACCTCAGGTCATCAATCTCCAGCCCCCACTCCCTCAGAGGCCAAACCAATGCAGTGTGACCCAGAGCTCAGGCCAACAAAAATAGGCCCCATCATTAGTCACATTGCTAGCATAAACTATCTGGGGCGGCAGTTCAGACTGAGAAACTTGGCGAAGTCATCATTCACTCTTTTCTTCTTTCCTTCACATTCTATATCCATTCTCTCTCTCTCTGAAAATCCGGCAGCTCTGCTTTATAGGTTGGTACAGACTGTGATCCCGTCGTGCTTCCCCGCTGCTGCCACCGTAAGCCTAGTCTAAGCTACCCCCTTTCTTCACTTGGATTATTGCAACAGCCTCTCACCTCATCTTGCTTACATCAGTGCCCTCTAAAGTCTATTTTCCACACAGAAACCAATCAGAGCAACCTTCAAAAGCAATCTTCGTATCATATGCCAATCAAACCAATCTTCAAAAACAATCTTCATATCATATCCCAATCAAACCAATCAGAGCAATCTTCAAAAGCAATCTTCGTATCATATCCCTCCTCTTCTCAACGCTCCCCAAAGTCCTTGCACGTCTCGGGGAGTGGGAGTCCAGCACTTTCTCCCTCTGTGATCTCATCCCCTCTCCTCTACCCCTCCTCACTCTGCTTCAGCCCCACCGGGGTTCCTTGTTCTTCCTTGAACACCAAGCACACTCCTCCCTCCTGGCCTTTATACCTGCTGTTCCTCTGGCTGGAACACTCCTTCCCAAGACGTCCGTTTGATTTCTTTCCTCACTTCCCTTAAATCCTTGCTCAAATATCCCCTTGTCAGTGGGACCTGCCCACCACATCATCCCACCTAAATCACCAACCTCCAAATCTTCATCCCTTTTTACCGCTCTTGACTTGCTTTACTTCCTAACAACAGATGTATAATACATTTATTAATGTATTCGTTTATTGTCTACCTCCTCTAGCTAGAATGGAAACTCTAAGAGAGCAGGGGAACTATTTAGACCTCTGCTTTATCTTCATGCCCTAGAACAGTAAGGAGCACATAGTAGACAATTTGTTGAAGAAGAAAGTACTAGAAATAAAATATTGCTTGTGTTGTATTGTATGTATTATATATTGTTTGCATAACCAGATTTCCAGGCTCTTGGGAGATAGAGCTCTATGCTCAGTGTGTAATCAAGGGTTAATTCTGCCAGCTTGGAGTGTTCAAACCCTGAACACTGCAAAGGAAGGACTGGCCTTTGACCAACAAGTAAGAAATAAGCCTTTGGAATATGCTGCTTGGTAAGAGTATCTTCATCTACCTGAAGCTTTAGGCCACACCAGATAGTTTATGCTGATGATGTAATTTATGGTGGCGGCCTGAGCCCTGGGGCACGTTGCATCAATTTGGCCTCTGATTGCAGTGGGGGCTGGAGACCAAGCACCTACGGTCAGTAATGTGTGTGCTCCACATCTTCAGGGCTGACCCCCAATAAAAGCCCTGAACACCAGGGCTTGAGTGAGCCTCCCTAGTTGGTAATACTTCAACCTTATTGTCACACATCAATACTGAGAGAACTAGGTACTGTCTGTGAGGTTTTACTGAGAGAAGAGAACTAGAATTTGAGCTGGTCTTTCCTGGACTCTACCCCACGTGCCTTTTTTCTTTGCTGATTTTAATCTGTATCCTTTTGCTATAATAAATCATAAACATGAGAAAACAGCTTTTCTGAGTTCTGTGAATCCTTCTATTAAATCAACAAATCTCAGGGTATTCTTGAGGACCACCAGCCACATCCAGCATTAAGCCTTGCATCTGATACGTGATAAGCATGTGATAAAGGTCAAATGGGTGAGTGAATGAATGAATAAATGAGTGAAGGCACTGTGGCCATGTCAACCAGCCATCTGAATTCTCCCTTTCTCTCTAGTCCCTCACTCTCCCTCCCAATGCTCATTCCCTTTTTTCTCCCACTGGAATTTCAAATACCAGATCTGACTGCGGTCTCATAAAACAGCAGCCCTTAAAACTGTCACTAAACATAAAAACAGTTGACAGAAAGGTAAGATTTAGAGATCAAGACCATTTGGGTAAACAGGGCTTTGTCTCTGCAAATCACCTTTCAGGCCAGTGTTCTGCATAGAATAATTTGCTGCGCTGTCTGACTCCTGCCCTTCGACCTGGCCTGAACCCAACTCAGGAATGCATCCACCAAGATCTGGCTCCAGCTTTTCCTTGCTGTTCCTCATTGAATCAATAATAAGAGAACCTTCTTTGTTTGCTTGGGTTTTGACAGCCCAGTGACAGACAGGACAGAAAAGTGGCCACGGCCTTAGGTTGGCTGCACTGAGCTCATGTATAATGACACATGTGTAGGTGAGATTTAACGACGGATGGTAACATTCAAGGTCTTGAGTGGGTTTCCTCTAGCCCACCACACTGGCATCTGTCATTTTAATAGCCACCAAGGAAGGAAAAATATGGTTCTCATTAATACCTTGAATTTGACCTTCCACTGTCTTGAACTGAAACTCAGTTATAGCCTGGAATGCAATTGTGCCTATTAAGAGAGTGAAGTTCTCTTTCGTGATATGACTTTATGTTTCCCATGGAGAAAAAAACAGAATGGAATAAAGTCAGAACGGAGGGGTATGGTGGGATACCCATTTCTCTTTGAGGTCTCAAATTAAGGAAACCAGGATATATCCTGCTAGACTAGAAATTAAGGCAGTTTCTGGAAAAATCACTTATCTAAAGGTGAAAATATGCAAAAATAATCCATAATCAGAATTTTTCAGAGTTAGGAAGATCAAGCCTATTGATTCTATCAGCTTCTTCACAATCTACAAGAATTGGGCAGAGTCAGTTTCTGGTTTTTGCAACCAAAGAATCAAAAGGCATAGACATAATATACAACATCACAAAGATAAACCCACAAAAGAATCTGTCACAAGATGATTAGATGGAGGTTCCACAGACAGCTATAAAATCTCCAGTGTAGTAGTAATAATTGCAGTAGGCCAGTCACACCCATATCTGCCTTTGTATTATTCGTCAGTAGAAGATAGGGCAAAGTGTGCATTGTTAAGCCAGTGAACAGTTAAAATAAAAGTAAAATTTGATCTGCTTTTTCCTGAAGCCAGCAAAATTTTACACATTCATAAAACAAGTCTGTGTAGTGTGGATGGGTTGCTTTGAAAAGCACTGCTGCTTCATGTACTTAAATGTAACATAGAATTTCCTTTTGAAGTCTATAATTCTGGTTATATACATTTAAAAAAAAACTGCACTAGACTTCCCCTCAATCGAGGGCAATAAGCCTAGTTTAATGGTCCTTAGAATTATTTTAGTTTAAAGAGAATATAAAGCACATCACTGGTCTTATATAATATCTTCATCACTCTTATCCAGAAGATATTAACTCTAATACAATCATTCAGACCTTTTTAAAAGATACTTATTAAACATATACTCTAGGTATAGCACAGTACGATGTCTTATGAGCCATACAATCTCTACTCTACTGAGTTCCCAATTTAATTGGGAAGCAAAGTCATTTACCGGCCCATGAAAAATTCTGTTTATAAAAGCAAAGTGGCAATAAGGCACAAGAGATCACTCAAGAAGAGAATCAAACTCAGTCCCTATCTTTGAGTGTTTCATAACGTGGCTAGAGAAACAGACAGTTAAAAATAGATCTGCATTAGGACAGAGCACATGCTCTATCAGTGGTATAAAAAAGCGATCTGGGAGGCAGAGGACGGAGTCATTCATTCTGTCTCGTATGTCTGTGAAGGCTTCACAGAGGAGGGTACAACTAATATGGAACTTGCAAGGATAAGTGTGATTTAATATGGCAGGGATGAGGAGAAAAGCATTCTAGCCTGAGGGACTTGTAAGAGCGAAATTAGGACAGGCTCATCTATTGGGGGGGGGCGGTGAGAATGCAATGTGCATGCAGCATGAGATGAAATGCTTGGAGGATGGAGTCAGGTGAGGCTATGCTGGTAGGTTTGCACTTTAGCCTAAAGGTAATGAATGAAGAATCAGGTGCTGGTGTTTCATAGCAATGACAGGCTATAATTTGCATTTCATAAAGGTCATTCTGGCAACTGTGTAGAAGAGAGATTGAAGGGAAAAGAAATCCAAAGCAGAAAAGACCCATGTTTCATTCATACACATACCCACGCATCCACTCTGCTGAGGAAGATTAGCAACTAATGGTGGCTAGAGTTTGATTCTTTAGGCTGGAGGTTGCAAACTCACAAGCCTTGGACAGATCTAGACTCCAGCTGTTTGGCACAGCTGTATATTGTCTGTTTTAATTTGACCCAATCCTTAAAATGAAGAGATTTTCCCATATAAATCTAGATGTTCCCTTTCATTGAAAAATCACATCTGGCAAAACTGGACCTACATTTCTAGCTGAATCTAAGGACTGGATGAACTCCTAAACAAGAAACAACAGTAAACAATTTCTGTGGTCTCCACTATTACTGTTTTGTCCTTGATATTGAAGCTAAGGGGCCATAATCAGCATGCTTACACTGCCTATACTTAAAGTAGAGAATATTATCTCTGTACCTATCAAAAGGGAGAAAGAGATAGATCAAGAGAGCAGCTCTGTTCAAGATAAACAGGAGAGAACATATTTCGTTGTGGAAATGATTAACTATTCCATGTTTTTAGTTCAAACACATTGTATGCATCGGAGGAATATAGCTAAAATGCTGTCTTGCTTGTATCATTTCAGCAAGCTCATTTATGTTACTTATCTTGCAATTAAATTTGCAATCTGAAAGAAAGAAGAAGGTTAGGATAAATGTTCATGAGAAAGTCACATCTAAACTGAGACCTGAAGCTTGACAGAAGCAGCATGAGATGAGATGCTTGGAGGATGGAGAGTGAGGTGAGGCCACGCTGGTAGATTTGCCCTTTAGCCTAAAGGTAATGAATGAAGAATCAAATGCTGGTGTTTCAGTACCAATGACAGAAGTTAGCTGTCTAAAACCTTCTGTTGCTGTTTGGTCTTGTGACCCCAAATAGTGCCCCCAAATTTCTGTGAGTCAGCTTGTGTTTGCCTCCTTTTAGTTGATTCTAAGGAGTTGTGGCTACTGAAATGATGGAGGAGAAATCACATGTTCATTCATTTCACAAATATTTATTATTAACATCACCTAGGCTTGAGAGGAATAGTAGTGATCAAAGTAGACATGCACTAATATTTACACTGTAGTAAAAAAGAAGGAAAATTAAATAATAAATTATAATAAAATATAAACAGCATATGAGAAGAAGTTAGTATATAAATTACAGCACATAGCAGGGGCTCTGTATCAATTAGGAATGCTGTTGGCTGCAAGTAAAAAAGTCAAAATAATTGTGGCTTACACAAATAGGAGTTATTTTCTTCATATAAGAAATCTAAAGATAGTTAGCTGCTAGTGTTTATGTAGTGGTTCCAGGCTGATATCACTGAGAGTTTCTTGGCCTCCCTTTCATGGTCATATGGGGCATTTATGATGCATGATAAATAGGAATTGTTTTTGTATATAGGAGGAAAGGGGAACAAGAAACAAGGATGACACAGCCCTCTGGCCTAACTAGCTGCATGGAAGTGGAGAAATTTCCCCAATGTCCATAGGAGAAAGAGTGGGTTCGTGCAGAAAGCTGAGTTAACCTGAGCCTGAGACATTCAAGAAGAGGTATCAAGCAGGAATCTTCCCTAGGAAGGAGACCTAAGCTGAAATCCTAGCCTTAGGAGTTGTTTTAAACACTGAAGGCTTTATCCACCTAATAGATTGCTTCCTCTGTTGGGGTAACAGGGCCTTCCTCCCTAAAGAGAATATATTTTACAGAGTTCAAATGGAGCCAACACCATCCCCTTACTCTGGCTACCAAGGAGTGAACATGTGACCTGGACCTGGCTAATCAAAATACTTATCACTCTAGCCACAGGAATTGGGTCAGGAATGAACCAATCAGAATCCTGCCTGTGGCTGGGGGTGGGCACTCTCATTCTTTACTGGAATTGCCAAGTGGACAGTAGAGACTCTGCCCCCAGAGACAGACGAGATGGCCTTCTTCTGTTGGTACTGTTGTTTGAGCAGTATACTAGATACTCAACCTGGATACACACTGAGACCTGACACAGGTCTCATCTTTCCAGTATGGAAGTCAAGAGATTCTCTTTTGCCAAACTTAAGCCCCTTTTGTGTTGGACTTACGTCTGTTGAAACCCACAACCCAGGGTCATTAATATGTAGATGGTGATAAAAGCCATAGAAGTAGGTAAGACCAAGGCAAAATGTACAGACCTGGGAGAGAGTCCTGCAAACCCACAAAGAACCCTGGGTGGGGGGGGGGGCGCAAAGAGGGAGGAGGAGACAGGAGAAAAAATCAAAGCAGGTTTCTGTCTAGAATTGAACATTATCTAATGCCAATAGCTTCTGGCTCACGATGACAGAAACCTAATTCAAATCAACTGAAGGAGAAAAGGAACTGTAATGGGCCTGCTGCTCCAGAGGCAACACAACAGGATCGGTGCCCCACCATGTCTGCAGGAATCCCCTCTTGCCTTGATCAGCAATGCTTTCAGACAGGCTCCAATCAAGTGCTGGCAAAATTGTCAAAAGTGGCCCCAGTTCAGTTACCCCCAGGGACCCCAGTTCACTGACCCCAGTGAAGGAGGAATGACTCTTTATCTGGGTCTTGCAAAGTCAATGGATTAAGGATGACTTGGGTTACAGAGTGGGAGATGACTTGGGTCAACCCCATTCAAGCCACACAGATGTGAAGGCAGTCTGCTTCCCTCCACCTCTGATAAGTGCCATTATCAGAGACTGAGAAACAGGAGAAGGCAGGTATTTAAAAGCACTATAGCCTCAGAATTACACCAACTGGTTAGGGGCCTGTGAAAGGGTTACTGGAGGAGGGGAACGGAATTCTAAAGTGCCATTGAACTTTATAGATTGGCCAAGTGGGTGATGGTGAAGCCATGTACCAGGAAGTTTAAGGAGGGAAGAAAGTGAATGCTAACAGCTTAAAAATTCTATGATTAGATACCCATTTGGGACACTTCCAACTTAATGTTCTATCACATCTGGGAGATATTAATGGCGCCTTGAAGAGCTAATTGGGGCAGAATAGCATATGAGTAGGTGGCCATAAAAATCAAGGGGCAGGAATGCAGCTGAGATATGCAAGTCCCCAGTAGCATCCAGAGAAATGTTCTGTCACTGAAATTTGAATATTCATGATTTATAGTTCCTATTTAAGTGGTCACTGAACCCCTAGGAATAGTAATTCAAAGCTGAAAGGAAAATCTGCACCATAGGTCATTAGTATAGGATTTTGTGAAAGGAACATGAGAAAGTTGTATCTTGTTCAGTAAATAAGGGGAGTCAGGGGCTTCATGAGTCTATGGGAACTGGGCCGTGAGGGTCCAAGGCTAATGTAACAGGCAGATCTGCTCTTAGGCAACCTTTCATTAAACACGATCTCCATTTGCAAAGGAGGGGGAGAAGTGAAACCTGGATCCCCCCTTGCTTTACATTATTATAAAAATGATTTAATATAAAGATATGCTGATATGAATGGAGAAGAGCTCAGAGGAAGGCCTAATATCAAATGTTTTAAAAATGTATGACACACTGGATATTCTCATACGAGTGCTATTCGGGACCTGTACAACTGATAAAAATGACATAAAAATGTGATTAATAATATTGTAAATCCCATTGATTGGAAAACCCAGAAACGTATGACAGATTGACCTGACTCTTTGATTTAAGCCAATACCACTGAAATAACCTTTCAGATACCGAGAAAGAATAATGTCTTACCTGCAGGACAGAACACAATGTAGGAAAATGCAATTGTCATTCAAGGTTTGTTTTCATACATTAAATGCCCTCAAAACATTTTATATCTGAATCTTTATGTCTAGATCAAGTTCCCAGGCTAGAATTATCAGTATCTCCCTAACCTTTCTAAATCATTCATGTCTTTTGATGCAAAATGAAACAAAGAAAAAAAATGCCAATAATGAAAATTTTTAGGTGATGAGTATAAGTGGTTTTTGTTAATTTCTCCTTGCTTGAATGACATTTCATTATGTTTCCTACAAAGACCTATATTAAGGGATAGAGGAAACGCAAACATTGAACCTAAAGAGTAAGAAATTACTTAGGTACAGTGGCTAATTCCTGTAATCTTAGAACTCTGGGAGGCCGAGGTGAGTGCCCTGATAGAGGTCAGGGGTTTGATACCAGTCTGAGCAAGAATGAGACCCCATCTTTTAAAAGAAACTTGCTAGGCATTGTGGTGGGCTCCTATAGTCCCACCTACTTAGGAGGCTGAGGTAAGAGAATCACTTGAGTCCAGGAGTTTGAGGTTGCTGTGAGCTATGACACCACAGCACTCTACCCAGGGCAACATAGTGAGACAAGAAAGAAAGAAAGGAAAGAAAGGAAAGAAAGAAAGAAATTATAAACAAAAAGTATTTTTAAATACAAATGTAAGTACTTTCCATTACATCTAGGTATAAAGGCTGCTTAAGCTAATAAGCAAACAGTGCATCCCAGAATGATACACAGAACTGCCATGGTCAATTCACATTCACAAGGTGTGCCCAAGCTTCTGTTCTTCATTTTGGCTCTTACGTGCTTTAGAGAGGAGTGTTCATCTGGAAATCTAAACTATTCACTCTCTTTTGGTCAGATGACTTTACCTGTAGAGTGGGCATCTTTTCTTTTTGCTTCTTAGTGCGTTTTTTTCTGTTACCTATATCCCAACATTTCCCTGAGGAGCTAGCTTCCCCCAGTCTTAGATCCTGAGTTTACAGTATAGCTGACCCCATTTCTGGCTGATAAACATGGGCATGGGATTCACTGATGGCCAATATGATGGTCTTACTCCTGGTTATAGCAACATGATAGTTTTAGTTAGAGAAAGGCAATAATATTGAAGAAAAGGCTCAAGCTCTTTTCTGCTGGGTTTGAATCGGCGTGGGCTCATATCTAAAGCTTTTTACAGTTGTTTTTCTGGCATTTAAATCCCAAGAATGAAACTCACTTGGAGAAAGAGGAAGTCTTCATTATATTATTGGAGCCTCTGTATCAAGCCAGTCCTGAAGCTTTCTCTGCCTCTGGACTTATCTGTTGTAGGAGCAAATAAATTCCTTTGGGCTTATGCCAGTTTGGATTTTTATCTTTTACAACTAAAACAGTCCCAACTAATATAACCTATTATACATACACTCTAGTTAGTTAGAGTCCTTGTTACCAGACGATTTGTGCCTGGAGAAGACCAATGGAATTTTACAAGCAGATTTCTGGAACTGTACTCCGTTTAATTTATGAACTTCAGATATTTATGCAACACTCTATTTTAGAGCCTGAGTACCAAAGTTTGCCCGTTGGACACATAAGCACAACTATCATTGCTTACATTATAAATGCATGAATTCCAAAGTTAAATAGCATATGCAGACATTAATACACACTAATGCATTAAAAATTACGCTTCGGAAAGTTACAAACAGTGCCTTAACAATAGTCCTTATGTTTTGAGAAATATGCTGAATAATAAGCACAAGGAAAGATTCTCAATCCTACTGAGTTTCTCTTCTATGACAATTTGAAGGTCAAGAATTTTGCATCTGAAGGCACAAAATTCCATCTAGTTTAAATACAGACACACGCTACTTAAAAGCACCCCAGTATAAGCAAGGGCCATAGGAGTTCTTTTATCTTGGTTCCAAAAAATGATAATAATCTCACCCACTAATTCTAAAGGGACCCTGTTGGAGAATAAGGTGGCTTGAGGCAGGGGGAGAATATAAGGGAAGCGCTCCTGCAGGGAAGGTGGCTAAGACTGGACTTGGGATGTGGAGAATATGGCTTAGCATGTGAGTGCACACTTAAAATAACTATTTCCACAGCACAAACATGGGCCATCACAGCCTCCCAGGACCCTGGAGGATTGAGGCAAGCCAGCAGCCATGGACAAGCCTCACCCAGCAGTTGGGGAACAGCCAGTAAGTACATCATGTGCTAGAAGGAGAGGCAACACCAGGACAGAACTGGGCAGCCTGCTGTGCTAGCTCCCCCTGGAGCCCGGAGTTGGTACTGACATCCCCATCTTTGAACTACCAAAACCCTGGGGTTCTTAGACAATTCATTAGGAATCTGAGTGATTAGTGGGAAAAAATAAAAGAGAAGGGATGTCTATCAAATTAGTGAAGCATATCAAGCTGGTTAAATACAAGATACTACATATTATATTTTATATATTTTTATATGCCTACTATGTATATGTATCACATATAAATATATATATATACACACAGTTATATGTACATGTGTGTATGATACCTACCATATACTATTCTTCAATTAGCTATTTATTTTTCAATTGTTTTTTAAAATCATAACTTTGTACATTGATGCATTTATGGGGTTCAGGGTACTGCTTCGATATACAATGTGAAATGCTTATACTGAACTAAGTAACACAATCCATTAGCTATTTAATACAATAATATATCTCGAGCATCTTTCCATGCCTGTATATCTATCTCACTCCTTTTAATGGCTACATATAATTCTATTATATAGATTCATGATCATTTATTTTATCAGTTCTCTATTAGAAGACAACTAAGTTGTTCTCCGTTATTTACTATTAGAAAAAATGTCAAAATTAGTATTCTGGTACATATATCAATGAGATAAACTCTGAGAGATAAAATTGCTGGTCAAAGGTACATGCATATAAAAGGATAATAGATACTGCTAAATTGTCCTTCAAATTTGTTTTATCAATTTAGACTCCCACTAATGGACTATGAACCATTTTCCCATACTTTTCCAAAGTCCATAGTATTAAATGTATAATTATTTTCACTTTGATGATGAAAAATCTTTTATTTGATGTTGCACAAAAATTCTAGGAGATAGAAATTATTTCTCCAGTTTTTCCAATGAGGAAATAAAGGTTGAGAAAAGTTATATAACTCACCATATTGCCAATAAATAGAACAAGGATCCAAGCCCTGATATGTTTGATGTTAAAGCTCATTCACTCATTTAATAGTTTACTGTATCTCAGGCACTGTTTTAAAGTATGTTTGCTCATTTGATCCTTATAGTAAGTCTTTAAAGGTACATACAATGAACATCCCCATTTTATAGATCAATAACTGTGACAATGAAAAATTAATTTTTTTACCCAAAGTCAAGTGATTGGTAAGTATTCTCTTCTTCCTTTGACAGGGGCTCAAAAGAGAAAAGAAAACAACTCAAAGTTTCTTGAGCTGAGAACAGAAAGTACAAGTGGCAAACATGGGGCTGGAACCTCCCTTGTTTTAAACTCAACAGCAACCTCTTTTAAACTATTTTTGGTTTGCAGAGAAAAAAGAATTCACCTCTGCAAAGGCACATGCCAATGTTTATAAAAAGCATTATAAAGAAATGAGAATGGGCTGAAGAAAACCATTTCAATAGGCCTCAAATGGCTACCCATTTTGATATCCATCCATTGCCATGTCTCTCTCTCTCCTTCCCAAATTCTAAATGTGACACTATCTCTCAGGGGGTCCGGTGGTTATGAGTCTTTTCTATGCCCTGTTTCATTGCTGTCACACATTCTGCAAAATAAATGTAATCACTTCGGTGAAGGCATCAGATCTGTAACATCCACTGAGCTGCTCTAAATATTATGGGCAGATAGATACCCGACTAGTATTGGTTGGTGATGATTTGAATAGAAAACTTGAAAAAAAATGTTTTAAAATATTCCTCAAATATCTGTTTAATTAATCCATCTTATCTTAGAATATTCTTTTACCATGGCATACTAAAATAGGAAATTTAGTATCAGACTATGTATTAAGTAAAGGGGAAAATGCTGGCCTGCTTGGGTATAAATTCTATAAATGAGTGCTTTACAATGAAAATCCAAATGTATTTCCAAAAACAGCATATCCCCAAACAATAATTTTATAAGTTAAATAAGATAAAAAAAATACCTATTACTGATTATAGAAGATCACCTAATAATACTTCTATACGCAATAAAAAATTTTGCTAGATTTATCATCTTTGAGTCTAGTCCAATATTCATATCAGCATAAATATATAAATGCATTTCTATAAGAGCTTCAAGGTAAAAGGCAATTAGTTCACATGAATCATTAATTCGACTAAAGCATTTTCTGCTAAAAAAGTCAAAGTTTCCTGAGCTGAGGAACAAGAGCACACGTTGCCCATTTTTATTTTTGATATCTCACTGCCAAAGAGTTGTCTCATTAATAGTGAAATAGGATGCCATTAATTAGGCCTATCAGTGGACTTCAGAATGCAGTAAGTACCTTAATGGGCTTTCAAGAACAGTCAGCTCTTTAAAGGGATCTACTTTGGGGGGTCACTACGGCTTATGAAAAATACCGTTACAGCTTTCTCCCATCAGTCAATAAGGCCAAGAAATGCTCAAAGAAGACTTTATGCTTGTCCTTTGGGATAATAATCCCACCTTGGACATGATGATTTAACGAATATCATCTAGGACTTATGCCTTCTAATAATTTGCAAAATTTGGGAAATTATTATTATAAAAGATAATTATAGCTGGTTCGCTCCACCTGTGTGAGTAGCCCCATAACCATATTTTCAATCACCTTCCTACCCTCCTGCATCTGTTTCTCTGATAACCAGGCAGTGTGATTATTCTATACTTCTACATACAGGGAATCTGAATTCATTGGCTCAGAAAAAATAATGGAGAATCAATATTTTTTTAAGGCGATTTGTTACACAAAAAATACAATTCTAGATGAATAGGTCTAATTCCCATGAAGCCTAAAGTAATTACATTGAGAACTGCATTTATTAGAGGCGTACAGGCCTGGTAGGGTTCTGTCATCAACTTTCAAATACATATTATATCATATTATTAAGCTATATTATAGAAAGAAGCAGTCCACTTGTTGAAAGGTAGATTAATCAAGATAAACATCAGGTCGAATCCATGGGAAAGTATTCATTCATTCATTCATTTATTCGGCAGATGTTAAATGAGTCGGCTCTCTGCTAGGGGAGACAGCAAGCAACAAACTAGATGCCAATAATAAATAAATAAAATAAACAAAGCCCTCAGCTCTTAAAGAGCTCTCTTTCTAGTGGGGAAGACCTACAATTAACATATAAAGAAGTATGTCACATGGCCGTAAGTGACACCCACAAAAATAAAGCAGAGACAGGAATGTCAAGAGAAACCATTTAATTACAGAAAGCAGACGACTTACAGGGAAGGTGACATTTGAATAAACACCTTCGGTGCGGGGGGGGGGGGGCAGCCCTGAGACAGGTGCGGAGGAGTGTTCCAGTAAGAGCAAAGGGGGTGCAGAGCAAGAGAGCATGTGAGGGACCAAAAAGGACAGTGTGGCTGGATAGACTGTGCAGAGGGGGGCGTGGAAGTGTGGGAGGGAGCAGAGGTCCAAGATGAAGTTCCAGAGACAACTGGAACAGGTCCAAGGCCACTCCAAGGACTTGGGCTTTTCCTGTGAGCGAGATGGAGAGCCACAGTCTGTGTTCTCAACCATAGGAGTTCCATGATCTGACTTCAAAGGGTCTCAAGGAATCACTCTGGCTGCTTGTGCTGAGAAAAGACTACTAGGGACCTGTTAGGAGGTCACCGGGATCTTCCAGAGGAGAGAGGGTGGTGAATTGATCCCTGCTTGAACTTAGCTCCCTCCCCCTGGAGGTGGTAAGAGAAGGTCACATTCTGGATGGTCTGAAGATAGAGACAACAGGACGTGTTGACTCATTGGATGTGGGTGGGAGAAAAACAAGCCCAGGATGACTGAAGCTGCTGCCCTAGGAAGCTGGAAGGAGGGAAACATTGTTAAATATGAAAAGTAACGCCAGGGAAGGAAAATGTAACATTCAACAGCACTGGTATCTTCACTAACCAAATGTAGGTAGGAATTTATCCCTGTTGGTTGTAATCACCCACAGGGAACAGGGAGTGAACAGAGATGGTCCCAGAGTGGACGTAGGTACATACTACTCACAGATTATAAACACTGTTTCCCCCCCCAAATTCAGAAACATCTAATTAAAGAAAAAAAAAAAGATTCTGGGAACGTGGATTTTGTTATTAATTTTAGTCTCTGGTATGTCCATCTTTAGATAAAATAGTCCAATTGGAACAAAAATACACATTCAGCTCCTCCCGTGGGTCAGGAGAGGGGATGGACAGGAAGATCAGACCTTCAGGACCTAATAATTATCAGTAGCGCACACCTTCTTTGCTGGACTTTTCATTTTTTTCCTGGCATTTTACAAAGTGCAGCCCTATTATGAATAGGCTGTTAGGACATAAGCAGAACTGCGCTATCACCAGTGCGGAAACTGATTTAGCCAGAAATGATTGGCGAGAAGCCTGATGTGAAAGTACCGCGTGGAGAGGAGAGAAAGGAAGGCCGCCATATGAAATTGATGTTAAATATGAAATGTGACCTAGGAGAGCGCGGGGCCATTCGTATTTACTATGTAAAATGTTTTCCATTACAGACGCGTTTCAGCCCTGCTTTCTTCTGTATTAGGAAAATCAGATGCGCCACGTTCGAGATTTTGCTGGGCCTCTGAGGCTCAGATGCTCAGGGCAGCTGCACATCAAAGTGAGATGGCTATGCTAACTTTAGACCCGAGGAGGAGGAAAACACAGGAGATGGATTTAAAATGTCACTAAATCAAAATGACTCTGGCAGTACATTAAATTGGCAGAATTAATCAAAGGGCTAACTTTGAGGGAGTTCGCTAAGGTAAAGAGGAAAGCAGCTTACTGGCACCGGGGCCCCCAGAGACAGGGGAGCCACGTGTGACACACCGTTCCCATCTCGTGACACCCCTGTCAACAGCCACCCAGGGTTACAGTACACTGTGTCCCGGCGTTCCCAGTTTAGCCCTCATCTACCCAATTTAGTTCAATTGCCGTTAATTTTCAAGATTTTATTGCCAACTTCTCTTTCCCTTTTATTAAAAAAAAAAAAATGTCCACATTACCCATAAGAAAAATCTATGCACTGTTTATCTTATTTTTCTTTCTTATTTATAGTAAGTTCTAAAGGGCTTAGGTTGAAATACTATGAAAAATGTCCATTTCACTCATTCCTTTTGGAAGTACTTAGCATATTTACCTCTTTTCATTAGTATTGATTTGGAGGGATTTTTCTTAGTTTTTTGTCCTTTGTTTCTTTAAACATTCATTTCTTCCATTTTTATGGATGAGGTAAAGTACCAGGAAGTCACCTCGGGCTGGAAATTAGACCTGTAATGCCTCTCTCTGGCCCCTCCTGACCTTTCAGATCAGGGATTGGACTTTTGAGTGCTTTAAAGCCGCCCAGACAAACCCAGTAAGGGCGCTGGAATGCACTCTAGTCCCCCGCCCAGTGTGGAGCTGGACAGACAAAGGACCTGGCCTCCGCTGTGCATGCTAATCAAATCTCTCACAAGCCCCCCCTTTCCCCCAGTGAAGAGCAGGAAATCTCAAGTTTTCAGCCAGTCTTCAATTTCCTAATCACGGCCTTCAATTCCCTTCGGACTTTCTGCTTGAGCTGGCAGTCGGGGCTGGCAGGCTGTGTCCGGCCGCCCTGGCAGCCCAGAACACCCGCATGGCGGAGAGGGAGGTGAAGGCTGCCACACTGTCCTGGCTTGGGAAGGTCCGTGTCACCCTGAAAAACATGTCTCTTCCTGGCCCTCACTCCCACAGTGTTTACTCAAGCCAGATATTTTTTTCTCCTTTCCTATTTCTTTCACTCTCGGTCGTGACTTTTTAGCCTATAAACTAATAAGTTTGGGAAGAGCTGTTTTAACCAGACTTACAGTGAGCCTGGCTCTGATTGACTTTTAAAAACAATTTCCATTTGCCTTTCATGTCGGCCACAACATAAAAGTGATTTGTTGGGTGTCACTAATGACCTTTCACTGGAGAGCTTGAGTCAGATCCCTGACAACAGTAAACAGCATCTGTCAAAATCTTCCTGCAGCACCTTGCAGCCAAGAGCAGTCTTCCGCTTCTCACTCCTGCCAAGTTAATCTCATCCTATACGGCACACAGCACACACATCCCACATGCACACAGCACACACATGCACACACATCACACACATCTCTCACACACATTGTATACACACATAGAGTGCATACACGCACATACATCACAGACATCCCACATATATCCCACAAATGCATACACATCACACACACACACTGCACTCACATCACACATTACACACATGTACACACAGGCACACACATCATACACACGTACACATGTCACACACACACGCACACAAATGCACACACATCACACACACATGCACACACATCGCACACATGCACGCACATGCACACATGCCACACACATTACACATGCATGCACACACACATCTCACATACATGCACACACATTGTACACACCACATATATATGCACATGCACATTGCATACACATGCACACACACCACATACATCACACACACGCACATGCACACACATCCCGTATACATGCACACACACCACACACATCGCACACACATCCACATGTACACACCCCCACACCATGCACATATACATTGCACACACATGTACACACACGTCCAAGAGGTTTACACATGTATTTTCGGCACTTCTAGTTAATACTGATGAAAACTGGGGCATTCTAAAGAAACAGGAAACTTACCTGAAGTTATGTAAAACAATCATTTATCTCTTTTCCCCACTGGTATCCATGTTTGCAGTGTGAGATTTTAGAGACATAGTTAACAAAAAAAGTTACCTGCCTGTCGCCTGAAAGAATAGATTATCACATACTCTGCCTTTTCCCTAAAACTAGAAGAAGATTTAGTCACGGGGTGGAAAACACTGGGAAGGAGTCTATCTGGATGGAACGAGGTCCACATAGTCTCATACCCTCTTTCAGAAAAGAAATCCATTTCTCAAAAATGTAATTGTAATCCATTTCAATGGGGACAAGTTCTGTGTTTCTACCCCGCAAACTGACCAGCATTTATGTTAAAGCAGCAAATCCCATTAAAATGGGCTCAATTATCTCAATAGCTAACATTCATTATCAGAACATGACCTAACAAGGTGTTTTCCCTTCATTAATTACTCCCCAAAATGGTTGTCTGGCTGCTCTGTTTTTGTTTGTTTGCGATCTCTTCTGTGTGAGCGTCAAGGCCATGCTCACAGGAAGACATTCAGGCTCAGTGACACTCTCTGTAAGTCAACAACCTTCCGTGCAGAATGATAAAAAATTATTGTAGAGACAAAATAAATGAACGAGAACAATACAGTAATCTCACACTGACTGAATCAGGAGTTCTGGGAATGGCCGTGCTGTATTACATATCTTTGGCAAAAACAAAGTGACGACTAAGACTCTGAAAGGCAAAATTCACATAACAAGTAGACAACTCTGAAAATGACAATGCAAGAATCCCTCTCAAGGCCCGCAGAGCTGATAAGGTACACAAATTGGTCTTTATCAAAGTGGGCAGAAATGCCTCAAATGGCAAAATACTAAAGGATGTATTAATGACATTCAGAATAAAGTCAAATTCTTAGAAATCCAAATAGAAAAATGTTAACCCCAAAGGGGGAAGTAAAGGAGACTGAGAGTTTGGGTATCTACCTGGTTTTAGCTTGGCTATATTTGATATACAACACGGTGATAGAAATTGAGAAGGCTCGTGGAACCTTGTGAAGCTCATCCTTGGGGAATAAGCAGTGACTTTTGCGGGGGCCATGGAGCCCTCCGAAAAATCTGATCAGAGCTATCGGTCTTTTCCCACAAAAACCCATACACATGACATTTATCTTATACTTTCCAGGGTCTGAGAATTCCCTAAAACTCATTCATGATTGGAGAAATTCATTTTAAGAACCTTTGTTCTAGAAATGGAAAGAATTTAAATTCCAAGTTTCTCTTTCCTGTTGAATCAAACAGTCTGTTTGCAGTGACTCACTATTCATAAATAAAGCCACAAATGAGCAGAGATGGCAGTGATCCTCCTCTGGGGACGATGGATTTGATGACTATAAGCAGTTAATTATCTTTTGCAAGTGCTCTGTTAATACTTTCCACCAAAACTTAAATTCAGGCTACTTCCTGGGTACGAATTAAGGTTATTAGAGAGTTGCATTACCTCGTGGAACTCCAGGCTATTTGGTAAAGTAATTACAAGTTTGCCTCAATTTTATGCAATGGCTATCTGGCCTGAAATTCTGAGCAAACAAAATGGTTGTGTGAATCAAACCATGTTTGAAATCTACTTAGCAAATAAGCTTTGCTTCTCAGAAGAAATTCTGTGGTAAGTCTTTTGGTGGCAAACTAATCATAACCTAAAATGTTTTGTAAATCTTGTTTTGTATATATCAGTTTTGCTGAAATGGAAAGCTCCTGAACTAATTTATACGTAGTACCCTGAGCAGGTTTATAAACTCATAATGGAATTCTGCTTTGAGGAGGAAAGGATTTGGTCCAGCCTACACATGTGTTGACTTAAAGGTATTATACTTGGTCATGTGACTGTGCCTTCAGGACACTTGTGCAGCAATTATGATTTTCTTAACACCAGAATTTATTATTTATTTATTTTTTGACAAACAAAATCTGCAATATTCAATTTTTTCCCCAAACCAAGACACTGACATGGGGCTGATTCCCCCTTACCATGTTATTTTCTACAATAGAAGCTGGGACACAGATACAAGCACAGAATACTGAACTGGAAGTCGTGGTGACAACATTCTGTTACAAAGGAGGGGAATTAAAGATAAAAAGATCCCTCCTCCCATCTTCTCAACCACCTCTCTAAAGACTGAGGAAAACAACAGCCCTTTTATGAAACTAATTTATAGCTCTCAAATGAAAGCTACAACTTAATTCTAGCCCAAGAATATGGGGAGGGGGTGGGGAAGGGGAGGGGAGCAGGACGGCCGAGTGGTGGGAGGGTGACTGGAAAGATCACCTATATATCTGTCTAACAAGGGTACAAGTGAACTTTTCTAGAACTAGAATATAAATGTTTCAACACAATGACTAAGCAAATGACATGAAATCTATGTTAACCAGCTTGATGAAAGTATTTCAAATTGTATACGAAAACACTACACTGTACCCCATTAATGTATACAGTTATCATTTAATTAAAAAAAAAAAAAACATGGACATTCTGCCTCCTGGCAGATCATGGAGGCAGATATGGTCAGTGTGTGGGATATTAACAGGAAAAAAAAAAAATCCTAAAATATTGTAGACCTTTACTTTCTCTAAATCTCTCCGTAAAAACATTAAACTTTCAAAAAGATTCCAAACTGGCATTGCATAGACCAATTCCTTTCAAAAATATTTCTAATATATTCTCTCCATCTCTCTATAGAATTTGAAGTCCAGGAACTAGGGGCACCTAACACGGGAATTTAACAGTACAGTTTTCTCTCTCATGTCTTGTATGGATCTTGTCTTCTCAGTTTGCTTTTCAATAGCAAGGCCCTTTTCTTTTGTTTCTCTTTTGTCCTCTGGCCAAAGGAGGAACCATGGCTTTGAGTGTGGTCCAAGAAAGTGTTAGAGATGGACCACAAAGAATAGGGAGGATTTAGATAAATGGATGAGAAAGAGAAAAGCAATTCAGACCAGGGAATTAGAAGCAAAGACTCAGAGGTGGGAAGGAAAATCTAGAGTTGGGAATAAACTAGATGTCCCAGGCAAAAGACTCAGAGATGAGATGGAGCCGATGTTTGGTAGGCCCAAGACAGCACCTGATCCAGAAAGAGAGCTTAACAAACATTAGCTGTTGTTATTAGACCAGGTGATATTTCAGTAATTTAATTTTGTGTGTGTCTGTTTGAGAGGACAAGATGGGGTTCCTGGTTTTTTCTTTACTTATACTCTGGCACCTTCTCCTTTCAAGCCAAACAGTGGACAGTCAACTGCAGGAACAGTTGACAGAACAAGAATGAAGAGGAAAAACTCTTCTGAGGTTAAAAGCCTGCCCTTTTAGGTCTCAGAAGCTCAGGCCCTAAAGGAGTAGAGGCAAGAAAGCTTTATGAGATAAGGGAAGCTTTCCCACCCCTTTCCACCCAAGGGCAGATAAGATTCCCTGGACCAAAGGGCTGTAAACGGCTAGTGAGTGGTGGAAAGTGAAGGAGAAGTTAGCAGGGAAGATGTCAGTATATCCATGTGAGATGATTGGGCCAGAGGGTGTGTACCAGTAAAGAGCAGAAATGGCATTCACAGCAGTTAATATACCAGTAATGCTAATGGCAATCACAATGGCATCTGCAAATGTTTGTTGAGTGCTAACCACATGCCTGTTCAAGCACCTTAAATGTATTAAATTTCATGGCATCCTCACAGCACCCCTAGAGGTAGATACTGTGTGTTTATCTCAATTTAGTCAAGGTTTCACAGAAATGTTAACAATTTTACAAACTCACACAGCTAGTACATATTGGAACAAGAAGTAGTGATTTGCAAAACCGGTATTTTAGAAGAAGTCTTCTTGCTGTCATGTGCAAGATAGACCAGAAGGGTGAAAAGACTGGACTCAAGGTAAGTGCTTAGAAACTATTGCAGTAATCAAGGAAATGATGTATCCTGAGGGTCGGGGCCTTGGGAATAGGCACTTTGGAGGGTCAAAGATGACACTGATAAAGCTCAGAAAACAGTACTCCAAAAGAAGGTCTTTGACCTTCTCCTACCCTCCTGTCTCTCAGTCCCCACTCTTCCCTGAAGCTAGCCCCAGAAACTAGAACCTGTCTTTACCAATGCAGGTCATAAATGCCAGAACCCCTGTTTGCAAAAACCAGTCATAAAACCTAACATTATTCTGTATAGAAACTGGCCATAAAAGAAATTCTCTGACCTACCTTGACTGTAGGTCATAAGACCCCCATTCCAGAAAAGGCCCTGCCCTGTCCCAGAAAAAGAAAGGCACACTCAAAGAGTCCGAGAGGAATCTGGACAGATGGGCCTTGCTGGTTTTCCCTACTCAGTCTGCTAGCATTACATCAGATCCTTCAGGTCCTTTCTACACAGCTGTCCTTGTTATGTGGAACCTAAGCATAAAAATGGAAAATCTCCTCTGTATCTTTGAGTCTTCATTCTAAAGGCACTCATGTATAAATATTAGATAAAATTGTATGATTTCCTCTTACTAATGTATGATTTCTAATTGTATGATTTCCATCTTACTATGATTTCCTCCACCTGCCTTATTTTGGTGATTTTTCAGTGAATCTTTATGAGGTCAAGGGCTCTCGCTCCATACACCACCAAAGTGTCTGGGAAAAGATGAGAAATTCAAAGAAGGAGGCTGTTGAAGATGGGGGAGTAAGTTGTTTTGGAAATGAACTTGGATGTGATCCTATCTTGATGTCATTGCAAAGACCAAAATATAGTAGAGGCCGGGAGCAGTTGCTCATGCCTATAATCCCAGCACTCTGGGAGGCCAAGGCAGGTGGATTGCCTGAGTTCATTAGTTTGCAACCAGCCTGAGAAAGTGTGAGATCCCGTCTCTTAAAAAAAAAAAAAAAAAATGGTGCCTGTGCCTCAGTGAGTAGGGCACTAGTCCCATATACAGAGGGTGGCCAGTTCAAACCCAGCCTCAGCCAAACTGCAACAACAACAACAAAAATAGCCAAGCATTGTGACAGGTGCCTGTAATTCCAGCTACTTTGGAGGCTGAGGCAAGAGAATCTCCTAATCCTAGGAGTTGGAGGTTGCTGTGAGCTATGATGCCATGGCACTCTACTGAGGGCAATAAAGTAAGTCTCTGTCTCTAAAAAAAATACAGTAGAATCTCCACAGCTGACCACTTCCTTAGGTTGACCTAGTTTTCATAGACCAGACATGCACCACATGTACATACTGGTACCTAGCTCCTTATGTTGACCACCTCTGTGTGTTGACCAGTTTGTTACAGTCCCTTGGGTGGTCAAATTACAGAGTTTCTACTGTACATCAAAGACAATCATGTCTCAGCCATACATAATCAGTAAGTAATTTGCCAACAATTTCTCATCTCATGAAATAGTTGGTTGATAATTAATGCCTTTATCTAATTGCTTACATTGCAAAATTGAGAATATTATGACATGATACTAAAGTGAAACCAGTGAAGACTCTGTGAATATGTAACTTCAAAGATTCCTTCTTAAAAATATTACAGATTGAAACCTGCAACAGAGTACAGACCCTGGAATTAACAAAATCAAATTTTAAGGAGACTTGAAAAGATCTAAGTCCTATGGTAGGCAGAACAGTATAGTCCCTTAAAGATGTTGTCTCAGTAGGGGCAGCACCTGTGGCTCAAAAGGGTAGGACGCCAGTCCCATATGTTTAAAGGTAGCAGGTTCAAACCCAGCCCCAGCCAAGAAAAAAAAAAAGATGTTGTCTTAGTTTAGGATGCTATAACAAATTACCATAGGCTGAGTAGCTTAAACAATAGACTTTTATTTCTGATAGTCTAAAGTTCAGGAGTCCAAGATCAAGGCACAAGCAAATCCAGTGTCTGGCAAGAGTTCACTTCCTAGTTCATAGACAATGTGTTTTCACTGTATTCTCACGTGACAGAAAGGGGGCTAGGCAGAGGTCTCTTTTATAAGGACATTAATTCCATCCATGAGGGTTCCACCTTCATGACTCAATTACACTCCAAAGGCCCATCTCTTGAGGGTTAGTATTTTAATATATGAATTTTGGGGAAACACAAACATTCACTCCATAACAAATACCCAACCTAATCTCCAGAACCTATGAATAGTACAGGTTCTTTGGCAAACTGAAATTAAAGTTGCAAATGAAACTAAGGTTGTTAATCCCCTGAGCTTAATTAGAAAGATTGCTTGAGCTAATCCAAGCAGGCCCAATGTAATCACAAGAGTCCTTAAAAAGAGAAGGGGGAAACAGAGATGATGTGGGGAGAAAGATGGATCAACATCCTGGCTTTGCAGATGGAGGAAGGGGCCACCAGCCAAGGAATGCAGGTGGTCTCTAGAAGCTGGAAAAGGCAGGGAAACAAGTCTCTCCTACACTTTCCAGAAAGGAATGTACTCTGCCAGTGCCTCGATTTTAGCCCAGTGAGACCCATTGGGGAATTGTGACATCCAAATGGCAGATAGTACATTTCTGTTCTTTTAAGCCACTAAATGTACAGTAATTTGTTACAGCTGTCATGGGGAATTAATACAGTGGATGAGAAAATAAACTGTTTCTCAAGGTAGTTCTGATTTTTCTTTTAGCAACATATCTAAAGACTGACATTTGCCTACACAAAACAAACAACACTAACAAAGGATGGGTCACAGGTTTCCATTTGCAATCTTGACAATGGGGGCAGTCTTAACTGACTCAAGCTGCATAACTCCTATCTGGGTCATATTCTAGTCCTCATTGACACTGGAAAAACACACTGGCAACAGTTTTCCCACATCCTCGGAGGCACCTGCTTCTATTTATCAGGACGTAGCCCTAATATAAAAACAAAAGTGGCCAAAATGTAGAAATCTACCTGAACAGAGAGGAAACATTCCTTTGTCTCAGCTGCACAATATGAGGGGGAAATGCCTCACTCACATAAGAGGCTCTGAAGCTGTATCAATAGTTGGTTGGCATAAAGAGGGGAAAGGTCAGAGCTGTCACCTTATTTTTTTCCTACCAGCTTCCTCCTTTCCAGGGTGTACTATAAGTCCATTCTCTCAGACAAAAGGCACAGTTCTTTCTGCCGATGCTTCAGCATTATTCTCAGCAGGTTGCTGAGTTTGGAGTCATGTGGTCACTTTAAGATCAATGCAGCCTTTAACTTCATTAAGTAACAAGACAAGAGAATTCCAGAGGCTATAGTCCAACACAAATTCCTTTAACCAAGTCCCAAGTGTGATAACACAAGTGATGCCATCTTGGAATATAAGATGAAATCTGGGGTCAGAAAGTAGAGGACTGTTGAACTTGGTAAAAGAGCCCTTAGCTTATTTTAGACAAGTTACTGCTCAAGGATCCCTGAAACAGAGCCAGCATCATGCTACTTCAGCACTAGCACCTGCATAAGAAACTGTGTTACTCACCTGCTTAACTTTAGTTCGTTATGGGTGAACAGAGATCATCTAATAGAACAAATTAATCTCTGGTCACATCACAAGCCAACCTCAAAAACTTAAGCATCTTCCTAAGTGGAAAAAATAGAAAAAGTTGGAAACCAAATGGGAATCTGCATCAGCTTCAGAGAACTCCTATTGCCAAGAAGTCCTTAAACCTCGAGTTTCTTCTCCTGTCCAGATGGTCAAATAATTAATAATCAACCAAGAGTTACGGAGAGTTTAACAAAGCATGGTGGGGGGACCTTGTCAGCGTAGGATGTGCCTAATGCCTTCAAGAAATTTGCAATTAAGTTAGGGAAATCAACCGTGGGAAGGTTAGGATGAGTAATTGCACAAGTCTTTGTGTGTTTACTGGCTCTCCCATTACTCCATGGGACAGCGTGTATCTTGTACTGATATATCCACAGTAAATAGTACAAAGTAAGCACTCAGAACTATGTATAAACTAGTTTAAGAAAAGACTGAAGGCCCAAATGTGTGACCATAGCACCAGAATTTCCACACAGTAGTTGTTTGGGAGCCACAATATGCTTAGAAGTGAAGCTAAAGGACATAGTTGTCCCATCTTGTACATATAATTGAGAACATGTCAGCCGCACATCACAAAGACGTATGTGTGTATGTGAATGTGCACTGACACATCTGTATGTAAGGTGGACATGCCGTGGACCTGATAGGATTATAGGCAATCCCCTCTAGCTCCCCCTGTTGCTCTCCATGAGATTTGGCACCGAGACAGAAGTTTTAGCTAGTCAAAAAAAATCTCACGGAAAATCATTTGTTTTTCTCATTTTACAAAAAGGAGTGAAAGACATGTCCCACTTAACAGTTCTTGAGATCTTTCTATAGGAAGCAGAAGATTAAACAACAACAACAAAAAAACTATATGGGGGCAGAAGAGAGGCTAATGCATAGAGAACATTCTGCAATTATTTTGTAAAATTTTATAATAAATTTTACAAAAAAAATTTCCATTTTTCCCTATTATGGTGACTTTAGGCATGATGTCTAGGATCGCTTGTATGTATGTTACTTTGGTTTTGTCCCACAATTACCTGGACATTGTTCTCAAGCCTTTCTCTGGTTGCTTTGACAAATCTAATCATGCCCATTAAATGATGTTTCTAGGAGGTACCAAAGATTTAGGATCAAACATTATTGAAAACACAAAGCATTTTGTCAAACCACTGTTTCTAACTTGCTGTCTCTCCTTCTTCATTTTCCCCAGAGTAATTCCTCCCTATCTTATTCTCTTATTCAGAATAGTTTCTCTGACTTCTAAACGCAAGGTACCCATGTCAGTTCCCTACCACTGCCACAACAAAGTATTGCAAATTGGATGATTTTAAACAATATTTATTGTCTCAGGGTTTGGGAGGTAAGTACAACATCTAGGGGACAGCAGATTCCCCCCAAAACCTGTAGGAGCCAATTCTTCCTAGTCTCTGGGGGTGGCTGTCAATCCTTGGCATCTGTGACCTTGTAGATACACCATTTCAGTTTGCCTCCATCTTCACATGTCATGTTCCCTGTGACTCTGGGTCTTCACCTGGCCGTCTCATAAGAATAGCACTCACATTGGATCATGAGTATGCCTTTCCATGTCTAGTGACTTCATTATATGAGTATGACGTACTTCGGCATGACCTCACCTCAACTAATTCTACCTGCAATGACCCTTTTTCCAAATACAATCTCATTCTGAGATACTAGAGGATAGAACTTCAGCATATTTATTTTGGGGGTGAGGGAGACAAACTTTAACCTATGTAAAAAGACCACATTCTTTGGAAATAGAATTTACTCCAAGAATTGATCAACTCTATTTGTTTTTGTACTCCTTACGCCTTTAAGAGCACTTGATGCATCTTAGATGAAGTTGCAAAGGAAATCCAGTGTGATGGCAGAGCAACCTTTCCTCTGAGAATAACTTAAAATTCAAGATTTCTTTTAAAAAGCACGTGTTAAGGCATCAGCAAGCTGCTGCAACAACCAGAGCTAGAGGAGACAAGATTCTGGAAGGGAAGAATTAGAAGGTACACTGATATTGTGCAATTGTTCGGATGATTAAGAGCACATAGATCTGGGTTGTGTCCAGGAAGACACCACTGCTGAGGACAGATAAATGAGCAGAGCCTTCTGTTTTATAAGGTTAGTGGGACAAAATTTGAGACTTAAACAGCTGAGTTACTGGGGCGGAACCTGTGGCTCAGTGAGGAGGGCGCAGGCCCCATATACAGAGGGTGGCAGGTTCAAACCTGGCCCCGGCCAAGCTGCAACAAAAACATAGCCAGGCGTTGTGGCAGGTGCCTGTAGTCTCAGCTACTCAGGAGGCTGAGGCAAGAGAATCACCTAAGCCTAAGAGCCGGAGGTTACTGTAAGCTGTGACACCATGGTACTCTACCCATGGTGACAAAATGACACTCTCTTTTTTTATTTATTTTATTTATTTATTTTTTTTTGAGACAGAGCCTCAAGCTATCCCCCTGGGTAGAGTGCTGTGGCATCACAGCTCACAGCAACCTCCAACTCCTGGGCTCAAGTGAGTCTCCTGCCTCAGCTTCAAGTAGGTGGGACCACAGGCACCTGCCATAATACCCGGCTATTTTTTGGTTGCAGCCATCATTGTTGTTTTTGGCGGGCCCAGGCTGGATTCGAACCTGCCACCTTAGGTGTATGCAGTTGGTGCCTTAGCCACTTGAGCCACAGGCGCCGAGCCGACACTCTGTCTCTAAAAAAAAATCAGCCAAGTTACTGGTAACATGAAAGGAAAAACGAATTCAGCCTCATAATACAAGTTTTTCCCTTAAAACATATGCTAAATTCTGAAGCGAGGCAAGGAGTCTTAGATACTATGCAGATCAACTGAAAGTCAGGGCAGAGTTCTGCGGATTCAGTTGTTAAAGAGAACAGAAAAGGCAAGAGTTTTGGGGGGCTGCCTGCATGAAGGACTCAGGGATCTCTTCAAGCTCTCAGGAAGGTTAGGTCTTGGGAATGAAGGTGAACCAGAAGAAGACTGAGAATTACCAAAATTGAAACATAGACTCCACTTGGACTAAGAAATAGCCCCAAGTCCATTTGTATAGCAGAATAAAGGGTAAACTATGGCTGGAGGAAAACAGCATCACTCGGAGCCATTATAATTTGATTTTATATACAATGTCTGGAAAATAATAGAAATATTGCTAGGTATGCCAAGAAACAGAACAGCATGTCCAAACACCCTCAGGAAATACTAAATACAAAAATACGTTTGATCCAGATCATTAGGGTTGACAGAATTTTTTAAAAAAAAATAGTTCTTTTGAAGTTTTTGAAGAAATGAAAAGATGGAGAATTTTAACAAAGAATTGAAATGTATTTAAAAACCATCAAATGAAAATTCTAGAATTAAAAAATAAAATTACTAAAATTAAGAGCTAATTGGATAGACTTAACACTGCAGAAGCCACCCAAAAGACAAAATTATTGAATTATTATAAGACAAGTCACTAAAAATATCCTAACTGAAGAATAAAGAGGAAAAAAATAAAAATACAGGAAAGAGCAGAGATACATGTAGGACAGAAAAGTTTTAAAAATATCCATAATTGACAGCACAGGAGAGAGGAGATAAAACAAGAGAAGTAACATTTGAAGACAAAAACATACAGTTTTAAGAATTCTGAGAACCGTAAACAAGGTTAATACAAAGAAAACTAGGTGTAGCCACATCAACATCAAACTGCAGAAATCCAAAGACAACAAAGACATCTTAAAAGTAGACAGAGGGGCTGGGGAAAGACCTTATCTTTAAAGTAGCAATTGTAGGATTCCTAGCTAACTGCTCATCAGACATGATGAAAATCAGAAGACAGTGGAATCATCACATCTTTGCAGGGTTGAAAGAAAATAACCAAGAGCCAAGATTTCTATACTCAAAAATGAAGGGAATATTTGTAGCATGTTTAAAACAAACTCCCCAAACAGCCAGGATATATTGCTAGCATATCTGAACTAAAAAATAAAATTACTACAAAGATTTTTTTTTTTTTCAAGCAGAAGGAAAATGATCTCAAAGAGCAACACTGAAATGCAGGAAGTCATAAAAAGCAAGTATTTTCAAATATCTGCTAGGAATCTCTGTAACAATAAGGAGTTCAACAATGTACAGGCAGTCCCTGGTATGCTAATTATCTCTTACTAAGTGTTTTAACAGTTAAAATAGTAACATTACCTCCACCTTACTCCAAATGCACAGTTTCCTCACTCTTGTCCTCACTTGATTCAGAAACATTTTACATTTGTAAAAAACCCATTAACTTTAAAAGAAAGAAAAGGACAATTCAAATACAGTATCTACATGTATTTCTGGCTCTGGAAAGAAGTCTTAAGGAGATAGATGACTTTCAACTTTTTCTTCCACTTAATATTTTCTTACTCCGAAAGACAGATGACCTCAGGTAATCCTCATTGAGGAAGAATAATCTCCTTAAGGAAGGAACACCACAGACCACTCACTTATCCCTGGGAACCATTTAGACCTTTTGACTATATTTAGTTTTATCTGTACAATAGGAAGCTGGGGCAAGGGGAGAAGGGATAAGAGAACTTTCTCTTCTCTCCTGGACTTCTTCATAACTCCTTAAAGGCCTTTCATTACAAGGGACCACCAAACATATTCCATCAGGAACCATTTGAAAGGTTTGAAAGCTGCTGCCAGGTTTAATAAGCTCTATGAGACTCTCCCTACCCCCTTCAAAGATGTCTGAGATCAGATGACAAGGAAAAGGAAAAAGTGGCCTTACCCAGTTAAAGGATGTTGTCTGCATACCTTTTTCTTCTAGAGACTTCAAATGTGATTGTCTTTCTTGGCCGCTGTCCTTTTTTGTGCAGAATACATTGGGCAGCTTTCTTTATGGCACATAAGCTCCCTGCAATGGAAGTCTCTGCCCTGAATGGGGTTTCTGAGCCTAGACATTTTCCTGCATCTTATTTCCTGCTTTCTACAATAAACCCTCTCCCACACGAATACATATTTTCATTACCTTATTTTTAGAAATGCGATCTGAAGAGGAGAAAGTGTGATTTGACATTCTAATTGTAGTGGATTCTCCCATCTGAGTCTCTCTAGGATCTGGCTGAAAATACAACAATTTTCACACTAGATTTCAGCACACCAGTCATCAGTTCCACTTAGCCCTATTGTGAGCCATGTGCATTGCAGTCACAGAAGTGCCTTCCCACACATTCATTAGTCAAAATGCATTACGCAACACGACTGCTGTCCATTACAGCATCAAGTGTCTTGTCTGGAGTGTGCAGGTAAGAACCAAGTTGAGCTCTCAGGTTACCCTCAGGTCGTAAGTTAGCTTCTGTTCCTTTGAGCCACAAGCACCTTATTCTATGTGTTGCATCAACAGTTTTAAAACTAACAGGACTCTCAGAGTAATTGATTTCCCAGCTGGGAGAAATTCTGTTACCTGAATATAACAGAACTAAATGCAATTCCAAGCAAAGATGGAGGCTGTCTTAAAACTAGGAATGTCTTGCTCTAGTCATCTCCCCTGTCTTTCCCAATTTCATTTTTTCCCAATCCTTTCTGCCTTCATCTTTCCCTCCCTTCTTCTATCCATTCTTTCCTTCAAGAAAAATTATCTTAGTGTCTAAGATGCTCCAGATACTATTTGAGGCACTGAGAAGTCAGAGATGAATAAGCCACAGCCCCAATCTTGTTGTGGAGGTGGACCAGTGGGAAAAATAATTAAAATGCAAAGTGAGACAAATGAGCTGGACTCTGCTTGGCAGAGATGTGTGGGAAGGGAGCAGGTGGGAGATGAATTCCAGCCAGAGAGGAAGGGGGCTGCATAGCTTGCTTCTTAATTAGGTCCTAAAGTAGTCCTTAGCTTGGTCTGAGCATGCTGGTGGCAGGCAGAACTGGTATAAGTTGATTTGCATTTGAGTTGTTAGATCTAAAGAAAGTGATCAGTAACTGCAGGAAGGGTCTGTCTTACTGTGTAGATCAGCAAATAAAAGTAAAAAACAGGTACTTCACTAGGGAGTAAAGACACATGGTGAACGAAGTAGAAGTGGCTTCAGCCCATTATGATGCTAGAAGCATGAGTATTGGCTTCCTGCCTTCTAGGACCTATAACTGAGTAATGTGGAGTCATGAGCTATAAGTAGATGCTATAAGTGTTTATTGAAGTCTTGGGGAGACTGAGAGACAGCAAGGCATGGGCAGGGTCACTTCGGGCCCCCATGACAAACCACAAAGGTGAAGGAAAGACACCTTCCCCTACAAAGCCGTCCATAGGCTTTGGAACTTCAATAATTGGAGTACTCAGCACTGTTGTTATAGACATCTGTGTCAGGGTCCTCCAAAGAAACAGAACCAACAGGAGACACATATATAGAAAGAGATTTATTTTTAAAAAATTGGCTCATGCAGACCGTTGGTGACTGGCAAGTCTGAAATCCACAGGGAAGGCCAGCAGGCTGGAAACTCAGAAAACTCCAGATTTTCGTGTTGTAGTCTTGAGGCAGAGTTCTTTTTTCTTGATTTCGTCTGAAGGCTTAAGACAGATTGGATAAGACCCTCTCGGATTATGGAGGGTAATCTACCTTATTTAAAGTCAAATAACCATAAATGCTAATCACATTTACAGTCTTCCTCCATAGCAACATCTGGGCACTATAGGCTAAGTTAAAACCTAAAATTAACCATCACAGCATGAAATAGGGGATTCTCAAAGGACTCATATTACAGACACTATTATTCCCACCAAAGACACAAGATGCCACCTAGGGTAGCAGGAGTGACTGGTTGTGATGAGGGGTCATAACTAAAGAACATGAAGACACTCACAAAAAGGCTTGGGTAGAAAGGATTATGCCTGTGAAAGTAGAACTATAGAATTGTTTTATTATCTTTGAGACCCCATTAACTTGGGGAAAGACTTTGTACCTTTGTTGTGTAAGTATCTCAAGGGTGGCAAGAGCACAGGATGTGTGAGCTGTTTGTTGCAGAAGTGCTTGTCTTCCTTTGTTTTCTGTTGCTATAACAGAATGCCTGAGACTGGGTAATTTATAAAGATAAGAGGCTCACTATGGCTTATGGTTCTAGAGGCTGGGAAGTCCAAGACTGGGCAGCTACATCTCGTGAGGGTTTCATGCTGCTTCATAATATGGGGGCAAACCAAAGGGGGATTTAAATTCATATTTTAAAAAAAGAGGGGAAATAAAGTAGGCTGATATACTTTATAACAAACCACTCTCGTGAAAATTGACCTAATCCATTCTTGAGAAAACGAACCCAATTCCTTCATGAGGGTGGAGCCCCTGTGAGTTCAACACCCTCTATAAGGCTCCACCTTCCAATACTACTACATTGAGGAACTGAAGTTCCAACATACAAACATTCGGGGGACACACTTAGACCACAGCAAGCTGTGAGGATGGAAGAAGAGAGAAGTAGAAATGTGTGGGTCCCACGTATAAGGGAGCTCTTTGTGATGGGATTGGGATAACACAAAACCCCAACTGGGGCAGAATGAGTGTGAACCTCTGGTTTGACTGTTGTCTGGTGTAGGTTTCCTGGTGTACCACTCAGTAAAAGACCATTAAGACAAACAGTTTTTGTTCCTTAGTTTCAAAGGCTCATGCCTTGGAAGGAATGGACTTCAGGTTATTTTGAGATAAAAATCCTTCTTTCAAGCTCCTATGATCTTGGAATGATTCACAAAGGAATCAGGGGTGACAAGCTTAACAGAGACCTCTGGGCTGTATGAGCCTAGGCTGAGAACATAATCATGTATGTATACAAGGTAAGTTGGAGATGATAAAAGAGCCTTGTATATAATATGGTCAGTTTTTTTTTTAATTAAATCATAGCTGTGTACATTAATGCAGTCATGGGGTACAGTGTGCTGGTTTTATATACAATTTGAAATATCTTCTTCAAACTGGTTAACATAGCCTTCGTGGCATTTTCTTAGTTATTGTGTTAAGACATTTATATTCTACATTTAGAAAGATTCACATGTATCCTTGTAAGATGAACCTTAGGTGTGTGTACCCACATGTAATTTTTTTTCCCTCAAACCTACTTCTCTATTTTTCTTTCTTTGCAGTCAATGTCACCATTCAGCCAATGACCCAGCCTAGAAGCTTGAACTGCTTTCACTCAAGGTTAGTCAATCACCAAATTGTGTTGATTTTACCTCCTAAAGAATCTCATAAACCCAAGCCTCTCCTCTTCATCCTGTTACCACTCTTTGAACCTGGTCTTTTTGCCTCCAGCTCTCAGTCACCTCCAACCCAAACTTCACCTTGCCAATCAGAAGGGTGGTTCTAAAATGAAAATCCAACACTGCCACTTTCTCTGTTCCCTGAGTTTTTTGGATAAAAAAGAAACCTCCTTGGGGGAAACCAGGTCTTTGTCATCTGGTCTTCGCATTCTTCTCCCACCTTACTCTGCGCATAGCTGTATGCTGCTCTGACAATTAAGTTTGCAAACTTGCCACTGTGTACAGAACTGTTGAAAACATTGCGAAAATTTGTCGAATTGTGGCTTGGCACCTGTAGCACAGTGGCTGCAGTGCCAGCCACACGCGCCCAGGCTGGCCATTCAAATTCAGTCCAGACCAGCTAAACAACAATGACAACTGCATCAACAAAAAAATAGCCTGGTATTGTGGTGGCACCTGTGGTCCCAGCTACTTGGGAGGCTGAGGCAATCTCTTAAGCCCAAGAGTTTGAGTTTGCTGTGAACTATGATGCTTCAGCACTCTACCAAGGGTGACATAGTGAGACTCTGTCTCAAAAAAAAAAAAAAACAAGTTGTCAAATTGTACATCAAAATCATTAGCTAACTGTGAGAAGCATAGCAGACCCAGTAAACACTGATAGAGAAATAGGAAAATCTTAACTGAAAATGATGGCATGAGAAAAGTACGTGCGAAAATGGGCTCCTGCATTAGGACAATGTACCAACTCAGATGGCACTGCCTGTGAGGGACATTTTTAGCCAGTAAACAAATAACTATATTGGAACACCCTTCCTACTCATCTGATCTGAGCCCCAGTGATTTTTTTCTTTACCCAAAGATAAAGGAAATATTGAAAGGAAGACATTTTGATGAAATTCAAGACATTAAGGATAATATGATGACAGCTTTGATGGCCATTTCGGATAGAGTTCCAGCATTGCTCTGAATGACGGACTAGGTGCTAGCACTGGTGCGTAGCTTTCCACGGGGTGTACTTTGAAGGTGGCCATGATGATATTCGGCAATGAAGTATGTATCACTTTTTCTAGGATGAGTTCATGAACTTAATTGCCAGATCTCGTATCACCCACTCAGATTTCTTGCTTTTTGTAAATCTCTCCACATTCCCCATTCCCTGGAATGCGCTCCCTTACTTCTCTGCTGAATTAACTCCTTCTCCTATCAGACTCAGACCAGAGAGATCATTTCCTCCAAAACAGCCTGATCTGAGTTGGGTGTTTCTCCCCTAGCACAGAACTGTTTCCTAAGCCACATGTGTGGACACCTTTCCCTTCATTTCATGTGATGAGAGGGAAGAGTTCACCTAACGCCATCCGGCCAGCCCAGCTCTGGGCTCTCCCAGGACACTCTCTTTGGCACAGAAGCCATGTCACCTCTGCCTCTAAGACAGATGATCTTCAGCAAAGCAGGCTCAGGAGGGTGTCCACATTTTGCCATTGCAAGCACAGGCAGAGTGGACTCCAGTGTTTACCAGAGCCATTTGTTTCGTTACAGCACAGCTGACACTGAGAGCAAAGCCCTAGAAAGAGGGAGGTAGATAGTTGCTTTCCTGCTCTCCCCATTTGAAAGACACAGCGATGTCTTTGTAGCATCCACAGCAGGGCTACTCTCAGTCCGTGATCCACCCAGGTATTGGTTTATTGGCATTCTTTCTCCATCATTTAACAATAAGTGGCTCTTTCAAAAGTGGGTAAATAAACACAAATAAAAAGAGCAATAATTCTTTTATTCTCGAGCAAAGTACAGGAGCAGCAAAGAGAACAGGTCTGCGTGTTTGTGATATCTGACTCGGGATTCAGTTTCTTAAAAATAAGGCCAAAACAAAGTTCACCATTTCCTCTGACAATATATGTGGATAGCAGGTAAGGTCATTCACTTGCCAGATGACATTTGGTGTTATCAAGACAGCCACTTAGAGGACCACAGTGGATTAAGGAAATCCTTTGTCAAGAAAGCCATCTGATAGCACAGGGACAATTGAGGAATTAACTTCAGGGTGAGACATCTCCAACCTAGAAAAGGTGAGCACCAGAATCCGTATCAGGAAAACAAAACAAAAACACCCCTTGTGGCCTCTCTTGATTATCGCTGTGTTCTCCAGAAGCACTGTCTTCATTGGTCAAATAGATCATTATTCTCTCGAAGATAAGCATATCTCAGTTATTTAAACTCAACTGATGAGGAACCACATTTGCCAAACTCCTAGATAAACTACAAAAAGTCTGTAGAGTGGAAAGATTTTTTTTTTAAAGAGCTGAAGTTTCATCATAATTATGTGTTAACTAAGACTAAAAGTAAATCTGAATTCCTGTGTTCCAGAGTATGGTAGCAGGCAGCGCGCTGAGCAAAAACCAGCCACAGTGTTCTCTGGTCATATGGTCACTCTGCAAACATCCGTGAAGGAACCACATGTACCTGCTATAGTCATCAGTAAAATAACAACCATCTTGAGGTTAAGATAATTAAGTCATAGTACCTAAGTCTGATTGTAGATCATACTATTTATTAACTGTGGATGTTGGACAAGTTATTGAATGCCTACATGCTTCAGGGTCCTCATCTGTAAAATGTGGAAAATAGGAGTACCTTGACCTCATAGGATTGTCGTGAGGACTGAATAAGTTTGTAAATGGAAAGTACTAAACTGCAAAGGCTGCCAGGCTACAAAGCAATAAGAACAGATAACTAAAACCACACGCAATCTTTATTGAGCACTTACTGCATGTCACAGACTCCATATATAAACACTCAATAACAGTTAGCTACTATCATTATTATTTGCATCCTCAGCTTTGTATTTTAATTAAAAATCAGAACATATTCTGATTTCTGTGGTTGCCACTATTCCTGGGTTTTCAGCTTTGGCAGGTTTCCACAAAACTCTCAGTATGAATTTAGAAAAATTAGACCAGAGAATACCACCAGTCACCTGTCTATGTCTGACTTTACAACATAGGCTGAAGAGATCAGACACTGGTTTTAAGAATTTATTTTTGCCCACCCCGTAATATATTCCATATGCCCAATAAAGAATGACTGTGCCTAAGACCATGGAGAGGGCCTTTCTTCTTAGATCTTGTTTGACAAAGGAAAGCAAGTCTATAGGTCTATGTCAGGTCAGAACAGTGGTTCAGAGAAAAATAACAATACTGGTAAAGGTTCTAAGTTAGGAAGACATTAGATGATGTCAAGAAAAATCAAAAGGTGCGGTCCCCCCAAAAAATAAAATAAAATAAATAAATAAAAAAGTGTGGTCCCCACCTACGGTGCATCTTACAAGGGTACATGTGAAACTTACTAACTGTAGAATATAAATGTCTTAACATAATAACTAAGAAAATTCCATGAAGTCTATGTTAACCAGTTTGATGAAAATATTTCAAATTGTATATAAAACCAGCACATTGTGCCCCATGACAGCATTAATGTACACAGCGATAATTTAATTTTAAAAAAAAAGAAAAGAAAAGAAAATCAAAAGCAGATGAAAGCAGGTCTTTCAGCATAGGTATACCAGAAGGACGATGCCAGTGTTTGAGCCAATAAAATGAGAAGCAATGAGAAGGAATCCAGGCAGAAGATCAGACACTCCACCCATGTGTAACCAATACGAGGATTGAACTTGTCTGGGGACATCTGATGATCTCCATCTTCTTTTTACCAACCTGAGGCTGTGAAAATCTAACAAATTGTATACACTCCCATGTTGGTTCTCTGGCTAATGCTGCTTTCACTCTGTAGAACTCCTCACACAATGCCTGGCTTATCGTGCAACCTAAATGCATCAACTACTTCCTCGACTTAGCATTCCCAGAGAAACTTCCATGTTACAGATATTCAATAAGCATTTTCTGAATGAATGAATAACTACCATGAACAAATTAGCACACACCAAGGGAGTCTGATCCCGAGCCAAGTGCCTTCTGAGAGAAATGTTCCTTACATCCTCCCCATCCAGAGCAAAATGGTTTCAGGGTGTGGGGACATCTGTTAGCGTTGTCTGCCAAAAACCAACAGTGCCATCTTCAGAGAAGAGCAAATCAATTTTCCACTGGGGAATTACCCCATCCCATCCTCTCCCGGCTGAGGGTAGGGCTACGAGCCCAGAGGTGGGGAACCTACAGCCTTGGAGGCCACATGTGCCTCTGGATCCTTGAGTGTGGCCTTTTGATTAAATCCAAATTTTATAGAGAAAATCCTTTTGTTCTGTGAAGTTTAGATTTGGTTGAGGGCAATGCTTAGGGATCTAGAGGGCCACATGTGGCCTTAAGGCCACAGGTTCAATCTTTTCCCTCTCCCAGGAATTTGAACCTTAATCAGCACTTCAAGGACAGAATACAGCTTGAACAGATTTACCCCAGAAGTGACAGCGGTAGCCTGAAGAGCTGACCGTTAGTCCACCCTGCCTTAACTACCATAATGATCTTGGTTGGTGTCCTCTCTACAACCTGTTAATTTAGCTCTTCCTTTGAGCCAATGGGCTTCTCTTTATCCTTTCAATACATTTCTTTGGCATGTAAGTTAGCAAGACTAAGTCTCAGTAGCTGTCAACCAAGCATCCAGCTGATGCTCTAGTGTACTATGAGAAACTCAAGAACAGTGCTGGTGCTTCTCAACTTCAGTGCTCAGACTACACCCTAGACCAAGTAAATGAGACTTTCTGAGGGTTTGGCCAGTACTTCTTAAAGCTCCTGTAATTCTACCATTCAGCCATGGTTGAAGATCGCTGCTCTAGAGATAAAGGCAAGCATGTCCCCCTCACCACTCTAAGGAAATGAGGAGGCAAGGGTATTTCACAGTTGTTTTTAAAGGCAGAATTTACCCCTAGAGAAAGAATCAAATTCCCACTCCAGAATTCATGCTTTTCCCTAGAACTAGATTTTCATCTTCCACTGCCATTTTTACCACCAAGTCAAAAATTTAAAGAAGTTCACACCTGTAAGCACCTTCTAATTTTATAAACCACACAAGTAAAACACAGTGTTGGGGAAGAAACCATCCATTGGCTTGTAGTAATTTACTCCAAGCTTGGAAATATTTCTACTGAAGCAACCTTAAGACTGTCTTTTAAGTGAGGCTGTCTTTGCTGACACCTGTTGACTAGACGGTCATCCTGGGGAAGGGGACTGACATCTTTTCACTTCTCTGCTAGTTCTGCCTTGTGAAAGACCCAGAGACCACTTTTTAAAAGTTGTATGAAATGCAGTGGAGAGAAACCTAAGAAGCCAATCGATTACATGCTACAGAAAACAATAACTCACCTTTTCATAAGAATGGTTTCTATAGATAGACTAAGACAACATGGTGATGTTCTGGAAGAAATTCCCGCTCTGTGCACCCACCGTGCAGGCAATCACATAGTCACACTGGCTCTCAGGAGATGAGTCTGTGCTCCAGCTGCCCTGGGCCTGGAGACTGTCGCTCACATTGTTACCCCTCACCTGTGCAGGTAGACTTGAGCAATACCTGGCTATTTTGAGCTCTGATGGATCTCATGAAAGGATGCTGCACCTGTAGGATCAACTTTGTTTTTCACAGCCCTTGTTGTGGGACATTGGTGACCCCAGAAATCAATCAGGCCCATCTTCTTCTAACAGTTATACAAGGTGATTTTTTTTCCCTATGTTTGTTTTTAGGCCAGATGAGATTGAGTCAATTTAGAATAGGTCCATATACAACAGTAAAGCACAGGGCCTACATTTAACAACAGAGCTTAGGCACTTGACTGGATATCCTGCAGTTGGAAACAGAAAGCGGAACTTCCCCTAAGAGCGCGCCCAAGAAGAATATTCATGCAAACTACACACGTGGGGGGGGGGGGTTTCATTTAACTTCTAAGCTCAAACATTACGTCAGCAAACATTTTTACAGCATTAAAAAAATAAAAATCACTCAAATTAATTTAAATTAGATGGTACTCATGTGTCTTTATTTCCATTTGACCAATGTATGAGAAAATAACTTCTACAAATAGATTATTAGTAAATTATTTAGAAACATGTTTCTCTACAGGTCAAGTGCCTTTGTTATAAACATGACCTAAATTCAAGAGATGTCTGTGACTTAGTATGTGCTAAATATACACATTAATAGTTAAACAAAATTCCCACTTTTATGACTATAATACAATATTGCCACCATCCTGAAGTTATTTTTAAGTAGCTGATTGGTATAATCTTTGACAAAACATTGTCTTTTGCAAACTTAAGTGGCTGACACTGATTTACTTTTTGTTGTTGTTGGGGATTCATTGAGGGTACAAATAACCAGGTTACACTAATTGCAATTGTCAGGCAAAGTCCCTCGTATAATTGCGTGCCGCCCTCAAGAGGTGTACCACACACTGTGACCCCCCCCCTTCGTTCCTTCTCTCTCTCAACTTCCCCATTCCCCCCACCCTGTATTAGATCATCAATTGTTCTCATAACAAAATTGAGTGCATTGGATTCTTGCTTCTCCATTCTTGTGATGCTTTACTAAGAAGAATGTGTTCCACCTCTATTCAGGTTAATACAAAAGATATAAAGTCTCCATCTTTTTTGTATCAGAGAGTAAACGAGAATGATCCATCTTGAAAAACTTATCAGTAGGTATGCAGTAGAGCTGGGCCCTATGTGTTAAGATGGGCCACTGGGCAACACAACTTATAAGAAGTGAAGAAGTGTAGGATAATGGAAAGAGAGCTGCACTTGGGGTCTGTATACCCACGTTCAAATCTTGGCATCCAAGTCACAGTCATGATAACTAGCACTGATCACCTCTGGTCAGTTTCTTCCATTGTAAAAAGAAGGGAATGATAGTGATATCTGTCTCTCCAAATCTTAATGAGAAACAAATTAGCAACATACATTCAAACACCAAGCACAATCATTTATTTTCAAATTTTTGCTGAACTTGAACCATAAACCCATTAGCATCTAGCAATGAACATCTAAATTGACTACTCTGAATACCTTTTTACTTAATCATGTATTAAGTCAAAAAAGAGCATGAAGGATTGCCCGCAATTTTTTACCTCCTTTACTTTTCTATATTTTCCAGTTTTTCTACAGTGATCAAAAGATGTTTTCTGAATAAAAAGATGTTGGGAATATGTTAGAGTTTGGAGTCTGGCTGGAGGCACTCAGTGAACACACGTAGGCTGAGAGAATTCTCAGATCAGTGTGAACTGACCAAAGGATAGAATTTAAGTAAGTCAGAACACTATAATTATTGAGATGAGAAGCTTGTTTCATGCCTCTTACTTCTGTATGCTTTTAAACAGAAGAAAAACATTCCTCCATGTGGTCATTGTAGACTCATATAGCTAACAGTGTTTATTTAATGTCTACTCATAAGAACATAATGGCCATTTATTGGGCACTTATTACGTGGTAGGTGTTTTACAAACATTATCCCACCAATCCCATGAGGAATGTACTTTTGTCTCCACTTTGTCAACAGGAAAATAATTCAAAGCAATCCACCCAATGTTGTGGCTGGTACATGGTAGTGGTAGGCACCACCATTCATCACTCAGCTCTCATCCAATGTCTTAATAATTTCCTACATCCCAGAGGCCAGAGAGCAACTGTTCTCAGACTCCTTTGCAGCACTGGTGGGTGGTCTAGGTTCTGCCAAGCAGATGAACCACGCAAGATGAGGAAGGTGAGCTCAAGCAGCAAACAGAGGGTTAGGATTGTTTGACAAGCACTGGTTCTTTGAGGGCACCTGTTAGAGGAAGTTTTGTGTCCAATGTGTCACCTGATAAGCCTCAGGCTAAGCTGAGTCGCCCCTATTACTTTGGCACAGTGTTTCTCCTGACTGCATTATTTCTCTGTGTAGTATGCAAACTTGATTCCCAGGCCTGGAAAGTCTGCAAATTATCTAATGCCCGTTAATTAATCCATTTCTGTTTAAACTGCCTTGAAAGAATTCTGCCAACTACAACTAGAGAATTGGGGCTGAACCAATATGAATCTTTGAGACTTTGGGATATTCTCACTGTATTCTTTGCTTCCCCCACCATTGCAAACTGCTGTATTTTTGATAGAAATTAACTACAAAGAAAAAATGAAAAACCTAGATCCAAGCCTCCTAAGATTAAAGACATGACTTTAAGGCAATAGCCAGGAATGAAAAGGGCAGAGAATCGAACAAGTTAAGTAACATTATTTCTTAGGGCAAGGACTCTGGAAAGATTTAAATCAACAGAGATCTGAGAACACAGCAGAAAGTTAAGCCTGAGAACACAGCAGAAAGTTAAGCCCAAGTTTAAGCTAGGGTACGAGAGAATCATAAAAGTCCGTGGGCAAAGCTTTCAGAAGAGTTAGGGAGTAACATTGATGTGGACGGAACACAGCAGTTTGACTTGGATTTGAGCACAGAAATTACACTGAGAATCTCACTTTACTGGTTCAAAGACTGAAAGCTAAATATGCAAAGTGTGCCCAAAAACCACATCACATTTTGAAAAGGAAGAAACTATTAATATCTAACACTCAACATATACCAATAGCAAAAGATGAATACAAGCCCTACTTGAATTCTGCAATTACAAGAGGTGCTCAGAGTGGTTACCATCAACATCCAGCCACCGCTGATTATGCTGAACTACCACTTGAGCAACAGTGACCGAGGTGTCCACTTACATTGCCACACATGCCATTTCAATGTCTGCCCGAAGTGCCACCAGGATAGCTGGTTACCAACACTACACCACAACCTTTTAAGGTCCCCCATCCTCACTTCACTGCCATTGTACTTCCACAACGTTCTCAAATTTCAAACACCACTTGAAAACAAAACAACTGCGCTTCTGCCATTTTCTCTGACTGTCCTGCCTGTCTCATGGTGACACTAGCATTCATCTGATTAACACCGCCTTTTGGGCAAATGTCCCACTACAGTAGTTCACTGCTACTGTAATTCAATTTAATTTTGAAAAGTAATACACAGATCACTTAAAACATGAATACTTTTTTTTACCACTCCTGGTGTGTGCAGATGTGTGTGTGTGTGTGTGTGTGTATACATATATATACATATATATGTGGAAAGAGAGAGACTAAGTCAAGGGCTCATAAACTCTGGCCCACAAACAAAATCTCACCCACTGGACTTTTTCCTTAATAAACTTTTATTGGAACCCAGCCAATACACGTTGCAAGTACAACCATCAAGTGCATGTTGCCTATTTCTGTCTTCATATCGACAGAGTCTGTGCAGCCTAAAGTAGTTACTCTCCGCCCTTCCCAGAAAATTTTTGGCCTAGGCGGTTGAGAGGGCAAAGCCATTTGGACTTGACAAATCACTTTTAAATATCTGCCAACAGGACAGGGGACTACATAAACAAAGGGTCCAAGGTCCCTGATGAAAGAAGAAAACTTAACTCCCTTGATGGAAAGAGTATCCCAGAGTATTTAGCCTGTGGGTGCCCACACGTGTATGTTTCTGTGTGTGGAGGGGCTTAGGGATGAGGAACATCGCAGGGGCTGAAGTGAGTCACTAACAGTAGAAGTTGAAAGAGACAGAACAGTAAGCCGGAGGGGCATAGATGATAAATCAGAGAAGAGAGAACACAAATAGAGTCTGAAAGTTTAGGAACTCAGGCTCACACTCTGCAAAGTGTTTAAGCAAGAAAGGGGAGGGACAGAGGAGTTGTCAGAGGAATAATAGGTGGCCTCGGCCTCAGAGGCCCGAGTCAGAGTAGGTGAGCTGGCGATGTGTTCCTATTGTATACCAGGCATTGTGTTGGGTCCGCAGAGAGTTTGCAGACTAGTTAAGGATAAAGGTGTAGGTCATAGCATCAGAAAAGCAGCGTAGTGGCTGAGAAGCTGCTGCCTTTGGATGTGACAGCAAGGGAGCCTTCAACAGACTTGGGAAATGGGGGTGGGTTCTGTGTAGCTCTGTGTAATTTGGAGAAATAAGAGCTATTCTGAAAGGGGTCTCTGGGAATTTCAAATGCTGAGACGGAGTAGCACTCCAGAAGTGATTAAGATGAAAGGACAGAGATGAAACGGGACTGGAAGGCGTAAATGGGTCTCATGTTGCTTTCTGAAAGATGGGTGCTCCGGCTGAAAATCCTTTTCATCATACAGAGATGTCGGCAGGAGCAGCATTCTTTGTAATAGGATTTGACCTGTGGGTGAGCAGCTTCCATTCTGTGACTACCAGGAGATTTTTCTTAGCTATTTTGGAAAAACAGAAAGGAATGCCAACTATCCTGAAAACCACGATAAATGCTACCTACTCTGTGCCTATGGCTACTTTACAGAAGGGTAATGAGGGAACGACTAGAATAAAAATACTCTGTGGCCTTTCTCAGCAGCAGTCAGGCGGTGTGATGGAGCCAGCACAGAAGAAAAGGCGAGAGTCCTTCCTGAGAGGACAAAGCATAACAGAAGGCCGTTATTAAAGGCGGTGACCAACTTGGGCCCACACCAACGCTTGTTGCTGTGGCTACCAGGCCAGGCCCTCCCAGGACCAAAGGAGAGGTCAGCTCGGACCCTGGGAGGCTGTCCTGGAAGCTGCAGAAGCCACAAGAATTGTAAACCCTACAAATGTGGGGGACTTTGAAACAAAGTTGAGATTTCTTTATTTTCTCATCACTTTTTGTGTCATCTCTGAAGACTTGTAGTTCAACCTTGGAGAAGTCACTTAACCTCCTCGTGTCCCTTTTTCTACCTACAAAAACAGGAATAATACAAATTATGCCCTGTTCCTTGCGAAGTTTGAGCTACTGCTACAGAAATGTCTTAGAAAGTTGCTTCTGTGGAAACTCGACACCGAGGTGCTGCCTTGTGGTGATGTTTCTCTCAGCTTCTGAGGAGCACTTCTGGAACCACGAACAATGGGATGTGGATGGCCGCCATGCCTAAGTGAACAGAAGTTCTGGTTTCTATAGGGTCCCATGTACTCAGTGGCTTCTCTGCAGCCTTTATTACTAGACGTGATGCTTCCCAGTAAAGCAAGGGGTGTCTGGGATGGGCTAGTAGCTGGCAGGGAAAATAATATTCCTGGATATTACAGGGTACTGGTTCTGAGGAAGAGCATGGATTCTAGAGCCAGATCACCTAGATAAGAATTCCAGCTTCTCCAAAGATGTTAACAAAAGGGAAAACATGCCATGCTCATGGCTGGCAAGAACCAACATTGTTAAAATGTCCATACTACCCAAAGCAATCTACAGATTTAATGCAATCCCTATTAAAGCACCATTGTCATACTTTCCAGAACTTGAAAAAATAGTACTTCATTTTATATAGAATCAGAAAAAACTTGAGTAGCAAATACATTACTCAGAAATAAGAAAAAATCAGAAGGAATCACATTACTAGACTTCAGGCTATACTATAAATCTATAGTGATCAAAACATCATGTACTGGCACAAAAACAGAGTGGTTGATTTATGGAACATAATAGAGAACCAAGAGATGAACCCAGCTACCTATCACCATTTGATATCAAAAATATTCAGTGGGGGAAAGATTCCCTATTTAACAAATGGTGCTGGGTGAACAGCCTGGTGACCTGTAGAAGATTGAACCTGGACCCCCACCTTTTACCATTAACAAAAATTGATTCTCACTGGATAAAAGATTTAAAATTAAGACATGAAACTATAAAAATACTAGAAGTACAGGGGAAACATTTGAAGAAATTGGCCTGGGAGAATATTTTATGAGGAAGACCCCCTGAGCAATTAGGGCAACACCAAAAATACATTACTGATATATCATCAAACTAAAAAGCTTTGGTGTAGCCAAGAGCACAATAAGTAAAGCAAACAGACAACCTTCAGAATGGGAGAAGATTTTTGCAGGTTACACTTCCGACAAAGGTCTGATAACTAGAATCTATAGAGAACTCAAACTAATCAATAAGAAAAGAATAAATAATCCCATTTCTCTGCGGGCAAGAGACTAGAACAGAAACTTCTCTGATGAAGTCAGGCACATGGCCTACAAACACATGAAAAAATGCTCATCATCCTTAGTCATCAGAGAAATGCAAATCAAAATCACTTTGAGATATCGTCTAACTCCAGTAAGATTAGCCCACATCACAAAATCCCAAAACTACAGATGTTGGCATGGATGCAGAGGGCAGGGAACGCTTCTATACTGCTGGTGGGAATGCAAGCTAATATGACCTTTTTGGAAAGAAGTTTAGAGAACACTCAAGGAACTAAAAGTGGACCTACCAATTGATCCTGCAATTCCTCTACTAGGTATATACCCAAATGATCAAAAAGTATTTTACAAAAAAGACATTTGCACCAGAATGTTTACTGCAGCCCAATTCATAACAGCCAAGACATGGAAACAGCCCAAGTGCCCATCACTCCATGAATGGATTAACAAATTGTGGTATAGGTACACCATGGAATACTATGCAACCATAAAAAGATAGAAGCTTCACATCTTTTATGTTTACCTGGATGTAGCTGGAACATATTCTTCTTAGTAAAGTATCTCAAAAATGGGGGGAAAAGTATTCAATGTATTCAGTACTACTATTAAATCAATATATAACCACCTACACAGTCATATGGATGGCAAAACATAACTATAGTCCAGAAATTAGAAGAAAAGAGGAGAGAGGGGGGAGTGGAGGGGAGATTTGGGAGAAAGGAGGGTATTTAGGGGGACCGCACCAAATGTGCATGATGCAAAGGTATATTACAAAACTATTAATAAATGAATATAATTGTGATGGATTTGATACTTAGTTCAATGTAAGAATTTCACATTGTATATTGAAGCAGTACCCTGAACCCCATAAACACATCAATGTACAAAGTTATGATTTAATAAAAAATAATTTCAAAAAATTCCAGCTTCTCCACTTTTTATTCTATGACTTTGTACAAATCCTTCAACCTCTCTGAACTTCAGCTTCCTCAGCTATAGGGTATAGATAATACATTTGCATACCTCATTGGGGTATATCGAAGACTAAAAGAAATAATGAATATCAAGTACTTAGTACAGCACCCAGCACACAGAAAACAACCCAAAATGTGAGCTGCTAATAGCATTATCTTGGTACTAATGATGGCATGAAAAAGAGGCTACAGAGGGACTAGCCTCACTTGAAAGTGGGGAGTCAAGGAAAATATTTCTGGAAAAATGTAAAAACAAATCTAGGAAGTGCTAAGCGCTCATTACTCCCAAGGGGCAGCCATCATAGAGAACTACAGCCCACAGACTGTTGCTGAATTCCATTTCACCTGCCATTTTTCAGCCTCTCTCTCGTATTTCAGTAAGTCTATAGGGAATATGAACAGGCAGCCCCTGTTCTCTCTCTTCTTCTCTAATCTTCTTCTGGAGCCAAGAAGCAAAATGGAGAAGGGAAATAGAAAATACTAACGGTCTTGGAGGAGCAAATTTATACCAGGGCTGGGAGGTGAGAAGTGACGACATTAGGAGAGAGATTGTGTATCCATGAAAAAATCTGGCATGGACTGCCTGAGATAGGAAACCTGGGGTCCACGGGGGGAGCTGTAAGGGAAGGGGTGTGGAGAGAGGGGACACTAAGACACCATCCAGGTGAATGAGCAGCAAGAGCAGCTCTGGGTTGAGGACCAAAGCTCTTTGGTCATCGGAAGCTCAAACAGAACAAGAAGTCGTGTAATGGGATCACCCAGCTCACTGGGTAGAGAAGTTGAGAGAAAGGGAGAGATGGACGGGAAAAGAGCATCCTCAAAAAAGCATCTTGGACAACTCAGAGATACATTCAAGGAACTCTATTCTAATCAAGGAATCCAACTCTCCATTGGCTACAAAATGCTACCAAGAAATAAACCAAGGCTGGGAATGGAGACTCACATCTGTAATCCGAGTACTTTGGGAGGCCAAGGCAGGAAAATTGCTTGACACCAAAAGTTCAAGACCAGCCTGGGGAACAGAGCAAGATCCCATCCCTACAAAAATATTTTTAAAATATCCAAGTGTGGTGGTGCACACCTATAGTCCCAGCTACTTGGGAGGCTGAGGTGGGAGGATGACTTGGGCCCAGGAGTTGGAAGTTATAATGAGCTATGATCAGGGCACTGCACTCCAGCCTACAGCCTGGATAAGAGTGAGACCCTGTCTCAAGAAAAAGAAGACGTGAACTAGTAAAATAAAATAGTAAAGAAACCAGTCAAGTCTCTGCCTGTGTTGTTTAGCAACATCTCCCAAGTACTGTTTAAACATAGCTTCTTTTCCCCATTGCAGTTATTTGACAAAGTCAAATATCATTTTCAAGACAATCAAAAAATAAAAACAATATTTGAAACCTTCCCCAAACTAAATTATATGGCCCACTCTCTAGATTGAGCAAACATCTTTCTTCTTGCTGCGTTGTCCTTTATTAAAATCTAATACTAATATGGGGTTAATGTGACAGCCCTGGGTACACAGATGAAGTTATAAAGGAAATAAGCTTTTATTACTTTTCCAAAGACAAAGCAATAACTTACAATAACAGAATGATGTTAAACTTTCTACCACATTCCACTCTCAAATTTCCCCTTATTCTTTTCCCATATCACAGGGACACTTTCTTCAAAAAAAAAAAAAAAAAACTAAGCTGCATTTGTAAGTTTACAATAGATAAGCAATCAAAAATAATACCATATCCTTGGTGACATCTTCTAGAGGCAGAGAAAGCTGAAATTATACCCAAAATGTAACCCTGTATTTCTTACTTTCAAGGATAGTGGGTTAGCTATTATATTCATTGTTCCATAGTTCCTCTCTCTTTCATTCATTTCTCCCAACTAATTAGCTGCCAAATTCCGTTTTTCTTTTTAATCTCCTAAACGTCTCTCAAATCCATCCTCTCCATTCAGGCCTTCTCATATCTCAGATGCTGCCGTCTTCCCAGACACATCCTCCCAGGCATTAAACCGAGACCTTTCCAAACCGCGGGTCTAATCTCCTCCCTTCTCTGTTTGAACATTGCCAACAACTTTCCATCCTTTGCAGAATGGTGTCGCTACTTTTTGGCATGGTCACCTCTCTGCCCACCAACCATCTTATCAGTCTTCCTCGCCCTCCCTCCTTCTCTGCCCCCGCCCCCCCCCCACCACTACCACCATTGTAACTCTACACTTCTAGAAAGCCTGTCGTTCTCTAATCACTAATTACAACCATGCTGTTGTAATCTCTGGGCTTTTCAAATTCTGTGTCTCACATACTTTTCCTTCCCATTTGTTGTATTTCACAAAGAGTTACACAGCTCTTACGACAGGCTGGGTCTTAGTCAATGATCTTTGTAAACACTGACTCATTTAATCCTAACAACAACACCTGCGTGGCAGGTACTAGTATTCTCATTTCAGATGAGAAAAACCTAGGCACAGATCTGTTAGGAAACTTGCCCAAAGTCACACAGCCAGTGAGCTGGTGGGGGAAGGGAGGAAGTTAAATTCAAACCCAGTCAGTCCAGCTCCAAGGCTGGTGCCGTTGGTCATACATGGCATTGTCACTCTGTTTCTTTGATTCCTTTATTTGGCATAATCTCCTCTGCGATGCTCTCTCTGACCACCAAGTTCAGTTGCTAATCTACCCCTCCTCTGTACTTTGTGAAGAGTCCCACTGCATAATAACTACCATAATTCTTCTTCTCAATTTTTTTTTAAGACAGAGTCTCACTGGGCGGTGCCTGTGGCTCAGAGGAGTAGGGTGCTGGCCCCATATACTGGAGGTGGCAGGTTCAAACCCAGCCCTGGCCAAAAACTGCAAAAAAAAAACAAAATGTCTTTGTTTAAAAAAAAATAAAAGACAGAGTCTCACTATGTCACCCTGGGTACAGTACCATGGTGTCACAGCTCACAGCAACCTCAAACTCTTGGGTTTAAGAGATTCTCTTTCCCCAGCCTCCCAAGTAGCTGGGACTACAGGCGCCTGCCACAACACTGGGCTATTTTTTGTTGCAGTTATCGTTGTTTAGCAGGCCTGGGCTGGGTTCGAACCCACCAACTTTAGTATATGTGGCTGCCACCCTAACCACTGTGCTATGGGAGCTGAGCCTGTTCTTCCCATTTTGGACCCTGAGATACCAGAAGGCAGACACCATAGTTCATCATACTATCTCTAGCATGGGCACTGAATTGAATATGTGTTTGATGAATGGCTCAATAAGGGTGACAGCCTTATGATATATTCCACAGAGGGCACAAGGAGAAATTCTAAGAACCTAAGGATGACTTGGTTATTTGAGCATTTCATGTGTCCAGTTAACATTACAGCTGAGCCACAAAGTGGGAGGAAACTAAGCATGCATGCTGCCACCACTGCCTCACTCTGGCTCTCAATTACATCGGCCAGCACTGCCCGCTAGAATGTTCTAAGAGCCTGGAAATGCACCATATCTGCACTGCCCAGTAAGGCAGCCATTCGCCATGTGTGGCTATTGAGCACTTGACTAGAGAGACCCAGGAACTGAATTTTCGCTTGAAATTCAATTATTTCGAATGTCAATAGCCCCATGGAGCTAGCGGCTAAATACCACACAGTGCGTGTCTGAACCAGTTACAAATCATAAAGTGGCAGGAAGGAGAGTGATGGCAGGAAGCAGGACGTGGAAAGAGGAGGGGGAGAGAACGTCCAACAAACTCTCGGAGCTGGGGAACCAACCTGCCCGGTACGCCTGGGACTGTCGAGAGGCCTGGGACCTTCAGTGCTAAAAACTTCGACAGCCTCAGTGCCTAGAAGAAATGAACAGTAGGTTCCACTCAAGAACTAAAGAAGTTAAAGCTGGGAAAAAAAGTAGGGGGAAAACTTGGGATTTACGGGGGATAAAAACATACCATGGGTGGGCAGAGGACGACTGGTTTGGTATCCTTGTGCTTTTCAGATTGCCAGCCTTCTCCAGACCCTAACGCTCAGCTTTTATAGAGATTTCAAACAAATGCATGCAGCTTGCTTTCACACCTGCTCTTTTTCAAATACATGCGCTTTCTTTCACTCCTCTGTCTCTTCATCAGGGAAGTCAGGACGACAGCCCACTCAACCCCCTTTGATCTGCTATTTAAATATCCATTTTCATCCCATAATCTGTTAATCTCTCCAGTATCTCAGAGCCGGGCTGAATTAAGTTCCCAGATTGAATCCCAACATGAAAGGCATTTCTTTGTGAGCAGCTCAATATAATGTTCTTCCAAATGACATTTACAACGTTCGGCTCAGTAATGGAATGATAAAGCAGGACGCCCGGTGTTAGTACACATCAGTAAAAAGAACATTTTTTTTATTAGTCAGAAACCAAAAAAGATAGAACAAGATAATTTAAAAAAAAAAAAAAAGTCTATTCCTGCTAGACTGCCACAGGAGTATTATGACTCAAGATGGAATAGTCACTGAATTCCTGTAGGAATCGAACTTCTTAAAAAGATATCAGACATCAAAGCCTGAGTCATGCCACATTAACCACCAATGGCCAAAGAAAAGTTTGAATGTCATGAGAAAAGTTAAATATTAGACTTCCCCTGCAACATTTAGACTCAGAGAAGGAGGTAGCACCATTGCCAGACCCACTCGTGCGCGTTCTTTACCAGCGTCTAGTCTGATGGCTGCTCCCCCTCTTCTGTTGCTATGGTGACCCAAATAAATTCTCTCCTGAGATTCTTTTCTCTCAGATGCCAGTGCGTCAGGTCAAGCAGGCGGGCAGGCTAGCAAATAACGCGCTGGCCCGCAACATTCTCACTCTCCAGGCGGCCACAACGAGCCGCTCCTCCACACATCACACCCAATTTTGACATTTCCAAAATGATAATCCCATTGAACTGGGCGGAAAAACCAAACAAACAAACAAAAAATTACTCCAAGCTTGGGTAGTTCTTTTGTGTGGCTGAGCAACAAGAAGAATCCTTGCAAAGGCCAACAGGGAGAGGAAGTGGAAAGGAAAGATTTCTCCCAGTGCCTCCTTCATCATCCTTCTGTGCCCGGGGAAGACCTAAAGGATGGTGCTCAGCAGAAAAAATAGAAAACCCAGGACTCTCTCCTGCCTGGCCTCCTTAGCGCACTATTAAATAACTGTTAAATATGGTATGTAGGTCTTAGAATTGGGGACTGGGGAGACAGCTGGGGAGGAGACAGATATTACCCAAAAAATCAGGAAGGAAAGCATTTGGTTCATAGAAAATATAAAAATATAGCTCCAGAAGAAAAGGACGTAGCGCCTTATTTTTTATTACAGATACTATAACTTAAAGCCTTCTCGTGTGTGGAGACAGCCTCCCCTTTTAGGCCAGGTATCTACTGCATATAGGGCAAATATTTCTTGAGACAGCATTCTGACGAGTAGCATTTCACAATGACAGCATGTCCATAACAGGAAAACAAACAGATGCTACCGATGGTCCCTAAAAATCCAAGTGTATGAATTTAATCAAAGACAAACAATATTTTGTCCCCCAAACTAGTGGAAGGCTCTTAACGGCACTAGTTAAGGTTCACTCTTAATGGTGAACTGGGCGTTCTAGCCTGGGGCTGCAGGAAACAATAGTGTATATATATCCATTACCGTTTGCTCTCTGCCCCTTAGAAATGCCTCACCTCCAAGGCTGTAACCTCCATTTTCCAAACGATGAAGCTAAGATACAGAGGAACAAATAATTTGCCAAGAAGTGGTCTTGGGTTGAATCCTAACTCTACTGTCTGGGCCTGCATGCCCCATGCTCTGCTGCCCCTGGGGATTCCAAATGCACTTGGGTGAACTAGACCTTGACTAGGCACTTCTTATCTACCAATGTCTCAGTGTTTACCATTTGTATCTACGAATTCCTCCCTCTCTCAATGCACATGTTATCTCTCTCCCTCTCTCTCTTTTCTTTTGCCCAGTGCCTCCTAGACCACAGCATCAATACCCAGAGGTTCCCTGGGGGACTTGACACTCCTGTAACAAGACACTACTTCTCCACCAACTCTGTGGTCCAACACAGAGTTGAAACTCTCAGGACCTGGGACCACAGGACAGAGGAAGTTTGGAACTGAGGCCAGAGAGCAGCCAAAGGCTACCACCTTCTAGGAGGGCTGATTCTGAGAAGGGTGGTGAGACCAGGAACACCAAAACCAGCCTGCCTGGATCTACACTTCCATTTCTGTGCCCTGGTTTCCCCAGATGCAGGGAAAGGGAGTCATTTGGCTGCTTCCACATGTGTACCAGGCTCTTCAGCCAGACTGTAAAGAGAAAGGGACAGGATGCTGGAGTTGGATAAAGCAGAATGAGAAGTTTTGAGCACACAAATAACAATTACAATGAAGTTAGGGAGATTCAAAGAGAGAAGATGGGGTGGATCAGGAAAGAACAAATAAGCCAACACCTATCCGGTCATGTTGGCACCTGCCCACCTCAGGACATGGGCCCCCAGGCTGAATTCTGCCAGGGCCCTGAAACACTCCCAAGCTCACTCTTTGGGGCATGACTCTCCTTCCTCTTGAGGGTCAGTGTGAGTATTTTGTCAGAGATTTTTGAATATGATTAACCTTTTCTTATAAACCAGTGTCTTCCCCTTCATCTGCTTTCAAAAATATATATGCGTGAGATTCTTTGGTCTTGAAATGCCTGTTGGATTTCTTAATGGCTATCAGTGCAAATGGGAATGACGAAAAGATATTTGCCTGGAAGGCAACTAACTTTTGGAGGGGAATACATCTACTCTCTATATCAAGGGATACCTCTTTTAGACATCAAAGGGGTTATGAACATTCATATTCTTCCCCAAAGGACAGCTGGGAATCTTATAAGGAAAGAGTCCGAGCATGACTCACTTGTTAATGTTTGCCGCCTGGGGCACAAAATGTCTCATCAACAAGACTTGGGGTTTTTGTGACTGCCTCTTAAGTGGATTCAGTTCTTAACCTGGATTTCCTATTCTCCTTCTGCCTTTCAAATGATTTTATTCCTCAAGAAGGAAAATTATTTTTTTTAGAGTTCCTCTAAATTAAATGAAGAGTAAATAAAAAGGCCTTAGACAAAAACGGAATAATTTTATTAGGAATATGATAAATGGGATAGGTTGCAGTAGCCTGAAAATCTCATTATATGCAATTAAGGAGCTACATTAATATAATTGTAGACTTCCTAGCATTTTAGCCGAGCACATAGAGTATTTACAGATAATTGCATCGTAAGGGGGAAAATGCAAGCTGTGAGTCTGCCACACACGTGACTAACGGTGTCAAATTAAAACCTGGTTGGGTTTCTCCTTGAGTTATTAGCTTCGAAAAGCTTAATTTTTTTTTTATCTTTTTAAGATGGAAGAATGCACAGACATGCAAACAAGATGTTACCTTTTCAAAACCTTACCAAGCACAATGAAATGATAAACACCATTAAAATACAGTCATAGTCACTTGGATAACACTCATTCCAAATTTGCTAACTCTTTGAAACTTTACTGAACAAAGAATTTTAAAGCAGATTAATATAAATAGTTTCACAGTGAGGATGGGTAGCGTACCTTTATGAGGCCCCTTGGATATGTGTTGTTTGCATGAAAATAACGTTCAAATTGCAAAAGACCCATTGAGAGACAGAGAAGTAGCATAGGAAAAGTATTCCGCTAGGCTGAAAGAAATCTGAGTTCATATTCTATTCAGGGGATAATAAATTATACAATCTTAAATTTAGAAAAAAGGAAACTCTCTAGATCTGTTTCCTCAATTATAAAACTCAGTTATTAAACCAGATATGTCTCTTCACTCTCTAGAAATTCTTAAGATGTTATGTAAATGTTGAGACAGATCCTTGGAAGATAAAATCCTTTTTAGCTACCAGGTTGAATAATTAATCTGAGTCTGAAATAATTCCGTATTTATTTATTTTTAATAGACTTTTTATTTTTTTTTTTTTGAGGATTTTTAGTTTCACAGCACAACTGAGCAGAAAGTACAGGTATTTCCCTTATATTTCCTGGCCCCATATGTGCATAACTTCCCTGACTATCAACATCCCCACCAGAGCAGTTCATTTGTTACAAGTGATGAACCCACACTAATGAGTCATTATCACTCAAAGTCCATAGTTTACATTGGGATTCGCTTTCAGTACTGGATAGTCCATGGATTTTGAGAACTATGCAATGACAGGTATCCACGATTATAGTATCATGTAAAAGATTTTCCCTGCCTTAAAAATATTTTATTCTTTGCCTATTCATCCATGCCCCCTTCCAGATCCCCAGCAACCACTGGTATTTTCACTCTCTCCATCACTTTGCGTTTTCCAGAATGTCATATACTTGGGATCATACATGTAGCTTCTTCAGATCAGCTTCTTTCACTTAGTAACATGCATTTAAAGTCTTTTCATGTCATCCCATGACTGGGTCACTCCTACCCCTTTCACACTGAATGATACTTCCATTGTCTTTATGAACCACAGTTTGTCCACCCACCTCCTCAAGTTCAACTTGGCGGCTTCCGTGTTCGGGAGATTATGAATAAAGCTACTAGGTAAAAATGCCTGTGCAGGTTCTTGTGTAGAGACAAGTTTTCAGCTCCTCTGGGCAAATACCAAGGAGTCTAGTTGCAGGATGGTATGGTAAAAGTATGCTTAGCTTTGTAAGAAACTTCCAAACCGTCTAGTCATTTTAAAATGACTATTATTTTACATTCTCATCAGCAAAGAAGTTCCTGTTGCTCCACATTCTCACCAGCATTTGGTGTCGTTAGTGCTCTGGATCTGGGCTATTCTAATGAGTGTGTAGTGGTATCTCAGCCCTGTTTTAAGGTGCATTTCCCTGATGACATGAAACAGACCATCTTTTCATGTGCTTTTTGCCATATGCATATCGTCTGTAGCAAGGTGTCTGCTAAGGTCTTTGACACACTTTTTAACTAGATTGTTTATTTTCTTATTGCTCGGTTTTAATAGCTCATTGTATATTTGGGATAGCAGTCCTTTATTAGATATGTCTTTGGCACATATTTTCAGTCGACAGCTTTTTTTTATTCTCTTGACAGGGTCTTTCACAAAGCAAAACAATTTTTAACTTTAATGAAATCTACCTTACAAATTCATTCTTTCATGAATTGTGCCTTTGGTGTGATACCTAAAAAGTCATTGTCAAAACCAAGGTCATCTAGATTTTCTCCTATGTTACCTTCTAGGAGTTTCATAGTTTGACATTTTATTAAACATTTACATGGGTGATCCGCTTTGAGTTAACTTTTGTGACGGGTGTAAGGTCTGTGTCCAGAGTTATTGATTTATTTTTTTGCATGTGGATGTCCAGTTTTCTCAGCAATACTTTTTAGGAAAAAAAAAAAAAACTATCTTTTATAAGTGCTCTACACTTATTTTTAAATAGTTAAACTTTTCATCGCCTTAGATTCACCTGCCCTGAGATACAGCAGGTAGTGTAGAGGGAATGCTTATGTTTCCTCCACATTTATATGTTGAAGTGCTGTCCTCCAACATGATAATATTAAGAGGTGAGACCTTCAGTAGGTAATTATGTCCCGAGGGCACAGTCCTCACCTCCTTATAAGAGGCCCTAGAAGCTCCCTCTCAATCTGTTTCCCCAAAAAGGGGGTTCTCACCAGACACTGACTTTGCTAATGCCTTGATCTTGGATTGCCCAGCCTCCAGAATGGTAAGAAATAAATTTCTTTTGTCTGTGAGCACCGCAGTGTATGCTGTTCTGTTATAGACAAATGGACTGAGACGATACAGGAATAAGATGGACCAGACAGACACCTCTGGTGTATCAGGGGCTGTGCTGGCCATTTTGACATATACTGAACATGTTTACAGTATGGGTATATGCTATTGGGAAAAAATACCAAATGGTTTGTGCAGTGCTAATTTTGCATTAAAAAGGGTTATAATCATTTTAAAGTCATCAACTTAAACACGTGTCTAAGACCATGGTCACGACCACCTCTATCTATTGAGTACTGGGTTCTGCATTGAGTGCGTCGGGTCATGAACCCTCCCAATCACCCTCCAGGGAAAGTACTATTATTATCCCCATTTTATAGATGAACTAAGTAAGTCTTGGCAAAGCTGAGCAATTTGCACAAAGCCACCCAGTTAGCACTTGCAGGAGTCAGGACTTGAACGCAGATCAGACGCACGAGCTAAAGTTATACGCAAATCAGTTTACCTGTGAGCTCGAAACAGAGGTTATTCCCTTTCCATTGCCCTCCCATCATTAAAGAAATCAGAAGAAAGTAGATATATAATAGACACCTCTATCTAATTTTTCCTGCTGAATTCATGAAAAATAAGTAACTGAATCCAAACACAGTCCCTGCTCCTGCCTCTGAAAGGTAGAAAGCAAACGTTCTTGCTAAAGGGCTTGGATAGAAGCTATCAACAAGAATAAAATCTCAAATGATAGCTGCCCAAAACCACAGAGCAATACATTTTCACTCATAGAGTTTATGGAACATTCATTCATTTTCTTTAACAACAAGTTTAACTTTGCGGGAGGCAAGTTGTGTTATAAAATTGGGAGGGGGAAAAAAAGAGTCCAGAAATGTTGATATGATTGTCTATCTAGCGGAAGGGAGACAATTTTCAGGGAAATAATTGGTACATTTTCCCACTGCATTATATTTCTCAAAACATGTTACTGTGGGAGGAGATTAGCTTCCCCTTTCTTTGGGAAGAAAATGACTTGTCTCCTATAGTGAATAGAACTGTCATTCTGAGAGCTCACAAACGCTAACAACCTTTGGAGGTTCAGTGTGGCAGCATCTAAAAAGCAAATAAAATAAAATGAAGAATCCAGTAACCAAAGGAAAAAAGGTCATGAAAGGAAATACTGGTGTAGGACCCTTAAATGTAAGAGAAAAAGAGTCCTGGGAGTCTGTATGATGCCAGAAGTAACAGAATCATGACGCTACAATGAAAGAAAACAAAAATAAATCATTCTACATTAAAGTCCTATCAATTAGCTTACTCTTCTAAATTAGGCTCCAAGAACATCAGATTAAATACAATAGAGTCTATTCTGTTTTTCTAAAAATTCAGTTGCATGAGGAAGATAATTAATAGAGCTGACCACTCATTTAAACCATGGATTTTCAAAATAATAATGTTTGGAGCCTGAGATGGGCTCCCTTACTAGCTGAAGAATCACACACACTCCTTCATGTACTCCCGTGTCCTTGGTCCCTATGGCCCTGATGGGATTAGACCAAGATTCACTGACAGAGAATAATGGCCAGGAGACCACAGAAGGATCCTGGGTGAGGCAGGTGTCCTGGGGAGCAGTTATGAAAGAAGTGACTGAGGTTTTGGCGGATGGTGGCAGTTAAGAGAAGTTTGGGTCAATCCTGGTCTCCCTTTTTCCTGTCAGAAAAACTTCTCAAATAATGACATTTTTATGGCAGCATTTTAATTTTGCTGTTTTGTCACCAACTCAAAATCCCTAACTGAAAAAACGCATATTTTTGTCTGTCAAGATTTAGATATGATCCTTATTGCCCTCAGTATATTCCCAGCTACTTGTTATCACAAAACTGGGGTCAGGGTCGATGGGTAATTCTGCTACAAATCAAAGTGGCTGTTGTATCTTAGAGGAAGGATATTTTCTTTAAACAATGACTAATGCTGGGCGGTACCTGTGGCTGAAAGGAGTAGGGTGCTGGCCCCATATGCTAGAAGTGGCGGGTTCAAACCCAGCCCCAGCCAAAAACTGAAAAAAAAAAAATAACTAATGCTGTCCTCTATTTCACAGACTTGTAGATGTTAAAGGTATAAGAGTTTTCAACAAACGTCCTGAAGCTTTGTGCAAGAAATGTGGTGCCTTCACAAAAACCACCATAGAGTAATACATGAATATTGAGTCTTTATTATGCACCAAGTACCACACTGAATCCATGATACATGTGAAGCTATTTGCTCCTCATAATTCTATGAAATGTACTCTTAGCTTCCTCATTGGAAGATGAAAAGACAGAGCATTAGAGAGTCTGAATCCTTAGTCAAGATGCAGCTGGTAATTGGTCAAGTTTAGATTTAGTAATTTTTTTTATTGGAAGCCTGACATTGTGGATTTGAACTTGTTGGGTGTTAGATCCTTTTGTAATCTTTTTTTGATCTTTGTTCTGGGATGTCGTTAAAATACTTGGAGAAGATTGGATTCTTTTAGGTCATGCTTTTAAGCTTTACTAGGCAGGACCAGAGCAATATTATTCAAGGGCTAATTATTTTGCTCTATTAAAGCAAAATTCCTCCCCACATATTACCTAATGTCCCTTGAATTATGAGATTTGCTATTCCAGCTAGGGACAGAAACTGGTACCAGCCCTGTGTGAGATCCTATTCTTGGCTCTCTAATCCTTTCTAATCCTTTCCTGGTGATTCTGTTCCTATCCTTGCATAGTTACCTAAAGTGAATGTGCTGAAGAGTACTCAGCCAAAGACTTGAGTGGACACTCTGTAGATCTCCATAGCTTTCTCTCCATTCAGCTCTCTTCTCTGCAACAGTCTCCCCTGTAAGCTCTAACCTTGGGCTCTCTGGACTCCTCACTCTGTCTCCTCAACTCAGGGAGACCACTCTGCTATGTGTAGGGTCCCTTTTCTACACCTCAGCCCAGAGATTCACTCCAGGTAGTAAGCAAGGACAATTACAACACTCCCTTTGTACCCCATCTCTCGGGGATCACTGTCCTTCATGGTCTGATATCCAATGTCTTCAAAGCTGTCATTGTCATATATATCATTTAGTTTTCTAAGTGTTTCAGGAAAAAAAGGCAAATCTAGTCCCTCACACATCATCTTGGCCAGACACAGAGGTCCACAGGCTCAGATTTGAAGCTAAGCAGTTCTGTTTTAGAACTTGAGCCCATTATCACTACCTGACCTATAATGAAATAGTCGGAACCACAGAGATTCAATGATTTATAAGGCATACACCATAATAAACCAGATGTCTTTCCTGATCATACATTTCTTCAGAAAATACCATTATTTGTAGAATAATATGAGGGAGGGTAGGAGAAATAGATTCAGATCCATAGTTCAGTCCTCTGGTAAATATTTTCCACTAGGTTCAACTACCAGATTTCTCTATGAGGAGTGATCACATTTTCTAGTCTCTGGAAATCATCCATAGACATTTTAGGAAAAGCACATGGAATATTTTTTTATGCTCAGGAAGCTCACATCACTGCAAGCATAGATTAGGATGGGGCTTACTGATATCTCTGACCATAGGAAAAAATCTGAGCAATGCAGATATATCTCACATTTCCCATAGATCTATTCCTAAAGAGTTGTTCTTAAATCAAATTTGAATAAATTCAATGATTTAAAATGCACCAGTAAAGCTGGCTGTTTACAACAATAGCAATCTTTTTGAGAATTAAACCCCCCCCCCTTAGCTGTCATGAGAAGCAGTATAGCATCATGGTTAAGAACATAGGTTTTAGAAATTGGCAGGCCTAGGTTCAAATCCCAGCTTACTAGTTTTATGACCTTGGTCAAATCACTTAATTCATCAAAGCCTCAAATTCTTCTTCTATTAGATGAGGATGATACAAATTACCCTCTTGGGTTGTTGAGAGGATTTGGTAAGCTAATCCTAGTAAAACTGCATAGCATGAAGTCTGATGCTTGGCGCAAAATAACAGTTAACTATCATTAATATGCTTATTGAGAAAAATGAAAAGTTCACACAATCATAGGAAATGAAACATAAGAAGCTGTCATCTCTAGTTAAAAGTCTTTCTGACCACATGCTGGGTTTTAGTCTAATTTTAAATTATATTAAAAGTTAGACCACCCAACATTTTCTTAAGAGAGTTTTATAATTAAAATAATTCATCCTAGTATCACTTTCTTTAAATTTTCATTTACTTAACATCATTCATAAATACTTATGTGCCACAGTAACTAATTCTACAGTGTTCATATCATCGGATATTACTAGATAACTATCTCAACACATCACACTCTTTCAGTTATCATCTCAAGCAATTACATATCTTCATTTCTGTTCATATTTCTAACTTGCATGAATCAAATCCATTAGTACTAACCAATTGTATCATTTTCCATAAATACACTTTTTAAAAAGTATAATAACTGAGAGAATAGATGCCTCAAAATAATAGGAGGGGGATATTTTCAATATTCCTTTTAATCTGCTCTAATTCACACATAAATGTATCGTATTTCAGACCAGTGATTTATTATGAAAGTGGATTTGAGCTAAAAGAATTGGGAACACTTCCACACTCTGGTGGGAATGCAAACTAAAATGTTCCTTTTGAAAAGATGTTTGGAGAACACTCAGAGAACTAAAAATAGACCTGCCGTTCGATCCTACAATTCCTCTACTAGGTATATATCCAGATGGCCAAAAATCACACTATAATAACGATATTTGTACCAGAATGTTTATTGTAGCCCAATTCATAATTACTAAGTCACAGAAGAAGCCCAAGTGCCCATCAACCCATGAATGGATTAATAAATTGTAGTATACGTACACCATGGAATATTATGCAGCCTTAAAGAAAGATGGAGACTTTACCTCTTTCATGTTTACATGGATGGAGCTGGGACATATTCATCTTAGCAAAGTATCTCAAGAATGGAAGAAAAAGTATCCAATGTAGTCAGCCCTACTGTGAAACTAATTAATTATAGCCCAAGAATATGGGGAAAGGGGAAAGGGAGGGGAGCAGAGAGGGAAGAATGGGTGGTGTACCCTTACAAGGGTACATGTGAAACTTACTTTTAAATATAAATATAAATGTCTCAACATAATAACTAAGAAAATGCCATGAAGGCCATGTTAACCAGTTTGATGAAAATATTTCAAATTGTGTATAAAACCAGCACATTGTACCACAGACTGCATTAATGTACACAGCTATGTTTTAATAAAAAAAATAAATGAATAAATAAAATAAAAATCTTCCTCTTGTTAAAAAAAAATTGATCCAGGAAATCTGGAAGATAAAGTATAATTTTTTCATAGTTTTTATCTTAGAATCTTCTAATGTATCTGTTTGAGAATTCTAAGTATGTTTAGAGTTGCCTATATTTTTATGTAATAAATCTGTCAGTTCTAAGTATGTTTGGGAAAGGCATGTGCTTATATATTCACAAAGTCTAGAAAGGGCTATCTGTGAACATAACTGTGCAACTTGGTAGAATATTTAAGAGCTTGATGGTTGTCAATGGTATAAAACATGAATATTTATGATATCTGAATACATCTTTGTATAATATCTTTTCCCCTGTGATTCCGACATTTTTTAATGCAACCCAAATGTAAAATGTCATCACCTTATTTAAATAGTCTCCAAATTAAACATTGAGATGGTAAATGAAGGCAAACTTCATCCTCACATCTGAAATATCTTGTCATCAGACAGATCGTGATTTTATGTTCGTAGCCTTTCTAGCATCTAGCAGACAATAACAGGCTCACACAAAAGCCAATTTCAATTAATTCAAGATGGAAAATTTCATGTGACACTATCAAACACTTTACCAAAATTGAGATAGATTGCATCTACAATTTCACATTACTTTTGTCTACTGATCTTGTAGCACTATCAAAAAAAGCAATCAAGTTTGTCTGGTGTGGTTTGCTCCCTTTAAATTCCTGTTTAATAATGTCCAATATCATTATCCTTATATGTCTCATCCATGCTTACAGATTTTCTATTAATATTCATCCTATTCTTTTACTATAGGTTGACTTTGCTTTTGGTAGATGATTGCTTCTGTGGGTGTTCATTTTTTTTTTAAGAACAACAATAATCATTATCATTAGGATAATGTTCCAGCAATTATGCCCCATATTTGGGTTAATAAAGGGACTCAAATCAATTCTACGAATACTTATTGCACATTTACTAATTGTTTCTTATCTGCCAGGCATCGTGAAGAAAGTGGACTAGAAGGAGACTTTCCCTGGAAGCCACTGAACTCACTAAAGAAATAAAACACAGACTAATGGGGATTCTGCATTCATTAGAACTCAGTGTTTTGTAAACTCTAGTAGGTTAAAAAAATACATTTACTATGAAAATTAAAGCTTTCATGCCTTCTATTTAGCGGTTCCTGATTCCACATTTGCATTTTTAACAAGCACCCTCAGGTGATTTCGGCCTAAGTATTTCTTAGACTACCCTTGAAAAAACCTGATCTGGACAGTCAAGTATGTGTATCATAGGATCAGAAAAGAGTTCAACCATTATAGGTCAATATCATACAAAAATACTTCCCAGCAGAATCAGGACTTTAGGGATTAATTACAGAGTTCTTGCCGTATTACCTGAGAATGTGCTGGAAACGCTTTGAAACAGACTTGACTCACAAAGGCAGACAGATTCCATACACCGTAATTGTCTTCTATTCAAGCAAACCAATTAGGCAATTAAGGATTGATAAGTTACTGACTAAAGTTAATACAGGCAATAAAGGAGCACTAAAGTTAGAGAAAGTTATAATAACCTACCCATGCAAAAATAAGCATGCATCCCTGTCAAAGGAGCTAAAACAAGTTCATTACTGGGGAGCCCTTATCTGGCTTCGTTTCACATGACATACATTCCAGAACTTGGGAATTCATCAAAGTTTTAGTGACAATTCAGAAAGCCATACTTAGGGATAATTTCAGAGTCACCAAGAGATTTTTATCTTATACGTAAGTCCCGAAATACTTTGTTGAAAGCCTTCTGATTATTCTGGATTCATAAGGTATCAAAAATGATTTGAACACATATAACACTCTTTTCCCAAATATTTCAGACTAGTCTACCATGTTATTCTATTCCTTGTACTACTCACGCAAAACCAGCAAATTAGTCAGGGTCCAAGTAAAAAATAAATAAATAAATATATACATACACATATATAGTATTCAGTAAAGAAAGAATTGAATCCTGGAGGGAATTTGTTACATAGGTGATAAAAGAGATGAATAACCCAAGAGGACAATAAGGGACTGGAGATTAGCAACACAGGAAGACTCCTCCCCTAAAATGAAGGGACAAGGGAGGGGGTGGGACAAGGGAGCCCCACAAATACCTCCCAGGGCTGAAGTCAGCAGAATGCCCGCTGACATCCAACCCTGGGCACGCAGGACGCGGAGATCAGGTCAGAGCAGGATAACAGCAAGGAAGGGGCCTAAGAGCAAATGAGTCAAGGACTGTCTAGGAAAGATCGTGGTGGAGCAGCATGGTTATTAGTAGTATTTTTATAGTGTTTCTTTAACACAGAGAAATCTAGTTTGCACAGGGATTTTGAAATTTTTATAAATTCTCAATCCAGTGCTTCAATTATTCAACAATTCATGCTGCCTTCAAATAAATCACATTTTATCCTTTTATTCTTTACCAGTCCAGTTTCCCATGACTTAAAATTCAATGCTTGAATAAGCTTCATTACTCTTTTTATGGTATTACTAAACGTGAATCCTTTGTTTCTACTCATCTCTCTTACCTATATATCAGGAGATGTGCTTATATCATTAGGGCTATTTTCTAAGTGTCCAAATGCCTTCATCTTTTTTTAAAATGTACATTTCTAAAGAACAATCTGGTATTTGAACCATTTAGTAACCATAATTTTGTTCCCATCTGCATTCATGAATGGAAGTTTCTAATAACCTGCTGGAATAGGCCTCCAGCAGAAAGCCATACATCAGTTCCTTTAGCCCACTGACCTAGTCGGAAGGATGTGCTCAGAAATAAATTTTGGTATTCCCCCACCCAGAAAACTCAATCATATTATTTACGCACTGAATGGAGCCTTCCATTTAACACAGTGCTTTGCACGTGGTGTGTGTGGGTATTTGCAGACATGTGTGTATACATACAGAAATGTCTTCAAGGATGAGACACAAACTCAGCTGTAGGACCTGATGCTTCCATCCGTGTATTTCTGCATAAACGCAACACAGAAATCATTTAACACTTACATAATCACATTCTCAGAATACATCATTTTTTTTTTGCCACCAATAGTTACCCAAATTCCATAGGTTATATTTCAGTTGACCCTCACTTCTCCTTAATACAGCAGTTCTCAACCTGTGGGTCGCAACCCACAGGAACTGTATTAAAGGGTTGCGGCATTAGGAAGGTTGAGAACCACTGCCTTAATACCTAATTTTTAGTCTCATCGGATCAGTCTCTGCACTGACCACTCAACACTTCCACACTCAGCATGCACATGATTTTTCTTCTCTACTTTTCCCTAAACTCCACTAGCCAGGACCTCTCTACTCCTTAAATCCCTATCTAGGTCTGATGTTCTGCATAGAATTCACCACCGTCACCCAATCTAGAGGGATCCTTTTCCTTCCTCCTGAACTGTTACTAGACCTCATGTCTATGGTTTATCTGTCTGTTCATTATCACACATATGTGTATCCTCAAAACTCCTTGAAATTCCTCAGAACAGGACCTGTAGTATTTGCATCCTTCAAATATGTTGGAATACTAAGCAAAGAGCAGGTAACCAAAACACATTCACAGAATGCCAACTCATGTTTCATAATCAGTTTTTAAAGCCACCAAAAGATGATGAAGAAAAGATTAAAAAACAGGATGATGTTATAGTAAAAAAATCTAAGAGACCAGATGAGAGAGATCAGTGACCTAGAGAGGCAGAAATAAATCAGTTCCAGGTATGCGTCATTGAGCTCCTCTAAAGAAACTTCTCATTCATTTTAGGGAAGTTTCTAAGACATTTTTTCCCTCTGGAAAAAAAAAATCATATCCTTACCTTCACTGATGAAATTTCTTTTGTTTTAGGCAGCAATATATTTTTGCTGCCTTTCACATCTTGAAAAATAACTCTGAGGAATTTTATCTCATAATCATTCTTTGTTATCTATCTTCCATGCTGTCTTAACTCAGTTTCATTAAGAGGATCAAATCTAAAGCCCATCTGCAGCTCTTATTTGGTGTTCACTAAATGTGATTTTAAAATTCAAGACTCATGATATCATCATTCTCAGAGCCTCCTGAAGGTCAGTGGGACTTACACCATGTGATAATTAAACAAACTGGCTTCCCCTCAGGGTGTTCCCTTCCCCACCCCCTGGACCCTAACATGATGGTCTATTTCTTCCTTTATACCTTCCAATAGCCAATAGGTCTTCAACTTAAAAAACGATTTTCTCCCTGTTTCAGTTATTTTTGTACATTTGCTTCTTCATTTAATCTTCAGGGTCATCTCAATCCCCATAAATCTAAACACAGCAATCAAATGTCTCATCTCCTTAAAATGTCTTGCCACAGGTTGGGCTCAAATCCCCTCTCCTGATTGATTGAGCAATTTAGAAGAAAGATGGTGAGCAGAGGAAATTATATCTCCAGAGAAAAGGCTGTTTCATCAGAAGCATGGGAGTGAAAGGACAGCTCATTGTTTTTGTTTCTGGAAGAGTTTATATTTTAAACTTTGCTCAAAAATGCTTTTTCTTCAAAAAAAAAACAATTTTGTTATTTTGGTATAAGATATGAACATCAAGGTTTGGATATCCTATTTCAAATATTTCATTTAGTAAAATGAGACTTCTGCTAAACCTGAAGTGGACTTAGTCTTACCTACATAGACAGCTACAATAGCACGTAGAACGTCTATCTGCAGTGGGCTTCATGCTAGAGCTCTCCGTTTCTATGCTCATTGATTTTTTTCTAAACAGATGCTCAGTGAGCACTTGTGATCAGCAAGGTATTGAACTAGGTGCTTGTCTTGGTTCGTGTGCACTGCCCTGTGTAAACCAAAATACCTTAGACTAGTACAGTAATGTACAAACAAAAGAAATGTATTGCTCACAGGTCTGGCAGCTGGGAAGTCCAAGATCAAGGTGATAGCAGATTTGGGGTCTGGGGAGGGTTTGCTCTCTACTTCCAGGATGGCACTTTGTTGCTATGTCCTCAACATGGCAGAAGGGGGCAAGGTAGCTTCCTCGAGCCTCTTTTCTAAGTGCACTCCTCACTTCCCATAAGCCCCAACTTTTAACACTATCACCTTACATTTAAAAGCTCCAACATAGAAATTTTTCAGAGCATAGCAGTGCCATTGGGACAATTAGAATTAATATGATATAACCTTGGTTCTCAGTAATATAGGTGTGATAGACATGGGTACAAACAGCTACAAGGAAAAGCAGTTTGTGGCAAAATAGTATAGAGAACTACCTCATTTTATTGCACTGTGCAGATAATGCATTTTTTACAAACTGAAGCTTTATGGCAACCATGTGTTGAACATTACTTTTCCAACAGCATGTGCTGCATTTTGGTAGTTCTCACAATATTTTATACTCTTCAGGATTATTATACCTCCTAAGGCAGCGGTTTTCAACCTATAGGTCATGACCCACAGGAACTGTATTAAAGGGCCACAGCATTAGGAAAGTTGAGAACCACTGTGCTAAGGCAATCTGTGACAAGCGATCCTGGACAATACTATTATAAATGTTTTGAGGTGCCATGAACTATACTCATAAGAGACAATGAAGATATTGTCTTATAACTTATTCCATAAATGTCCTGGGTGCTCTGAGTACCCCACTGACCATCCATTCCTCCATCTCTTTCTCTCTCCTTGGGCCTCCCTATTCCCTGAGACACAACAATATTGAAATTAGGACAATTAATAACCTATAATAGGCTCTACATGTTCAAGTGAAAGGAAGAGTGACTCGTCTCTCACTTTAAATCAAGAGCTAGAAAAGATTCAGCTTAGAAAGGAAGGTGTGTCAAGAGCTGAGACAGCTAGACAGACCTCTTGCATAAACTGGCCAAGTTGTGAATGCAAAGGAAAAGTCCTTGAAGGAAATTGAAAATATTACTCCAGTGAACACAAGAATGATAAAGAAAAGAAAGAGCCATATTACTGATATGGGAAAAGATTTAGTGGTTGGGATAGAGATCAAACCAGCCACAACATTCCTCTGAGCCTAAGCCACAGCAGGGACCTAACTCTCTTAAGTTACATGACAGTGGGTGACAAACATTAGTGGGGTCATCAGACTAATGATTACAGCATCATGAATTGAGATAGTGTTCTAAAGGTGCTGTATTCCTAAGGGGATTGATATAGACCCAACAATCAGGAATGTGATTTGGGGCTGAAACCTTAAGGATGGATAAGAGGTGACAAGGCTGAGAGCATGAGAAAAATCATTCCAGACATGGCCGAAGAATGAACACCTCCTTTGGGAGTCTTCAGAGGGAGAAATTATTTTGGGGGGCAGGAGTGGGCAGAGGGGATAGAAGGGGTGCATCCTGAAGGGACTTCACTAAGGGTAGCACGTCATCAAGCAGAGATGGCCAGGTAAGACACTGCAAGTTAAAGAAGGCAGAGGCAGGCCAAGAAGAGGAGTTTGGGGGGGATAGGGGAGAATAGCACAATTTAGTTAGGTGATACAGGGAATTCAGAGAAGAGACCAGAAAGAAAAAGGAAACCCCAGACATGAGGACATCACATACCTGGACTCATTGCTTTTTTTATTTGTTTGTTTTGTTTTGAGGCAGAGTCTCATTTTGTCACCCAGGCTAGGGTACACTGGTGTCATTATAGCTTACAGCAGGTTTAAGTGGTCCTCCTGCCTCAGCCTCCCAAGTAGCTAGTGCCACACCCAGCGAATTTTTTTCTTTTCTTTCTTTCTTTTTTTTGTTTTTTAGAGATAGGGTCTCACTCTTGCTCAAACTGATCTTGAACTCCTGACCCATGCAATCCTCTAGTGTTGGCTTCCCAGAGTGTTAGGATCATAGGTGTGAGCCACCACGCCCAGCCAGGTTTGATATTTTTTGATGCATACAATGAAAAATCACTGGGGCAATCATCCGACTGGAATCGTGTTTTAAGGGAATTGATCTGAATTTGGGAGGTAGAATTAGGAATGGAAAGGAAGATACAGATGTAAGAGTTGTCACAAAAGTAGATCAACAAAATGAGTCTTTTAAAGGTTTTAGGTATTCAGAAGCTGTAAAGAAATTTTATTTTGAGAACGAAGACAAAACTAAGATAAACTGGAACACTTCTAGATGTTATGCTAGGAGCTTCTCATGAACTGTTTTATTTAATCCCCCAAAATCCTCAAAGTGGGTTTTATTATCCTTTGTATACTTAAATATTCTTAATATTATCCTTATGTATGCGAGAAACTGAGGCTCAGAGGAGTTAAGTAACTTTCTAAAAAGCAAGATGATAAGTTTTAGAGCCAGGATCTGCCTCTAAGCTTATTTGACTTTAAGACAAAATAACACTCTAAGATCTTTTCTTCTTATTTCCCAACTCTTACCCCGACCCCCATTCCTCAGACTCTATTGACATTCACAAAGGATTCTCAGTACTCTGCAAACCTCTGATTGAATATGAGACATTCCCAAAGGGTTCCCCAGCCAATGTCACACATATTCATCTATGAGATAAGAGAGAGTAGGTCTCTAAAACAACATGCAAGTAGAAGGGTCTGGTGGGGTGGGGGATAATCTATATCTAAGCTGCTGGGGCCATCTTGCCTTGAAATTGCAACAGCAAGGCATTTTCAGGACGCAAAAACCAGTTAGTCAGTGGATCCTGTATATGAACTTTCATTTTGTTGTTTTTATTTTCCCTGTAGGGATTGAAAGATGAAGAACTCTTGTTGAAGCTCGTAACTTCCTAATTACTTGATTATTAGCAGTGAAAATCTGATTTTCCAAGTTGTGTAATGGTCATGCAATAAACCACTGTGAGGACTAAGGCTCAGGTCTCCAAAGAGTTGACTGTTGTGGTTACTGTTATTTCCAAAATGGAAACAGAAAAGCTATGATTATAATATTGCCTGGGATTCCAAGTCACCCAGTGAACAGGTAAAATGCCTTTAAGACTTGGATAGGTGTCAAGGAGGGGGACTGTTATGTAACAGGTCCTTTTTTTTTTTTTTCTCCTAACCAGTCTTTGTCATTCCAGGAAAATATAAAGTTGATTATTAAGCAGAAGAAAAAATGAACCAATTATTGAGCATACTGCATTATGCTTAGAGCTGTTTTCTGTCTCCTGTTACCACCACTGGCTGTGAATTTCAGCATTAATTATGTAGGGGCATCAAAAGTGTACTGATAGGATAATTTGAGGCCATTACAACGAGTATCTCCACTCTAGCTCATCGTGCTTGGCAACAAACAGGAAGGTAAAATGCAAAGTAGCCATAAAAAGGAGAAGGAACAAATGAATAATAAATAGACAATTTTATGTTAGCCATGGGAACAATGGGAACTCATCCACAGATAAACTTCACTGGTCATGATTCTCTGCCAGGTTCATCCACAAAGCAGTACTGCCATTAAGAATGAGAAGTCCAGCAGATGGCTTTACTTCTGAACAGTCACTGAAAGGAAGCATGTCCAGAGGACTTGGCCATACAGCACACTTGGAGTAGTCCTACGAGGAGGTGTGGCTTTCAGAGACCTGTGGAAAGTGGTTCCTTCATAGAGGAGATGAAAGCAATCAGATAAGGCGCTTGAAATTTTGACCACATCCAGAATTCTGCCAGCAGCTTTGTGCCGTCTCCCCCTTCCTGCTAGAATGGGGGCAGCAGCTCACTCCAGTAGAAAGCCATTCCCTCTGAACACACTTGGGTGTCTATCTCTTCCCACATTCTGGTCTTCCTGGTTATCACCTCTCTCTTCTCAAGGTGCCATTGTCTGTTCTTTCCTCTCTCTCTCTTTTCTCAATAGTATGTCCCCTCAAGTCCCTTCCATATTTAAAAACAAATTTCATTGACTCTCCATCCAAACTTTAGCTGACAATATTTCTCTCTAGTCCCTTTTCTGGGGACCCTTTCCTTATCTCTTCACACCCCTTAAATCTGGCCCACTACTTTGCACTCCACAGAAGCTGCTCTTTGAGAGTCCTACTGTCTCCATGTCACTAAATCCAATGGTCACTCTTCAGTTACAACTTTCTTTCTTTTCTTTTTTTTTTTCTTTCTTTCTTTTTTTTTGTTGAGACAGATTCTTACTCTGTGACCCTGGGTACAATGCTATGGCATCATAACTCATAGCAACCTCAAACTCCTAGGCTCTAGAGATCTCCTGCCTCAGCCTCCCAGTAGCTGGGACTACAGGTACCCACCACTACCCAGCTAATTTTCCTATTTTTTTTTTAGTAGAGATGGGATCTCACTCTTGCTCAGACTGGTCTTGAACTCTTGATCTCAAGGGATCTGCCCACCTCAGCCTCCCAGAGTACTGGGATTACAGGCATGAGCCACGGTGCCCTGCCTAGTTATAATTTTCTGACCTTTCAGCAGCATGTGACACTACTAAACAGACACTGTGGTCACTTCTCATCTTCTACTGGCCTTACATTATAATTTGGATATTTCTTTGGGCTCTGACTAAAGCATTCCTCTCACTTACAGGAGCCCAGACATCTGTGATTTCCAGTAGTATCTTTAGGCTAGTGAGTTTGTAGTTGTTATCTCCAGATCAGAACTGACTTCTAAGTCCCAATAACTCCAAGGACCAATTGGACTTCTCCACTCAGTATCTTACAAGTATCTTAAACTCAATATGTCTAAAAAATAACTGAACTTTTCCCCACAAAAACTGCATCTATTTTGGCAAATGGCATAACCAAGTATCCACTCACTCAAGTCAGAAATCTAGGAATGATGTTGGGCACCTTCTTCTCTTCTTGTCTCTCACCATCCACATTAAATCCACCCTTAGTCTATAAATGTATTCCATAAATGCTTACTGAACCAATCATCCGTGTTAGAGATGTGGGGGAAAAGAATAGGTGAATCCCTCACAGAACTTAGAGTTTAGTTAGAAAAATGGTAGTCACTAAACAAGTACCGAAACTAATGAGAAAGCAGGAATTACAAGAAAAAATAGAACAGGTTGAAAGACAACCCTGCTTGGACTAGATCTGGGGAAAAGGAGAAAGAGGCATATGGTCCCAACACATTTTAGAAAATAAAATTGGAAGACTTTCTTGATTGACTGGATAGAGGCATGAAAGCAGTGGTTCTCAACCTTCCTAATGCCATGGCCCTTTAATACAGTTCTACAGGTCACAACCCACAGGTTGAGAACCACTGCATTAAAGAAAAGAGTGAAATTAAAGATTCCAGGTTTCTCAACTAATATCTAGACGGTACTGCTGTTGGCTCGGGTGATGAAGAGGTAGGGAATTAACAAGTCAGTTTTTGGTGTGTTACATTTGAAACCCCCATTAACTTCATAAGGGCTTGTTAGGTTGGCTGCTGGGACCATAGCCTAGAACTTGAGGGAGAAGTTCAGGTCTGAGATACAAACGTGTAAGTCAGCAGCAAATAATAAAATCACCTGGAAGAACAGTATAGATGTGCACTAGAGAGAGAGAAGGGAAGTAATCCAGGGTCAACCTTCATGAATTCCATCACAGCTGGTTAAAAGGAAGAGAAAACAGTTCAAAAGACACAGAAAGAAGTAGATTACAAGGAGGAGAAATAGATGAAAACAGACATAGAAGGAGAAAAGTAGGTATAAAGAAAAAAACAAGAAAAGATGTAGTCACAAACGTCAAATGGTCAACTATGAGAACACTGTACAATGAAAAGAGAACAAAGACTCAGAAACTCTAAGTGACTATGACCATGACTGAGGTAGTGTCAGAGGAATGATGAAATCATTAAGCAGAAAACCTATAGCTCCATTTTTCTAAATATTTCCCAAATGTACCTAATTCATTACTTCCTAATTCAAGATTAAACCCACTACCATCAGTCACATGTATTGCTTTGGCACTCCTTGAATTTATTTGCCATCCCACATCTAGAAAACTCCTGCCCCAAACCAAATCTGAGCATGTCACTCCCCTGCCCCACCTAGGATCCAGACCTTACCCATGTTTCTGACAGCCCCACCCTCTGACGGCTGCCTGCCACTTCACTCCCAGTCCATTCTCCTCTCCCATTCAAGTTCAAAGCATCAACCATACTGAACATCCAAGATTCCAGGTACACCCAATATGAGGGGCATTCCAGGGTCAATTCTGAGGCAGGGCAGAAATAAAATGAGAAAAGCCCATGCATGTGAGCTCCAGGGTGTGTGTGAACCAGGTAAGTGTTGTACAATTGACCTGACTCTTCTTCCCTAGTCTTGCTTTTTTCTTTAACCCAAGTCACACCTCCCACATCAGGATTATCATCTCACCTCTGTTGACACCACACACGATCAGGAAGGAACCTGAAGCCACTCGTTTTCTGCATACCTTACAACATTGGACCTTTTCCAGAAGAGCTATATATACTCTTTGTGTTCCTAAATAGACGGGAAACTCCTTTAAGTCAGGGAACATCAAGACACCAAGAGGATGGACACCTGTGTTTGAATCCTGGTTTGTAAACACTCTTTGGACCTCAGTTTCTCCATCAGTAAAGGTGATAGAATGACTCTGTCCTCGGACAATGTTGAGGATTTCATGGGATAACAACTGTAAAGTGCTGGCACGGAGTGAGCAATTCCATTATTATTTTGATTGTTAATATTTTCCAGGCCCTAGAGTTCTTTATACAGTGCTGGGCACAGCGTCCGTGCCTAACAAACACCGGTTGGCTACCTGATAAATGTTATTCATCAGCCATTTTCCCATGACGGTTATGGTGCATTCTTCAAGGACAAGACTGCCTACCTCATGATTAATTCTTTCTTCCTTTTTCATGTTGAGTTATGTAAATCGAGTTTGTACATTTCACCCTTCAGACAGAAGTGGAGTGGTTCTAATTTGATCTAACCTAAGGTGGTGGGGGGGGAGGGTGGAATACAGAAGCCCATAGAAGTTAAAACTTTCTGGTATAAAAGAAACAGCAGGCTACCTTATGCTTTCAACATTAGCATTTAAGTTCACTGCAGCTGAACTCAATTCGTATCAGTGGAGATTTATATCAAACAGTGGGAAGGCAAGTCATATCCTACTGCTGTCTTGCAGAATTATCATCAGGAATGTAGCCAATTTTAGCACAAATAAATGGTAGTTAGGGAAGTAACTCGTATGATCAAGTCCTATAATGGTCATTCTTTGATTTAGAAATATGTTCCAAACCTGTCACTTTGCATGAACTTGATTTTCAAAGGAAAGAAGAAAAAAAAAAAAAAATACATGCTTTCTCCAGCGGGAATAGCACGATATGCAATAACAAAGTTAAAAAATTCTGCTCACTGCTTTATCATTTTATGTGTATAGAAAATAACTTTAAGTGGTACATGCATGCTTAAGGATTAAATTATATACAACGTGACTGCTATCATTACAGTTACACATCACTAAAGCGAGACACTCCTAAAGCTGTCACCGTGTTGGCAGTCAAAAGACAGCTGAAACACTGGTTTGAATTTTATCTTTTATTTCCTTTATAAAAGAGAAGTGCTTTGTAAGAATCACATGTGAAGAATGAAGTAAGAAATGGGCTCGGTGAATGAAGTGAAGGTATGTTGCTAGCAGGAAGGAATCTCAAAGATCATCATTCCAAGCCCCTCAGTTTGCCAAGGAGAAAACAGAGACCCAAAGAATTCAAATAGCCAGCTCAAGGACACAGGCAATTGGGACATCTAAGTCTCTTACTGCCTCTAAGTCATTGCCAAAACCTGGCCAAACAGCAGTCCTAGGGGGGCACACAGACTCACAGAATCTGAATCTTTGAGAGTAGGACCCCAAATCCTGCAAATTTAAAAAGCACCCAGGTGATTCAGATGCCAAACATTCTAGGAACAAACATTGAGCTACACTGGCCATGACCACTGGCTCGACATTCAACTTGGAAATGAGGGGAGGGATCACCTGTTTATTTTCTCCCATTTATTTAGCTATATTATTACAAGATTCTACATTCATAAAGGTCATTTTCTACTAACTCATCTATTTACATCTACTCTAATAGCAGTTAGGCTTACCCAGTTCTTTCTTGCTTTATAAAAGCATTGCATGTGTATATCATCATGTTCCCCTCCCATGATATATCTTTTGTTTCTCCTGATACGGAAATTGATATCTTAATTACCTGATAGTCCTACTTCTTTATAAACAGTGGGGTACATATAAAACAGGTGGAACGAAAAAGTATATCTATCCCCAAACAATCCTATCCAGGGTATTAACTTGCCTGCCTTTTCTTCTACAGTTGACTAATACAGTGCCTGCCATGGGAGCAGCCTTATCCAACAAAAATAACTTCAAAAAGAAATAAACCCTCTCCTAAACATAAAATATGATGGATCCAAACCTGTTTCTCCAGCCCTGACCTTTCTTTGAAGTTCCAGACTCATTTATTCAAGTGTCTACCAGACATTTCCACCCTGATGTCCCCCATGAGTAATTCAGACTCAACACGCTCCCAACCAAAGTCATCATTTTCTCCCAAATCTGGACCTCCTCTGTGCTTCTTCATATTGGCTAATCAATCTAGTCACCCACGGCAAAAATCTGACAATTTTGCCTGTATTTGCTGGAATTTATGGAAGTTTTAATTGCAAGTGAAAGAAATTCAACTGGAGCTGGCTTGACTAGTAAACATAGTTTATTAAATCACTTAATTGCAAAGTCTACAAGGAGATTCTGTCTCTAGGTATGACTGGACCTAAGCTAAGTGATTTTATCAAATTATTTAGCCTCTCTTTCCCTTCTTGGTTCTCCCCCACTGTTGGCTCCTTTCTGGATGGTGTATGCCAAGCTTATGTCCTTCCGGCTTTCTAATTCCAGTGAAAAATGTTCTCCTTCCTAATCATTTCAGGGAGAATCCTGGTTTGGTTGGACCAATTTGGTTCAATGCCTGCACTTGGCTCAATCACTACGGCTGGAGTCAGTGAACTGTGGCTGTGGCACTGTGCGATCAGGGAACGTACTGAGCACGGGGGAGGATTAGTTACCCAAAGGAAAACTGGGATGCCATTACAAAACAAAAAGAAAAAAAAAATCATGGAAAAACAGCGTGCACACAGAAATATCAGATAGCGTCCCTGTCACCCAGACTCCTGGTCTCTCTTCACCTCTTGAGCCGAAGAATTGCTTCACTCCAGTGACTCTCTATCCCTGACTGGTCTCTTATTCGTCTCCTCCACTTCTCTGACCAACTTCAAGCCCTCAAGTCTTTGAGCCCTTCAAGTCTCATCTGGAATTGCAATGTCCATTCTTCCAGTTCTTTTTTTTTTTTTTTTTTT
>NW_003852402.1:23142670-23170499 GCF_000181295.1 Otolemur garnettii
TGTTTTGGCGGGTCCGGGCTGGGGATTCGAACCCGCCACCTTAGGTGTACGTGGCTGGTGCCTTAGCCGGTTGAGCTATAGGCGCCGAGCCCATTCTTCCAGTTCTGTATCTGCCCTGCAATTGAAATCCAATCATGGTATTTTCCAGCTTAAAAATCTATCAAGGCCTGACTATGAATAATACAAAGATCAGGCTCTGTATCTATCTTTCCAGGATGTTTAAGGCTTTCCAGGATTTATCCTGCTTTATCTCTCAAACTCCCTATCATAGACCAGGAGGAGGCTGATAATCTAACTCCAAAAAAGAAAAATATTTCCTGACTTCTTCCTTGGCATCAGGTTTTATGCAAAGAGCTATTTGTGCACTCATAAAATCTTATTACAATCTTCATTTTACAGATGAGAAAACCCATCCTAGGAGACGCTAAGCAAATTACCCAGTCACACAACTAATAAGTGCTGAAGCCAGTATTAGAACTCCGAGAGGGTTCTAATGTTTGGAAACCAAGTCGGATCTCTTAACTATGATGCTATCTTGCTACACTAAATGAACCCCCAGTTCTCCTAACTTACCACGTCTACTTTCCCCTGCTGGCGATGGTCTTCTCTTACATGGCTTACTGGTCTGTGCAACCTCAAGATCTGCCCAAGTGCCTCCCTTGTTGAAGAAGCCTTTCCTGACACATATAAGCCCAGCGTATCACCCTCCCCTTTATTATAAAAAGTAGTCACTCATGAACATTGGAAACCTAAAGGTTTAAGACAGGCGTCCTCAAACTCCAGCCCACCTAGGACACTCATCCAGCCTGCCGTTGCCTGTCCTGCTTAGCAGCCGACTCATCCCGGGGCCCGCAGTCTGGCCCTCTAATGGTCTGAGGGACAGTGAACTGGCCCCCTGTTTAAAAAAAGTTTGAGTACTCCTGGTTTAAGATAATGGAATTATTAAATATAGGATGGTCTATGGTAGAATGCCAATATTTTAAAAATCATGCTTTAGAAAAAATTGTAATGACTTGTCCCCAAACCAAGTGATTGAGGAAGGGAGAATAGAGTACAAAGTGCTGAATAAAGCATGTGCCCATCTTCACAAAACAGTCTGCACCCAGAAAGGTGCTATACAGGCTGGCTGGTGCCTGTAACTCAGTGGTTAGAGCGCTAGCCCCCTGCACGGGGGGGGGGGGGGTGCGTTCAAACCTGGGCTTATTTTACAAAAAAACAAAACAAAACAAAACAAAGGTGATATACTCAAAACATAAAATAGGGATTAAAAGAATAGTATCAGATAGAAATGGGTTTGAGCTCCATCTTTGCCACATATTAGCCTGAAACCTTGGGAAGGGTATATGATCCCTCTAAACTCCTGCGTATGTGTATAAACACCCAGCTGTCTCTATACCATGTCTATGTCCTATCTAGAGCTACATCTCTATCTACAGAGAAGCAGAGACTAGAAGGAAATATACCAAGAGTAACAGGATGGTACTTTGATTGATGTTGACTTTCTTCTTTATGTTTTTCTTCTTTTTCCCAAATATTCCGCAATGCATATGTGCTTCCTTATCTATATTCTGATCATTCCCTGCACTAATATGCTGTGTCTAATGTAAACTTTGGGCCCCCGGAGCAGACACCGCATCGAATCATCTAATTATGCATCCCGCATCCTAGCCCGCATGGCATCAGTGTTAAATGACCGGCTGGTTAGCGCCGTCACAGCCACGGCGGATCTATCGGGCACACTTCGGAGGTCTTCGTTTGAAAGAGATAGTCAATTTCTGACAATTTAAGGGCTGATTATCTAGTCTTAAATTATCTATATCCTTCTCTTCTCCAACATTTCCCTCCTGCTGACCAAATTTGAAGGTTTCGTGGCTCCTTAATGTCGGCACCATGACAAGAAGAGGAAAGCCAAAGTGATGATATTGTAATCAATCAGATTGCTTGCTCTGTGGAACCATTGATCATTACGTTCCCTTTAGAAGCTCCGGCATGAGAAATTTCTTTTAAAATGTAATAGCAGGGGGAAAACTTTCTCTCTCCTAAGAAAATACTCTATTTTCTCTTTTATTGATAAAACTAGGCAGCTTGTGTTTCACCTTCCGTCTTGGGTATTCGAAGGCTTGCCATTATTTATTGCCCTGTCTTCCTCCTTTCCTTAAATTTGATTTTCTTGCTAACTTTCTTTTTATGCCTTTTTTTTTTTTTTTTTGATAGCAGGCCTCACAGTTTTTTGAAAGAGTTGGGAGAGTTGCGGTAGAAATAAATTCACTAAATAAATACCAATTATGAAAACCTGTGCTGATAAATATTCATACCTTACATTTTGTTTTGCTTTTTTTTTTTTTTTTTTTTTTTAGCAGTTTCACATGTATGAGCTCACCTGTATCTCTTTGCCCTCTAAGTAGACAGGCAGCCATTTTGGACACGAAAGTGGACAACAAGCCTCTAGGAGAGTTAGAAGGCAAGACTTCTGGGGCTAGATTGGCTGAGTCTGAATTCTGCATCTAGTCTAGTTCTACCTCAAGCCCTTGGATAAGTTGTTCAATACCTCTGTTCCTCAGTGTTTTTATCTGTAAAATGGGATGGTAATAATAACTGTACCTGCCACAGAGGATAATTGAGAGGATTAGTCCCTTACACAAAGATCAGTGCCTATTTCATAGGAAGGATTCATAAATGTCTGGTAGTTTTATACTGATGTACTTATCACTGAACTTCTGCCTTGCCCATCTATCTCTCTGTATTCTGGTCTTTTGCACTTTTTATCAGCATTCAAACCCTGTTGGACTGAGATCTGCTATTGCCATAGATCAGAAGAAATGATTTCCTAAAGAAAACGTGACCAGAGGAAGAAAAACATCCTTTAGGAATTTTTACTCCATCACTAAAAACACATAAATGTCATCATTCAGTGCAATGGTTAATGCAGGCTTCAGTACCAGACAGCCCAACCACCATTGCCACTTGCTAGCTGTGAAGCCTTGGCCAAGCCCCATCATGTCCACAGCCATATTGTCCTCCACTATAAAATGGAAATAATAATGGCTCTTCCCTGGTGTGGTCATTATATAAAGCACACAGCACACTGCCAGGACCATAGCAGGCCATCAATAAATGCAAGTGTGATCACTGCTATGTTGCTGTTATTATCATTATACAGTAAGTCAGTGAACCAAAAGTGATTGAACTCAATTTCTTATATTTTTTATTTTAGACTTTTAAAACAGAATTCCTACTTTATCCAAGTGAGTTAAAATGACAAAAGATTCACTGTAGTTGGGAGAAAAAATTGTGGCCCCCCCAACACAAAGTTATTTTTTAATTTTCCTCCCATGTTTCTGGCTGACTCCAGTGCTCTCTATATCAATGTTTTGTTAAAGAGTAATTTGAGCCTACTTTTGTTTTTTTTGTTTTTTTTTTTTTTTGCAGTTTTTGGCTGGGGCTGGGTTTGAACCTACCACCTTCAGCATATGGGGCTGGCATCCTACTCCTTGAGCCACAGGCACTGCCCCGTTAAAGAGTAATTTAATGTAGAATTAATTCCTTTTGTTATATAGAGTCCCAGAATTATGTGATGAGTCCAGACCTCAAAAGCCTTTTATATCCAAGCATAGTGAGATACACCCTGTAGTCCCAGCTAGTTGGAAGCCCAAGGTAGGACAGTCATTTGAGCCCAGGGATCTGAGGCCAGCCTGGACAACATAGTAAGACCTCATCTCTAGGTTTTTTTCTAAAAAAGTCTTTTTTTCTCACTGATTCTGATTGCAAATATAGGGAAAACAGAAGGTTTAGGTTTCGATTTTGTAGTTAGCTATGGCTTTAGAATGGGGTGGTGGGTTATACTACATATGTTTGGATTTTGGAAGGGATTAAGTCTAATTATCTTCAGTAACTGAAATCAACTGAATTACCTTTATACTTGGCAACAAGATTGTATTAAAGGACTCCATCCAATGTATTTCTAGAACTACCTCTTATAAAAACATTATGCTGAGAATACAGGTAGGCTTCCCTTTAAGGAAATCTAAAATGCAAAGCTCTAAACCTATAAAGTGGAGAGAGGGCGGCTATTTGCTTTCCAAAAGAGACTCTGTTTCATGAAAAAAAAAAAAAAAAAAGCTTTAGTCCAAAATCAAGCTTTATGTGTATTGTCAATGATTCAGTGGTAAGAAATTTGATTTGCACAGACCGCAAATTGGAATAATTTGTGAAATTATGCTTATATCTAGAGTGAATAAAAAGCCCACTTTTTTGGACTTTGATGCCATTATGTTCATCCATCTTCCAGCAGATCCCTATAGTTCAAAAATAATAATCAGTCTTGCTGTATTGGTCTTTCCCATTTTTAAGTAGGTCTGTTGATCTCATGTATCTCACTGAGACCGATGTGAAAAATGCACTGCCCTGACAGTTCGTATTAAGCATCACATAGAAAAAGCATAATTAGCATTTCTGTGCTAATTAAAAGTGATGCTGGTTTAGTTCCAATATCATGCTTTTAAATGGCTGATGTCTTCAGAGAACAAAATTGGGGGAAAAAATGCATTTCAAACAGAAAAAAACCCTGTGCAAATCTTAAATGATCCGGATTTGTTGCTGTTGTTATTTACATCTCATTATACTGGTAGACTTCGAGATGACTTCTTTTAATCAGTTTACCATTTCACTTTTCCCCCTTTGCAAGCGGTAGAAAATTCAAGATGTTTTTGTGCTTCTTTAAATCCTTTGACCGTCTGCTATCACACAAAATTAATTAAGGATTTTCTAAATAAAGAACATTCCATGAAAGAAAAGAAGCAATTCAGAATTTTCGGGGTTTCTTTTTTTATATATACAGTGCAAAGTACATAGTGTGCTCAGCCACTTTAGACTTTCCTACAAGTGAAAATTTTAAACACAAATACCACCTCCCTGAACCCAACCATTTTTCAAATAAACAGATGATTGCCGTTGATTAAATACTTTTTTCAAACAGCCCAATTATTCGAAATCACAAAGGTTCTACATAGTGTTAAATCTGATTTTCTTTCCAAACAAATGTCGGAGGATCACCAAGAGGTGGGGAGAGAGGGAAGCTATTGTTCCACCACATTCCATTCCCGTTAAATCAACTTGATATTCGCGATAAATTAAGTCTGCACTGCAGGTCAGTGAATTTCTATTAACTACTTATTATGGAAGAAAGGAAAGCGGCCCAGTCAAGAACTCTTACACATCAGCCAAAGCAAGCTGTCACTCTGTTTAATTTTTACAATAAATGTCCTTCAGTCTCACACATAGGGAAGAAAAAACTTCTCTTGGCATTTAAGCTCTCATTGCCAATGTGCATTAAGGTAAAGAACCAGCCCAGATTGATTACTTCTCCTGATTTAAAAAGCTAGAAAACTCTGGATTTTGCTAAGATTTTGCTGATGTGTAATGCAACCATTTAAAAATAGGCCTCTAGGGATTCTGAGAGCATGGCTGCCTTGCTGAGCTTTCGAGTAGCTGTTCTCCTGATCCCAATCTGTCTGAATCTACTGGGTCAAATCATTGCAGAGTGGAGGTGAGGCCTCTCCTCTGGGAGAATCCCCCAAAAAGAAAATGGTTCAAGTTCTCTCCAGTGGGGTTAGATGAGAGGGGACTACAAGAGAGCAAACTCAGAGAGGATCACAACTCCTGAGATGCTAGAAATAGCTTGGGCCACAGAATTCATTGGGTGCTAAGCCCCATGGATATGCCTGGGCTCCTTAGATAAGAAGGAGTACATACATCGGTAAAAAGAAACTAAGCAGGTAGGCCTAAGTCCTTCCTGTCCCAGCCCTGTAGAGAATAAGAAAAATGGGGACGGGAGGCTTCTTGCTAGAAAAAGAAGCCTTCTTGGAGTTATACCATCCACCCACAGTGCAGAGGCCACATTGCCTTCTATTACTTCCTAAACTGCCTCCAGCTCAGATCATCAGTGATCAGATCTGCACCCCAGCAAGGATACCAAAATAAATGAAAGACCAAAAGAATAAATATTTTTTTAATTATGATAAAGACAGAAACACAAAATCATTTGGAGCAAACATAAACATTTGTGAAGGAAAAGAAATGATGATATACAAGACAATAAGAACAATCACAAAATGAAGAGTAAAAGCACTGTCTGTAGGAAAGTCAAAACAAACGCCAGGATTTTTGCAAATAAGCAATTTTGGAGATGACTTTCAAGAGTGAATATTTACTTCTAAGATCCAAATTAGTGACTTGAAAAAGCAAGTGTAAGAAACATATTGAAACACAAAGTCTAAAAAGATGGAAAATATATATATATTTGTGTGTGTGTTTGTATATGTATTTTATATACACAGGCCAAAAAATATACACATTTTAAGACAGAAAAAACTGTATTAAATTTGTAATACTCAAGTCACATTTGACTTCTGCAATTATATGAGGGGGTCAATGTGACTTGGATTCCTCTTTTGTTATTGGTATACATTGAGTTTTCCCCTTTGAAATACTCCCCTTGTCCATATGGTGACCATAGTGATATTCAGCAACAAGGTATGTAGCATTTTCTAAGATGAGTTTGTGAACTTAATTGTCAGACCTCTTATATTTTTTGGATCCTCTAAATGCCCCTACACACACAAAAAAAAAAATAGAAATATGAAGAAATGCAAAATATAAAAAGTTAGCAATATTAAGAGAAAAGAAAAACGATTTGGAGGACAAAGCCAAGAACTCAGAATTTTTTTTTTTTCCAGAAAAAAACAGGAAGAGATGACACAGACAGTATGTTTATACAAATACTACATAATAGAGAAAAATTTCTCTGGACTGAAAAAAAAGACTTAAGTTCACAGAATGAAAGACAAAAGTTCAATCATGGACTAATAAGAAAAAAAACAAAGAACTAAGACCATCCTAATAAAATTCATGGATCCTAAGGTTAAAGAGAAAATTTAACAAACGTTCAGACAGAAACAAAACAAAACAAGTTACCGTGAAGGAAAAAGAGTAAGACAGGCACTAGACTTCTCACCTCCAGCACCTAGGACACAATAAAATAATAATTGCTGGACCACTGAGCAGGAAGGACTGTAAGAATTTAGATAGGGTAAGATAAAAGGTAGAAATAGGGGAAATGTCACTGTTCTAAGGGTCACTGTATTGGAGTGAGGTAGAGTAAGAGAATAACTAGCACCTGATTTTTCAAATAATAATAGAGAAATGTGTATAAACTGATAAGGACAGGGAAAGGAAAGGTAATTGCTAATGGACTGAAATAGTACAATAGATCTTACAAATAGACAAGCAGAAGAATGGAATGATCAAACCATTACAATTAGCATAAGGGAGGAGAAGAACAACATATATCATAAAGTAACAAGAGAGAAATAAAATCAGGCATTACAACTAATGGGCTAAATTCTCCCATTGCATGAAAAGAAACTGTCAAATTGAACTAAAAGAGGAAACCTTGAGTTAGGCAGTTAAAAAAAAAAATAGTCAACAAAGTGATTAAGAAAGGTTTAAAAAATATATTGGCAAAGACAAAGGCAAAATTATTATTAATATTAGATAAGCTGGAATTTATTGTTAAAAGTCCTAACCAGGCTAATAGATGTTTATTAGGTTTTGACAAAAGCTATGATTAAGGAGATACAATAACTATATACAAGATGACTATATATATAATTTATATAACAATCATTATTAATAGAAATGCAAGACCTTGATAAAAATATAATTTTAGTATTATACAGAAAATATATTTGAGAACATTATGTAACTCAAAAAAAAGAACATCATATAACTTAAGTTCATAAAAAATAAGTAAGGTCAGAGAGAAATTGTATAGTACAATTTATAAACTAGAAAAAAAAAATACCCTACCATTACAATAAATCAGTAAGAGGCTAGGCACCGTGGGTCACACCTATGATCCTAATACTCTGGGAGGCTGAGTGAGTAGATTGCTTGAGCTTAGGAGTTTGAAACCAGCCTGAGCAAGAGCAAGACCCCATCTGTACAAAAAAAAAAAAAAATAGAAAAATTAGCCAGGTGTGGTGGTATACACCTGTAGTCCTAGCTATTGAGGAGGCTGAGACAGGAGGATGACTTAGGCTCAGGAGTTTGAAGCTGTAGTAAGCTATGAGGTTGACACTGCACTCTGCCCAGACTGACAGAGGGAGACCCTGCCTTAAAATAAAAGGGGGATGGAGGGAGAGAAAGAAGCAGTGAGATCTTATACTTCTCACCTAACATTTTTACTTAGTGCTTTCCCACTGGGGCAATACTGGCAATTTTTATGGAATAATAATTTGGTGGACAAGCCTGCCTTGTGCACTGCTATATGTTAACTCATTCCTAGCTCCCAGGTACAAAATAACATTAGCATCTCACTAGCACTAAGATAACCAAACATCAGCAAACTTAAAAATTTTCTGATAACATGTCATTTCAGTGTTATTTAAACTACTCTAGGTCATAGGAAATGAAGGAACTACTACTTATTTGAATCTAGCTTTACTATTATCCTAAATCATGATAAGATAGTAGAAAAAGGAAACACTAGTACAATCTCCCTTAAAATTGGCCCATATTATCAGATAAAGATTTAATACTATGAAACTATTAACATATATTTATAGATCTATTTAATTTTCTATGCAACTTCATTTAGAGCTCATGATATTTCTAAAACTTTGGCTATAATGACTGTGTATTTTTATAAAAGGATAAATACCTAAGAACCCTAGAGAAAAGAATTTTTAAAGAGTAAAGGAAGAGAGAATTGATTTATCAGCTGTCAAAAAATTCTACAAAGAGAATATGTTATTAATTTGGAAATAGAAAATTAGATATTTAGAACAGATAGAAAATCAAGAATTAGGTACAATCAGCCCTCAGTATCCATGGGTTCTACACCCACAGATTCAATCAGCCACAGATCAGAAATATTCAAACCCCTCCTCTAAAATAACAATAGACAATAAAAATTAAGTCTATACTTTTATTTTTTTTTATTAAGTCATTTGTACATAGATCATGAATACATTTATGCCATTGTGGGATTCAATGTGTTGATTCTTTGTACAAATTGGAGTGCTTATATCCTACTAATCAACATAGCCTTCAAGTTGGATCTATCAGGTGTAGAACACAAATGTTGTAATCCTGTAATTGGGTAAATGAGGTGAAGTCTATCCTTTTAATCTCAACTGTGGGCATTCTTCCTTTTCTTTCTTTGGGATGCCATGCCAGCTTGCTGCTCTCCTCTCTGTCTTTCTATCCCCCTGTATATCCTCTCTCTCGTCTCTAAGGTAAAACAATGGACAATAACACTAATTCAAAAACTATACAGTATAATAACAATTTACACAGCATTAGCATTGTAAATTCGATTATATGGAGAGATGATTTAAACTCAAGTATACAGGAGAATGTGAGTAGGTTATATTTATATAAGGGACTTGAGTAGCCAGAGATTTTGGTATCCATGAAAGGTGCTGGAATCAGTGCCCTTCAGATAATAAGGAACAACTATACTTAACTAGCAACATGAGGTTTTACTATATAAAACAAGTAGCATTTTATTTAACTGAGTAAAGGATGGATATTTAATAAATTATCCTAGTTATTTATCTGGAAAAAATTGTGTGGACTACTATCTTGCACCATATAACACAACACATTTTATATACATTTAAGATATAAACATAAAAACATTAAACAAAAATATTTTCAGAAAATTGAGGCGGCTATGTGTATCTCACATACTGTAAAAGATAAGATGGACATGTTTGACTAGGTAAAAATGTAGATATTTTTGATGGCAAAAGTTACCCAAAACAAAGCCAATAAATAAACAATTAATTTTAAAACAAGATTGCAGAACAGTTAACATATGACATGTAAACCAAAAGCTCCTACAAATTAGCAAGACAATTTTTCCCCATAGGAAAAGAATAGGAGGAGAAACTCAGAAGTGTTGATATAAATGGCCAGAAAATATTCAAAGATGTTCAAATTGCACTAATGGTACCGAAATGCAAGAGGAAAAAATAAATGTAAAATGCCTATTCGATTGGCAAAGTGTGAATGAATAATAATCACCATTGTGGGTGTAAAAACCTCCATTTCACATTTCTTCAAGAGGACAAAAATATGTATAAGGGTAAAAATGTGTTTAAAAGGAAACAAGAGTTGTGTAAGCATTTTGGATAATCTGTCCACATTCATTAAGGAATCTAGTAAAGGAAATAAAAGCTCAAATACATAATAATATATTACATAATATACCTACTTGTGTAAAAGCCAAGAATAGTAAAAATAAAATGGAAACGACTCGAATGTCCATCTATTGGATCCATCATGGAATGTCACAAGGCCATCAAAAAAAAAAAAAAAAAAAAGAATTAGAATCCCGTCAATTAGGACAAATGGGGTTTTTACAAAGTATTTTGAATGAGAAATCTGAAATATATTTTAAAAGTTTCTAAAAAATACCTTGTTATAAAATAATAAAACTTCTTAAAATATATTACATTTGTATATGTGTATGTGTAGGTTTGCAAATGATCATATGGTCATGAAGATAAATATGGATTAAATGTATTATGTATTTTTGTAAGTTATGTTACACAAATTACTTATGGAATATATACATATAGTTTGATTATAGGGAGGGATAGATAACGCATGACAATGATGGGGGAGAGTGCACTAAAATTTTTATAAAATTATATATAGAAAGAATGATAAAAAAATCCAAATATGTAAAGTTTATTTTATTGATTCTCCAATATACTTTTTGCCTTTTACTATCTCCGAAACTAGAATGAACCTTATAATTCATAGTATCTGATAACTCACAAACGACAGGGGTTTTTTTGCTTTCATAATGGTATATAAAATAATATATGAGATAGGTATTAAGGTATAATAGTATATTAGTATATGGCATTATTATACTAATATCATACCCCTCAAAAAGTGTTTTTAACCCAAGTCTATAATGGTGCCTCCAATTGAACAGTGGAGTGGAGCTTTACAAACCAGTCTTTTTCACTTTTCTTAAAGTGGATTAAAAAAAAAAGTGTGGAAGGGCAAAAATTCAATCTGTTGGGATGGAGTCATCTAGTGGCCAAATAATCTAGCAGTGTATTACACTCTGATAAGTGGATTAAAAGAAGAGAGGCCAGGCACACGTTGAAATCCACATAGGAGAAGAGTTTAAACATGTGTTTCATCGTCCCTTCAGCAACCCTTAGGCAGCCAGAGTATGACAACAAAGGATTCTTCCAGCCTCTGTAACCACCTCACTGGCAACCTCAAGCCCTGATCCCCCCAATCTTCCTCCTGCTGCTCCTAGAGGGAAGAGTAGTCAAGGCAAACAGTGTTTCCCTGGGCTGTGAAGTAACAACACCCAGAGGAAACAGAAACCTGGCCATAGGGCTCACTAAAGTAGAACTCCTAGTTTGAATCCCAGTGCGGCCCATTTAAAATACTAGGTCTATCTGATCTCAGAGTTTTCCAAAAGTCAGCATTTAGGAACATGCGATGTTATCTGCCTCAATTTTCCATTTGCTTTAAAAATAGTTCCTGACAATATGTAATGAACAGAATGAATTTATTTAGAATCACTTTTGCTCTTTTATGATTTGAACGTGTCGCTGATTCTCAAACAGACTAAAGCCAGTTTCTATACTTATGACCCCTAAAGTCATTTTTCTTTTTGTCAATGTCCTCCCGCTGCACCCATAAAGATGTTCAAATCTAGAAAGGAAAGAGAAGAGGAAACCCACAAAAGAATAAAGGCAAACACTTTGGTTCCAAAGCCCATAGGTTAGAAACCACTGTTTAATTTTGCTCCATATTTCAATGATCTTTGTCAGTGCAGGCTGGGTGGCTAAAGCAATAAATATTTATTTATTTATTATTTATTTATTTATTCAATAAATTACCACAGACTCGGTGGCTAAAGCAATAAATATTTATTTCTCACAGTTCTAGGGACCAGAAGTCTGAGACTGGGGCTCCAGCATGGTTGTGATGCAACTGCCAACTTCTCCTTGGATCCTTACAAGGTGGAAAAGGAACTGACTGACTCCCTGGGTTCTTATACACCATAATGGCACTAATCCCACTAAAGAGGGCCTCACCCTCATGTCCTATTTAACAGCCCCAACTCCAAATACTGGCATGTTGGGGTCAGGGTTTCAACATCTGAATTTTGGGAGGATCCATTCAGTCCACTTAAGTTTTATGACAGGTCTGGTATTGGCTGGATGGTGGAGTATATAAATAATTATCTGACTCAGTTCCAGAACTTAGATGACTTATAACCAGGAAATAAATCAGACAATAATATATAGGATGAAGTACTGCTCAGCAATCACTTAGATTGCAAATATACCATTTGTTAGAGTGTCCTTTCTTCCCCCAGAAGTTGTCTCCATTCCTTCTCCCGCAAACTTCCTGAGTCTATTTGTGCAATATACAAGCTGTTCTTGCCTACTGGGGTCAGCTGATGGCTGGTATAAGATGAGGTTCTGCCCCAAATTTTCTTCTTCATCCTCCCAGTCCCTTCTCCGTGGGATCATGAATGTGATAGACTGGCTAATTTTTCTACTTTTCACCTATTTATAGCTCAGTTAATTTTATCTCAGCAACCATTTCTCACCAGTACATATTCTCTCATTTCCTTGCCCGCTTTCTTCTAATGCCAATTGCTTCAGGAAAAAGCTAGGGAAAGGTTGAAACATATTGTGTAATTAAATTAAAACAATTGTTTGAAAAAATAAAACTTCTCTGGATGATAAACATTTAATATTTGGAAGTTTATAAGAGAAAAGAGGCTTAGCATTTTAAAAATATATGTTTCCCTCCCCCTAAAAAAAGCCTGAAATAGAAAAATACAAATTTCTAAAACTGGGACTTTCAGAAATACTACCTATCACTTGTACTGCTTGAAGTATATTCTAGGGAGAGTTGGGGAGTCAGGTATCAAGCAGACAAGAGAATATTCAGTGACAGATAATGTGAAGTCCTTTGTAAAATAACCAATCAAAGAAATCCAGGGCCCGGCACAAGCTCTAAGACAAAAAATAATTTGAAGGATTCAATCACATTGGGAAAAAAAAATGTAGAGAGCAAAGCTGGAAGCTCATAAAGAAAGGTGATTTTCCTGTTAGTTTTAAGGAACAGTGGAGAGAAAGTGAAAACCTAGGATTTGCTGAACCCAGGGCCTCTGTGTGCCATTGTAAAATTATGAACTCCACAAAGGCTGTCAATGAAGGTGCTGAGTGGGGCTGAACTCGATTTGTGTTTCCCAGTGTGATACTACATTTGTCTGGGGAAAGTGTCAACCTTTTGCTGCCTGAAGGGATGTGTCTTCCTTGTGGGAAGGGGTTGGAGGGGATTTTTATAGTTAGCATGTGGCAATTTAAAGAAGAGCTCCCAAATTTGTCATTACTCCTCCCACCAAAAAGTGGAGCCTAGGGTCCACCTACTTTGAATAAGAGTTTTCTACTGCTTAATCAATTGACTATAGTAAAGGGATATGATGGAGCTTCTCTTTCCTGCATTTTGGAATGTTCACTTCTAGAATCTAGCTGCCATGCTGCCATGCTGTGAGGAAGCCCAGGCAATGTGGCAAGGCCTCATCCAGGTGTTCTACTCGATGGTCCTCAGGTGCCAACCCACAGCCAGCATTGACCAGTAAACAGGTTTTTGAAGACATCTCCAGATGAAAGCTAACTCTTGGGTTACCTACAGCCTTCTAGTCTCTCCATGTGATGTTGTGGGCCAGAGACAAGCCACCTTGTTGCTGGGTGCTGTCTGAATTCCTGACCCACAGTGTCCTCAAGTATTTAAAAACTGCTGTTTTATTCCAGTACGCTGTGGAGTTGTTGGTTATGCAGGAATAGACAACTGAAGCATCATCCCACCAGGACCTATTTCTAACTCACAATGGAGTTAAGCAAGCAGCAGCCCTGACTTGGGCAGTGCCAGGCTGTGGTTGCTGAACTGAATCTTCAGGAACATGCTGTCATCAGCCCACTGCATGGAGCCCACTGTCTTTATTCTCTGAGTCTGAGTCCAAATTTCCTATCTTGGCACACGAGGCCCTTGGCTCACGTCCCCTCTCCGTCTTATCTCTCTCCACTCTCCCAAATCATACACCATGTTCTCTCTTCTCTCTAGTTCAGTGTTTTTCAACCTTTTTTTTTTTATCTCATTGCACTCTTGAACCTATAATGAAACTTCCGTGGCACACTTAAATTATGTTGACTCAAAAAAAAGAGTTAAAAAAAAAAAAAAGAACACATTTACTGTGCTTTAAACTTCTTTCAAAAATAATTGAATTAATGATCTTTAGCAAGGCATACCCAAGATCTTCTTTCGGCACATTGGTTAAAAATCAACTGCTCTAGTTCTTTGCATATGCTGATGCCTCTGTCTACAATATTTTCTTCCCTTCCCACCTTTCAACTCCATTGCTGTACTCTCACCTTCTAATCCGGCTTTCTAATGCCAACATTATCAGAATGCATGGGATTTTTATATTCTTTCATCCTGAAATGATTATACACTAGAAGCTTCTTCAACAGTATATTATTCCCAGTGGCTTTCCATAAAGCTTCCCGATACACCTCCCTCTCTTCACTAGAAGTGCCCTTGGAAGGGAATGAGGCTCCAAGTCATGATCTAGAATCAACCGCCTTGATATGCATTGCCATGTAATACATAGACTCAGATGACCAGTGTGGAAACTCATTCTCACAAAGGAATGATATTAATTTGAGCAACTACCAAGTCAGTTCTACCCTATTTAAGCAAGGGTATGCATCCCAGAGGATTTGGGATCCTTTAAACTTCTTATGGACTAGAACTTCAGAGTAAGCAAAAGAAGAAAATTGCCTAGAAATCACATTTAGCTTTCATTTCATTCAGCTTGAGAGAGGCTGTTACAAGGTGCTGTTGAACCAGCAACAACATCAGAGCCCACAGTCTGAGCTGGCTGCAGTGGCCATTTGAGACGACTGAGCTCAGAATTAGTCGTCTGGAAGTTTAATAAGAATGGCTTAGGAGCCATGAACAGGGAGCCGATTCATTTCTTCCCCCATGAGTTTTTGCATCCTTACTTTTGGTTTCTTCTACATATAATCTCACCGTGCCACAATTAGAACAATAATGAAAAGGGTTGGCTTTGAGAAAAATGACAGATTTGGTTTGGAAGAAAAATGTACATATAATGAAATAAATGCTGTTCTCAAATAAAATCTTTTAGGTGTTGTGAAATGAGACAGCCCTAATCTCTCAAATAACAAAGATTAGGCAGAAATGATAGAATGGGAATGTCAAAGAGACTCGCAGGAATAACTAGAAAATTGATAGACAGCCAGGAGTTTCCAAAACATTCTTTAAAAAACTGAACACATTCTTTGACACAATACAAAATCTGCGGACATTCCACAGGAAAATAAATGTTTGTTTCAAATATACGCTTTGAAATTTGTAAATAAAACCAGACAGGCTCTTTTCACCAATGCTGAAGGCACTGGCATGGTAACAGGCAATTCAATGAAAAAATATGTGTATCTGTCTGAATTAAAGAAAGTGATGGCTGTCTCCCTTCCTGGTGATCCGCCTTTTCCTTTTTTCTTCTGTCTTCTCTATTTTCTTTAACTGTACCATCTCTCTTCCCCCCAACCTTTTCATTTTCCTTCCTGCTATAACTCCCTTTTAAATAATAAAAAAACCTGCCCACTAGGGTCCTCCTCTATGCAAATCAGCTTACTGGACCTTAAGGTAAATGTAAATACAATGTGGGATCTTTGTTAGACTCGAAGTGTAATGGAGTTGAAGGGATAAGATAAGAACTCAGATAGCTTCAATACCAGGCAGTGTCTAGATATACCGGCTGAAGGATTTCAGAGGATGTAGAGATCACTGTTGTCAGCTGGAATCAAAGAAGACAGAACCAGAGCCAGGCCACGGAGGATGAGCACACTCAGGTAGAGGGAAGAGCACCCCAGAAAGGGATATTGCGAGTTAAGATGTAGGGTAGTAGAGCACAGTGTTTGCTAAGAAGTTTAGCACCAAGGTAGCCTGCTTTGTCTTTAATGCACTCTCCATATAAGGAAGTGGTAAGAGATGAGTCTGTAAAAGCAGAAGGGATCCAAATTGTAGGAGACTTCAGCAAAGGAATTTATACTCTACTATCTACCATGGACAGCCAACAGTGTTTTACTGATGGGACTTTTCAGATTTAAGAATCCTCCTCCCTACAAGGAGTTTGGTGATATACCCAAAGATGAGAACAGGAGAGGTTCAGACCAAGTTTAATGAAAGGGGACACAGACCCACCTGGGAAAAGATGGCAGCTGCACTGAAAGTAGTTGGGGCTTATTTTTTATGCTGGGCGAAAGGGAAGGAAAATTCTACAGGCTGCTGGAAGGTTTCAGCAGGCTAGGGTCTTTCTGGTGGAACTCTTGTGGCAGGGCCAGGTAGGCATTTTGTTCTGCGAGGGAGGAGGGAAAAGGGTTTAGGCCCCTAACACTCCCCTCTTCATCCTCTCATTCTGGCCAGCTCTCCTTTTGTTTTTTGTCACAAGTACAGAATAAAATGTTGAACTCTTTGTTTATCTATTATGAAAGTAGACAATATAAAGGTTTTATATTTAACTTTTTTAGGGCACATACATTACTTGGGTGTCTATGGACCAGTAACCAATGTTTCTCTACCCCCAGAGAAAAATAATACTCAGGTCTGGTTATTTAGAAATCAAAGATCTGCAAGATTATCTCTCAGATAAAAAGAAGAAAGATGAGATAAAGCCAAGTCCATTGTAAAATCCAGGAAATAAGTCATTTGGGATATAAAGCTTATTCCATAGAGATCTTTAGGAATTATAGCTAAATACTTCTGATTTAAACTGCATCTGGCTGGTGAGCCTTGATATGGCCTTTCCCAATTCCTCACTAAAACATTCATAATGTTACAAAAAACTACAAAACCCATATCACCATCAAAAAAAAATAAGAATTATAGACAGCTTACTACTATGCTCAGAAAAGGATTTCAAGTAAATACATGGCTCACAAACATACATTGAAAACTTTACTTACAAGGTCTCAGAGACACTGATCTCCAGGACCATAAATCAGGCAGCCAGAGACTATTTACTGACTCTACTCCCTAACCCCCACCTGCTCTAACCCAATCATCTTTCTCCACTTCTCAGACTAAAACTCCCAGCAAGGCAAGAACTGGACAGTGAACAATGCATGACTACCTCTACTGGTGCTGGACACTGTGGAAAAACCTCTCCCCTTCCCCAAGGCAAGGCCTTTTACTCAGAAGAATCAGAAGAAATTTTAAGAATTTGTTTGGCAGCCTCAATCGAATGCTGTACAAGAGGATGTACCCTCTCTGGTACTCAAAGACAAAGTCATTAGGAAAGGAAGAGTGGTCCAGACAAGAAGACAACTGTATGTGTTTTGAAAACAGAAAACTGAGTGTAAAAGAAGCTGGGAGAAACCAGGAAGAATTTCAAGAGAACTGGAATTACAATAATAGAATTAAAATTCACATGGAAGCTCATAAAGAGTAGAATTCACATTGCAGAAAATCAAATTAGAACTAGGGTGGGAGAGAACGTGAGAACTCAGTTCTCTCTTACAAAGTGAGGTAAGAAGGCAAGGCAAATAATAGAATGTGCTTAGTATGGTTTTGGTTGTGATAACAGATTCACACAAAGGCATGAGAGATCAGCAAATTCAGTCTTACAAATGGCAGCTCTTCACTTGCTTATGAAGATCCTACAGATGAAATCTGAGCTCCACATGTTATGAATCTGACAAAGGCCTGATAAGTAGAATCCACAGAAAACTCAAATTAAACAATTTAAAAAGTGCAAACAACATTCTCTATAAATGGGCAAGAGATTTGAACAGAAATTTCTCCTAGGATGATAGATGAATGACCAACAAACACATGAAAAAAATGCTCATCATCTGCAATCATCAGAGAAATGCAAATCAAAACCACTCTAAGATACCACCTACACCCAGCAAGATTAGCCCACATCACAAAGTCCCAAAACACCAGATGCTGGCATGGATGTGGAGAGAAGGGAACACTTCTACACTGCTAGTGGGATTGCAGTGCTTTTGGAGAGAAGTATGGAGAATCTTCAAAGTAGACCTTCCATTTGATCCTGCAGTCCCATTACTAGGTATCTACCCAGAAGAACAAAAATCATTTTACCACAAAGACATTTGCACTAGAATGTTTACTGTGGCTCAATTCATAATTGCCAAGTCAGGGAAACAACCTAAGTGTCCATCAATTCATGACTGGATCAACAAACTGTGGAATATGTATACCATGGAATAGTATTCAGCCATTAAAAATATGGAGACTTTACATCTTTAACATTTACCTGGATGGAGTTGAAATACATTCTTCTTAGTAAAGTATCACAAGAATGGAAAAATAAATATCCAATGTACTCCATAATATGAAATCAATATATAAGCAATTACATGCTCATAAGAACAATAAAACAAATATAGTCTAGTATGGGGGTAGAGAGAAGTGTGGGGGGAGGACGACTGGCAGAAGGAGGAAAGGCAGGAGGTGGGATCTCACCTAATGTGCACAGTGTAAGAGTGTGTAACATGCCCTGAGTGAGAGGCTCTTCTACAAATGGAACTTTACCTTGGAAGTGAGAACAATGTAACCTAAAAATTTGTACCCTCATATTAATTTGAAATTTTAAAAATTTTTTTAAAAAAAGGAATCAAAAGGAAAAGAAAAGAGTTCAACCAAGAAGCAAAGACTGGGAAAGATTTAGCTACAACCTTACAAGATGTGTTACAAAACTAAAAGCATAACTTAGACCTAGCAGAGGTTACTCCCCTCTCCAAGTTTAAATTCTTTAAATTCTTTAAATTCTATCTACTACAATAGAGAGATAGTGTTTCTTAGTGAGCAAACACAAAGGCAATGCATTTTGTATTCCTGGATACATCATTATGTGACTTTGGTTGAGCTGTTTTATTTCCTTTTTGCCTAAAGAAATAAAGTCATAATAAATGTTTTGGGAGTTTTTTGTGTAGTTTTTGGTGGGGGCCAGATTTGAACCTGCCACCTCCGGTATATGGGGCTGGCGCCCTACTCCTCTGAGCCACAGGCACTGCTCCATAATACAATTTTAAGATGGAAATAATCATAGCTTCTTTATCATAGAACTTCTCTGAGATTTCAGAGTTATGCTATGCAAAACATTTAATCTGGCACACAGCATATGGACAGTAAGTCAGTCTCCTTGGGTCTTATTATTCTTATTGTTGTTATTCAAATCAGAGGGAATAATTACATAGATGGCCCTAGAGATGAAGTGGAAAACATTAAATTGAGAAAGTAAAAGAAATGCAAACCCCAAACAAGCAGTTTTAGAATGAACTGTGATACAGAATGGGCTACAAGATCACCTCCTCAAACCAAAAGAAAGAACTGCCTAAACTGAACCAAAAGGCACATGCATCGGACTAGAGGTCCCCTGTTGTCATAACAACAATATTATGCTGCCACCATAGATCCTATGCACTCTGGTCAAAATCCTCTAACCCAGATGCATTAGCCAATTGACAGATCACCCAGTTTTCCATTCTCCAGAATGGCTACTCTAACTTGTTTAGAATAGCAACTCCAATTTATTTTGATAATAAAATCTAGTGGGTATGAGTCTTTTCACTTTAATGTTTGCATTAAATATAGAACTGATAAAGTATATCAAACCTATAGAATTGATACTTTTGATTAAGTTTAAGAATACATTTCTAATAACAGGGTAATATTTATGTATCTGGTATACAAAAAAGATTTAATGTTTAAGAACATACAGCATTATCAGTGAATATGACAGATTAGCCTTGGGATTCCAATTTAATGGTATAATTGAGTAATGGATTTTAGACTTCTACCTTTAAGTGGAAAGATTTGGAGAATTTAATCAAGTTTAAAAGTACTGGAATGGCTAAGAGAACATGTGATTCGTTATTTAATTTATTAGATTTACTGGAGTTGTTAAGGTTTGGCTTGTAGGTCAGGCATTTGAAATGTTTAAAAAGAAAACTGAACATATTAAATTTATAAATGGAGTTTAAATACTTAAGGAGATTTTATTAACTAAGTTGTAAAGGGACCTGCTTGGGAGTCGAATGTGTTCAACTTAAATTGATCAAACATTATTCAGAATCTCCCTTGAAAACAATTGTTAAAATTTACTAGATTAATAAATCAAATATGAAAATATGTAAGGTGAATGTAAAGGTTTGAAAAAAGCAGGGTTTTAAAAATATTCTACCTTTAGTAAGTGAATATTAAATTAAAGCCTTGAATAATACACAGAGCATAGATTCTTCTCTGCACAAAGCAACCCTCAGACATAAAAAAAAAAAAAAATACAATTGCCATCAAGAGCCCATCTAAGAACCATAAATATTTCTTTGGAAAAAATCTATAGAAGCACAACAGAAACAACAAGACTGAAAATTCTTTCCAAAGTTGGAAAAAATGATTTAAGGATAAAGATCAAATAGGCTTACTTTGCTCTAGGCAAAATTAAAAACTAAGATTATAGGCTAGGGGGGAACATTGAATTAGAAAGATAATCTTATTAGACTTCAGATAGAAAAAAGAAAAAATATTAATTCACAAGGAAAAAAAAATCAAACTGGTTTCAGACTTCTCCTCTTTATAGTTAAAAGGCCAGAACACCACAGATCAACAGTTTCAGGGTTTGAAGCAAAAGGGTTACTATCAAAATATTTTATACTTCACTATTTGTTATTCATGTATGAAGCAAAGATAAACAGTCTCAGAAGTGTAATGTATCTAAAAATATGCTTGAAGATACATTTGCATGAACACATACGAATTAAAAGAAGCAGCTAACCAGGTGCAGTGGCTCATACCTGTAATCCTAGCACTGTGGGAGGCCAAGACAGGAGGATCACTTGAGACCAGGAGTTCAAGGCACAAGGTTGGAGATATGCAGGCTGCACTGTAGGAGACTAGATGCTGGACACAAAGATTAATCCACAACCTAAACCCAGACGTGGAGCATATGGAAAACAGGGCTGTGCTTCAGAGTTTCACCAAACCCAGAGAGAAGAAGAATCCTCCACAGATATGTATTCATTCAACAAACATTTATATGCTATAAGAAATTTTTAAAAAGTCAAAAAAAAAAAAAAACCCAAACATTTATTATCAACAAAGTAGCCAGGGAAATAGGTGTGATCTTTGTGCTCCATAGCTTCCAAGTTATGTAATTAAATCCATAATGGCAATGATATGCCCAGTAGCAAGTGAGATAGTTGGAGGCAGCAGATCATCCACAGAGGCATCTGGTTCATATTTGGGCATTTGAAGAAGACTTGATAAAGTTAATTGTTGTTTGCATGTGAAAAATAAATTGTAGTAAGTGAAAGGTTTGGAGTCAGGGCAAGGCAGTAAGTACATAATAGAGTACTTCAGGGAAAGAGGGCGGCAAGGATGAAAGCCAAAATCTATGAGAATAGGACCTGAATCACAGGTACTGGGGAGGCTGGGTCACAGAGAATCTCCTGAATCATGTTTGACACTCTGGACTTCACCTCAAGGACAATGGAAGATAGCTGAAGGGTTTTAAGCAGTGGAATATGATCCAATTTTCATTTTGAAGGATGATTCTGGGAAGCAGAAACTGGAAAGCAGATGCCATAAGACAAATAGCAGAGTGGTAAGTTAGAAGGGGGGTGCTACAATTTATGGGATTAGTGACCATACCTGACCTAGAGATCAGGTTGTAGACATGAAAAATAAATGAGATCTGAGTGATACCAAGGAGACTGAAACAATCAGACTTGGATTAATTGTATTTTAGTTATTCATTGCTGCCTAACAAATTGCATTGGTGAATGCAGCACAAATACATTTTTCATCTTGCTGTTTCTATGGATCAGGAGACTGGAATGCCTTAGCCAGGTCTTCTACTTCATGGTCCCACATGAATTTGCAATCAAAGTGTCAGCCAGGGCTGAGGTGTCATCTGAAGGCTTAACTGGAGAAAGATCTGCTTCAAAGTTTGAGTGGAAGTTACACTGAAGACCTCAGCTCCTTGCTAGGACCCTCTCCAACACAGCATCCAACAACAGAGTCTACTTGCAAGGGGGAAGTCACAATCGCATGTAACCTAATTGTGGAAGTGACATGCCCATACTCTCTATTGGTTATAAGCTAAGCCAGCCTTCACTCAGGGGAAGGTCACTGGGGCCATCTTTGAGTCTGTCTGACTATGTGGGTTGGAATGAATCAAAGAGTAGACAGCCAATACTGAAAGAGTGATTGGCTTTTGTAAGAAAGTAATGAGTTTGGGATACACTGAGTTTGGGGGTCCTACAGCACGCCCAGGTAGAGTTGAGTAATACTAGCTGGGATAGAGGGTTCCAACACTTAATATAGCTATCTGGGCTAAAAGTGCAAATTGCCAGCCTCTCAAGAGGTAAAAGATGAGAAAAATCAGGGTGGATGGGGAAATAAATAATAGTCTAAGGCATGTGGAATACAGCCCCATTAAACACAATGGAAGAAAATTTTTTAAGGAAGGACCTACTGGAAGTGAATTTCCAGAGATGAGGTCTGGTAATCTGTATTATTTTTTTAAGGCACCACAGGTGATTCTGATGTGCAGCCAAGCTTGAAAACTGCTGAAATATATTCATTAAAAAAAAAAAGATTAAACACACATACACCTAAGCTTCTATGGTGGTTATCTCCAGGAGGTAGGATTGCAGGTAATCTTTATTTTCTTATTTCTGCTCTCCTGTACTTTCCACTTTAAATGTACTTCTTTTGTAAAAAAGAAAATCAACGTGCTGTTTTTAACAACAACTCTAGCACAAATAGTGCTTATCTTAGGAGTGCAATAAAAGAAATTTTATTAATATAATACATCATATTAATAGACTAAAATGCATGTGAAAAAGTCAAAATATACCCATTTTCACCTGTACTAAGATTTTTATTTTAGTGATAACACTCAAGGCTCATAATGCTATCGCTGAGACAGGAACTATTATATACAATAGGGTTGGAATATAAATTAGTACACCCTTCCTAGAAAGCTATTTGGCCATGGGTCTCAAGACTCATAAGATCAATTGTATTCTTGGATTTAATTCCACTTCTAGAAACTTAACCTAAGCAAATAATCATGGATATGGACATAGATCTATATGAAAGTAATTCATAGTTATATTACTGATAACGGTAAAAAATTAGAATCATCTGTCACCTGCTAGATAATGGTGAAACAAACGGCTCATACATGTGCCACCCTAACATCTTTGACCTTAAGAGGTAATATCCAAATTGCATAGTTTCCTCTAATACTATATACATTGACTATAATTCTGTAACACTAAATACTATAATATTAATACTATAGGCTATGTTATACACTATAATGCTACATATGTTATATAAACAGCCCCATGTTGCTTAATGAGGACGACTATATATTTTGCAAAACAAGTCATTAGGCAATTCTGTCATCATGCAAACCTCATAGAGCAGGGACTTTCAACTGGTGTGCCACAAAAAGTTCTAAGGATCATTAGTTAAATTACTTTCTTTTTTTTACGATTTTTTTATTAAATCATAGCTAAAATCTTTTATTAAATCATGTAAAAACTTACCACTGTATTACAACTGCTCACAGTTTTCATTAATGCAATCACAGGGTACAGTGTGATATTTTCATATACATTTTGAAATACTCTCATCAAACTGGTTAACGTAGCCTTCATGTCATTTTCTTAGTTATTGAGTTAAGACATTCATACTTTGCTTTTAGAAAGATTCACTTGTACCCTTGTAAGATAAACCATGGAGGTGACCCTGCCAATCACCCTCCCTCCACCCATCTACCCCTCTCCCCTTCCCTCTTCCACCCCCCTCCCCATATTCTAAAGCTATAATTAGGTTATAACATTCCTATAAAAGCTACAATTAGTTTCAAAATAGGGCTGTGTACATTGGATACTTTAAGAGAAGTTCAAATTACCATGAGTATATTCTTTTTAATCATTTTTTTTTTTTGATCAACATAATTTAAGTGTGCCATGGAAGTTTAACTATAGTTTCTGGTATGCTATGAGATTTAAAAAAAAAAAAAAAAGGTTAAAAAACATCATCATGGAGTTACTTATACAAACCTAGATAGTATGGACCACTACACACCTGTCCAGGGTATGAGTACTGAAAACTGTGGGCAGTTGTAATACAGTGGTAAGTTTTTACATGTCTAAATAAATCTAAACATGGAAAAGCTACAGTAAAAAACACAATAGAAAAGATGGTAAATGGTACATTTTGCTAAGAAGAACATTTTCCAGCTCCATCCATGTAAACATGAAGGAGGTAAAGTGTCCATCTTTCTTTATGCCTGCATAATATTCCATGGTGTACATATACCACAATTCATTGATTCATTTGTGGATTGATGGACATTTGGGCTTCTTCCATGACCTAGCAATTATGAATTAGGCTGCAATAAACATTCAGATAAAGTATCTCAAAAATGGAACAAAAAGTATCCAATATACACAGCCCTGTTATGAAACTAATTACAGCTTTCATATGAAAGCTATAACCTAATTATAGCCCAAGAATATGGGGAGCGGGAGGGGGATAAGATGGGGAGGAGGGTGGTTGGGTGGAGGGAGGGTGATTGGAGGGATCACCACCTGGTTTATCTTACAAGGGTACACATGAATCTTTCTAAAAGTAGAATATAAATGTCTTAACACAACAACTAAGAAAATGACACGAAGGTTATGTTAACCAGTTTGATGAAAATATTTCAAATTGTATATGAAAACACTGCACTGTACTCCATGATTGCATTAATATAGAAAGCTATAATTTAATTTAAAAAATGGTACATTTGGATAGGGCACTAGCCATGAATACAGCTCGGAGGAATGGCAGTTGCGCTGGTGAGTCAGTAAGTGGCAAGTGAGACAGGACAGGACATGACTGTATACTACCTCGGCCTTCACGAACACTATACTTAGGCTACATGAAATTTATTTTGTCAATTTTCTTTCTCTAAGAAGAAATTAGCCTTAACTTACTGCACCTTTTTTTACTTTACAAACCTGTAAACTTTGGGACTATTTTATAGTAATACTTCAAGTTAAAACCCAACTGTATTCCACGGCTGTACAAAAATCGTTTCTTTATATCCTCGTCCTATAAGCTGCTTTTTTCTAAAAACTTTCAAGGCTTTTTAATCTCTTTTTTTTTCTTCTCAAACTTTTGTGTTAAAAGCAAAGACAAAAACACACACTTCAGCCTGAGGCTTTGCAGGGTCAGGATCATCGGTATCACTGTCTTCCACCTCCACAACTTGTCCCCCGGGAAGGTCTTCAGGGGTGACAACACACAGGGGGCTGTTATCTCCTAACAACAATGCTTCTTCTGTCACACCCCTGAAGGACCTGCCTGAAAACGTTTTACAGTTAACTTTGAAAACCTAAGTACAAGGAGTATACTCTAACAATAAAAAGCATGGTATAGCTAACACATCGACCAGTAACACAGCCATCTATGATCACTCACAAGTATTTGCACTGCACATAATGTAGGCACTGTGCTTTTTCATGCCTGGCAACCTAAGGGCTTGTTTATATCAGCAGCCCCACAAACATTCAAGGAAGGCAGCATGCTATGACATCCCTATGGCTACGACAACGTCACCAGGTGAGACGTTTTCAACTCTATTGTAATAGTTCATCATTGACCAAAACAACACTGCACAGCATGTGACGACACCATCCCATGATGGTGAACCATCCCATGTTCACTATAATACTGGTTTATCAGATCTCAGTGGCTTGACTACCAGTAAGACTAGACTTCCAGGTGTCCCTCCCTAGTCATCCCCTCTTTGGCCTGGGGGTGGGTGGTAGAGGAGGTTGGGGAGGAAGATGGCCCAGGAGTCAAGCTCCCCAGCCTGCTGCTCTTCACCTCACTTTTGCATCTCTCACTTGGCTACTGTCACCTCTGCTGGCCTCCTCAGGAGGGTCACCTTCTGGAGTTTATCTCTGGTCAAGAAAATAACCCCTTCCTTCTATTTCCTGTCAAAAGCTCCCATAAGGCCTTTCCACAACAGAGTTCATGGGACCTCAGGGACATGATCCCTTCCCGGACACCATGACATGCAGGTGCTGCAGGAGCTTGGCTTCAGGATGGGTCAAAGTATTGTACCTGAAACCACTGCTCTCCCGGAGCAGACGTCTGGGCCAGCACACTGACCAACCTCCAGATGTCCTCCCTAGAGTGGTTTCACTTGAGTCCTGCCTCCTCTGGGCGGCTCCCCCTCAAAGAATCACTGTCCCTTCCATAGCCTAAGTTCATGGATGAGTCTAGTTCTGATTTCCTCCCAGAAGCAGCTAACGGATGAAGCTGCACATGTTTTCAACGTGGGAAGTCCTCTTGCATGTCTGAAACCGACAGAGACTGGTCTTCTCAGAGCCCAGAGGGAACCCCTACCAAGAAAACTTTCTCCCCATGCCAGCCACATATTCTCATTGTTTTGTCTCTTTATATTTTTAGTCACGTATTTATTTTATTTATTTATTTTTTGAGACAGAGTCTCATTATGTCACTCTTGGTAGAATGCCTGGCGTCAGCTCACAGCAATCTCAAACTCTTGGACTTAAGCAATTCTCTTGCCTCAGCCTCCCAAGTATCTGGGACTACGGGTACCCACTACAGCGCCCTGCTGTTTTTTGGTTGCAGTTGTCATTGTTGTTCAGCAGGCCCGGGCCGGGCTCAAACTCTCCAGCCTTGGTGTATGTGGCTGGCGCCTTACCCAGTGAGCTACAGGTGCCGAGCCTCATATATTTATTTTTCATTGACAAAAGTTGTGTATGTTATGGTATTCAACATGGTTTAAAATATGTATACACTGTAAAATGGCTAAATCAAACTAATGAAGACATAAATTACCTCATATACTTATTTCCCACCACTTCTTGAGTGAGATTTTCAAAGCTGTGCTTTTTCACTTGGTGTGAAATATACCACTCTTATGAATATATATACTTTTATATATACACACATATATATTTATTAAAAATGTATTTAGTTACATATACATTTATACCAGCAACACCACAAACTATAATACTAGTCTATCAGATCTAAGTGGCTTGACTACCATTTTTTTTTTTTATAAATAGCTTCTCTGGGACATGTGACAACCCAGACCTCTATTATACTGTACTTCATTGACAACAAATAACCAAAAAAGCACTTCTTCGTCTACTTAACAAATACTATTTCTGACTTACAATGTAGATACAGTATTGTAAGCACCTCTACTAAAATGAGTAAAAGGTTGTTCCTTGCTCTCAAGTGCAGAAGGAGGTAACTAAAATAATTGCAACATGATACCACATGCATTAAGTGTGATAGGAATGGTATGAATAAGGAAATATAATTGTTCACTGACGGAAAGAAGAACTTCAAAAAAAATAACTAACAAAGAAAGCTCTGGGGCTAGCATTAAAATAAACAGAAGATTAGATGCAGTGGCTCACACCTGTAATCCCAGAACTTTCAGAGGCTGAGGTGGGAGTGTTGGGTCCGAGAAAGCCTCCCAAATTAACCCCAACCGACAAACTTGAGACTCACTCCGATGTAAAGGGCATAAGATGAGATTTATTACAGACCCGGGAAGCCCGGGGGCCCCAGGCCTGGACTCTCCTGGCATGCAAGCCGAGGACGA
>NW_003852402.1:23170624-23173242 GCF_000181295.1 Otolemur garnettii
GAGGGTCCCTTAACACTATTTGGTTGAGTAACTATGAAAGGAATGAGAAAGGTTGCAGGGTGGGCCCTGCGGGTGTGGTTTAAGCAACTATGAATAGAATGGGGAGGGTTATAGGGTGGACCCTGCTAGGAATAAGGAAGGTTACAAGGTGGGCCCTGCAGTTTAACAGAGCAGACAAGAAAATGGCGCTGGTCTGGCCCTTACAGGAGGATCCCTCGAAGCCAGGAGTTTGAGACCAGCCTGGGCAACATAGTGAGACCCCCATGTCTCCAAAAAAAATTATAAAATCAGTTAGGCATTGTAGCACATGCTGTAGTCCTAGTTATTCATGAGTCTGAGGCAGGAGGATTGCTTAAGGCCAGGAGTTTGAATCTACAGTGAGCTATGACGACAAAAATGTGCCCTATTCCAAGCAACAGAGAACCCATCTCAAAAATAAACAAAAACAGAAAAAGTATAAATAGCAATATTCCAAGAGTAGGCTGTAGGATTTCCATTTATTGCTTTTTGTTAAAGCAAACTAAAGATTTATCTATTATATTTTGTAAAAATTTAGTTTGGGGTTTTATTAGTTGAAACTCTTTCAATTATAGATCTTAGAAATCCAACTGGAATTTTTTGGCTTAAGGTACAAAAAGCAAGTTATTGATTTTGTTAAAGAGGAATACTGGAGACATCTCAGGAAGGCTTAAGGAGCCGTGTTATAACTGGTCCAGTTTTTATCACGTAACCATCCCTGGATCAATCAGCTGAATCTATGAGCATGTTTTAGAAAATGTTTTTTATAAAAATGGCAGCTCCTAGGGAACCACAAAAAAGGAAATACAGTTTACAAAGGGAGAGAGGGAGATACAGACAGATAAAACCCAAAAGTCCTAGAAATTTAATTGTGTAAAATGTTAGTTCTTTGTACTACAAGAAAGACTCCTCCCTGAAAATTATTCAATATCACATAAATATGGCTAGGCAGCCATCCCCCAGTTTCTGTTTGAGGTTTACACGCTACAAAAATCAAAAGAACAGTAGGTACTATAAGAGGGGAAAGAGGACACCTCAGGCATTCCTGATAACTTAATACCAAAAGCACAAAGACCTCAGGTACAAATTCCTCAGGTATCACCAAAATATAGAGGCTTGGATGTGATCGATTTCACATAACAACAATTAAAACAAAGAGATACAGCATCTTAAATTTCTCCAGTTTTATAACCAGGTCAGGAAACATGCAAGTTTCACACTGATCTTTCTTCACTGAGTATCTGAACAAGTTAAACAAAATTTGATTTAACATTTGGCTGGTTACATCTAAAGACAACTGCCCAATCTTCTGGCACCTCATTCTTCCCAGGCTACAACCTCATATAACTAAGATGCTCAGTGAGAAATACTGATTGGTGGGGGTCTTCAAACCACTATAAAACTCTATGCCTAGAGGGTCATTAAACTGTGTACCTATTAGGGAGCAGTAGGCTTTGTTTGATGAGTATCAACACATTGAACGGGAATGTCACAGTCATGAGCAGCACTCCCCAGAGATGTCCTGAAATAATCAAATTCCAGGGGCTCAGCACATAGCACTGTACACACGTGAGAATTATCTCCTGAAGCCCTCCAAGTAGAATGCCCGATTTAGCAAGTAAACATACAAGACATCCAGTTAGACTTGAATTTCGGATAAACCACAAACAATTTTTTAGTAAAAGCATGCCCCATGCAATGGTTGAGATGTATTTTACTAAAAATTCATTGTTATCTGAAATTCAACTTCAGCTGAGCTTCCTATATCTTATCTGGCAACCCCAACCCTCAAGGTCGTTTGTGTGTTGGCTTGAATTCTTTTCTCTAAAACGTTTCAGTCTAAACAACTTCCAAGAATTAACTTTACCAAGCTTTTTATCCAAATCCCATAAGCTTTTGACTTCCTCCTTTGTGTAGTCACAAAACTCTGAGTTCAGAAGTCGAGCCAAGGGATGATAGAAAAAGAGGGGAAACAGGACAAATGATGGCAGTTCTTTTTGCTTTTCAATATTTTAAATAATTCCCTTCCTCCTCAAGCCACTCTACCCTCAAAATAAAACACTATTAAGAACAGAATTACTATCTAAACTACTTTGAGGTATCACCTAACCCCAGTAAGATTAGCCCATATCGCCAAATCCCAAAACCAGAGATGTTGGTGTGGATGTGGAGAAAAGGGAACACTTCTACACTGCTTGTGGGAATGCAAATTAATTCATTCCTTTTGGAAAAACATCTGGAGAACACTGAGAGAACTAAAAATAGACCTGCCATTTGATCCTGCAATTCCTTTATTAGGTATATATCCAGAAGACCAAAAATTGAATTACAACAAAGGTATTTGCATCAGAATGTTTATAGCAGCCCAATTCATAATTGCTAGGTCATGGAAGAAGCCCAAATGCCCATCGACTCACAAATGGATCAATAAATTGTGGTATATGTACACCATGGAATACTATGCAGCCCTAAAGAAAGATGGAAACTTTACCTCCTTCATGTTTATATGGATAGAATTAGAAAATGTTCTTCTTAGCAAAGTATCTCAAGAATGGAAGAAAAAGTATCCAATGTACACAGCCCTATTTTGAAACTAATTC
>NW_003852402.1:23173482-23216500 GCF_000181295.1 Otolemur garnettii
TGAAAATATCACACTGTACCCTGTGATTGCATTAATGTACATAATTTACTAAGAAATAAAAAAAAAATAACAGAATTACTAATGATTTCTTGGGGTAAGCCTATTATAGACTCATGAAATTTTTACTTCCTAAAATTCCTGATAAGGCATGCAGCTGACACCAATATGTCCTTGCCAGGATGCATGAGGGCCAGGGCAGAGAAATGCTATAGCCACAGCGGTTACCTGTCCAGAGCTCATAAACATGTGCACATCCTTGCAACAGGCCTGCCACAAGGGAAGGAGGAGGCCATACATCACCTCTCAACATCCAGAATTTATATTTAAGCCTACCCTTGCAATGTCAGGTCCGGGAGGTCCTTGTATTAAACACAAATCATAAAATACTTGAAGAACGGACACAGAAATCATAACTCTTCCTTCAACTCAATACCTCTACTGTCACTTCTGTTTGAGAACTTTTGCTAGTTTTTGTTGCGGGCAGGGAGTATGCGAGGAGGTAAAAGTTACATTTAGCCAAGAAAATAATACGATTCCAGACTGGAGGGAAAAAGCCTTTTACCGATGACGTAAGCTAATAATTTTAAAACAACCCCTCTCGTCACCTTTGTGGGGTGGGCCACGCATCTGGTTGCTGGGGCCGCAACATAGGACTCTTGAGGAGGCTGATAAATGAAGAGAAAGAATCAGGCATTTATTCTGCCCTTCCTGTACTTGACAGTGACACTTCCTGTGTTTCACAGTAATGAAATAGTTGAGAGAGAAATGTCTCCTTAATGGAAAAATTTCCAGTCATAACTGCAGAAGGAACAATAGACCTAGACATTCACCTTTTGAGAGCCCTAAGTGAAATAATGGCTCTAGACAACAATCATCAAAGGAAGAGCAACTTTATAATGGAGGGCTGCGTCTGACACGCCCAAACACACTCATCCATTGCAGCATCTCTTAAAATGAGAAAACAAGACCTTTTGGTCTGTGACATGAAGCAACAGGAAGTACAAAACACGGCCTAAAAAGAGTCTTGCCTCAACACTTTAACTTGACTCTACCTCGGGACCATTATATCAACCTCGCTACTTTTGGTACCTTTAGAATTTTTCATTTTAAAAAAGTTAAAAAAAAAACCCAGGTATTCAGAATGTTCTTGAACCCTTTGCCTCAACCCTTGTTTTAAATCCTTCTACCATACGTTATTAGTTCCCTTTCCAGCCTAAATACATGCACCACCTTGAACACAGCTGAGTCTGTGATGACAGAGGTCACCATTTTAAGCTTATTATAATAAGCTTCAAATAGGAGTTTCCATGGCTACTGATTTAAACCATGGAAAGAAGATGGAGCCCACCCTACACTAATCCCAGAATATGCATTCATTGATCAAAAATAGTTTTCAAGATCTTTCATGTGTTCAGTATTGCCACTAACTATTTTCTCAACATTTGATCATTTTCTAATAAAACTTCACAGAAATCTTCCAAATCACAATGAGTGAATGTGGGGGTAGGGACTATTACAGCAGTCTATTAATTGGGTTCTGATTAGAGGAGGTTTACCTTTTATTTATTTATATGTTTATTTTTTTGAGAGTCTATGTTGCCCTAGGTAGAGCTCCATAGCCTCACAGCTCACAGTAACTTCAAACTCTTGGGCTTACCAGATTATCCTGCCTCAGCCTCCCAAGTACCTGGACTACAGGCACTTGCCACAATACCCTGTTATTTTTTTGTGGCAGTTGGTCCAAACCCACCAGCCCTGGTGTATGTGGCCGGTGCCCTCCCCACTGAGCTACAGGCACCTAAGCCCGAGGAAGTTTACCTTTTATAGAGCCCGTGGCAGAGTGGGGGGGGACTTTGGTTAGGGCCACACTCTGGGAGATGTATGGATTGTTCGTTCTTGCATTCTGGTTGCCAGAAGCTTGGCTGAACTAGGGTCAGCGGTCTGTCTGTAATAAAGCCAGGTGAGGTTAATTTGGGACCTGGTGAAAATAACAAGTACAATGAGGGCAGAGTCCTAGAAGGAACATCTTGTTCTTTCATGTGTAATAATTGCTGAAAACCCTCAGTCATTGAGGGGAGGGGGTTGCCCTTCTGGTATTACCTGAATTGCCCCCTTTGCCGCATCGTCACCACCCCACTCCTACTCCACCCGGCACACACTGGAGTAGCTGGGTTTCTCATCAGTGCCCTTTGGTCACATCTCTCTGACTGCACTGCCAAGTTCATTTCCTGCACCCTCATTATCAGTCACGTTGCTAAGGGTATTTTGCTTCTGTCCAATGTCCTTTCTATGCAGCAGGCTAGCTGTCTACTTCCCCTGTAAACTCCTAGAATACACAGTCTGTCTCTCAGTTCAAGATGCTTTGTGATAGATTCCCTGTCAACTCACCCACCTCTCAGTGAGCTGCTCTATATTTTCTGTCTGCTTGTGACAAAGGAAGGCATTGTTTATTTGCTGCTTTGCTTTTATTTTATATTTATGGCAATGGTAACTTCCTGATTGCACTCCTTATTGGAAACTGACGTTTGTGTGCCTCCTTTGGCATCCAATCCAAGGAGACTACTGTTAAAATAAGCTCTAATCGTAACTTTCATGAGGTTGGTTTTTGCCTTTTCAAATTCTGCAGGCAAATTACTGAAACTCTGCTTACAGGGGAGAGGGAGAGATCCAGGTTCTAAGAAAGAAAAAGAAATTCTACAAAACTCAGAACTGAGTTTAATAGGAAGAAGAAAAAAATCCGCTGTCACTGTGACTCTTGCCCTTTTCTGATAAGAGTGAAATGAAGATCTCTTGGTTCTTTCTTCCTTAAACACTCCTTTTCTCCCCCCCTTCCAACTCCATTTCCTAGACACAATAAAACTGGAAGATTAAGACTACCAAGCGTCTGCTACTCCAGAAACACAAAAGGTAGAAGTCTCAAGTTAAAAGCCCGTGGTAAAAAAAAAAAAAAATGCCATCGCCTAAAAAGGATATGGTAAAATTCAGAGGGCTGAGAAGTAAGTGCTACTAGGTACCTATAGAGAAAAGAAAGAGAGTCCAGGAGAATAACTGGAGACTTGATAAGAAAGAAAATAATGATCTTGCAAGTAGATTTGGACCAGAATCGGTGATAAAATGAAAGAGGCAGGGAACAAGAAAAAGTGTCCAAGGCTAGAGTCTATCAGCAGCCGATGGACTGTCCTAAGGGATGAGGCGGGAATGGGGACACGGCCCTACTGTGGTCCTGGAGAAAAAAGTCACTTCTCCCAATGATCCCCATCTCAGACCAGAGGAAGAAAGGACACTCAGAAGAAATTGGATAGACCACTCTCTTCCAGATAAGAAAAAGGAAGGCTAAAGATAGAAAACAGCTCCCCTTGGAACTGAAGGTAGGAGCCAGGTGAGCTAACACGCATTCATAACTGAAAGGGACAGAAACCAGAGAAGAGGCTGCAGCCTGAAGAAGAGATAAATGTATGCCATTCCTGGCACAGCAGGGATGAGATTTAATGTTCTGAACTTGAGTGCAGTGAACTGAATTAAGGCAGCTCTATCGGGGGAGGCTTCCAGGCCTTTTCACTTTGGGTGTCTTTAGTACTTCACCCAACCTGTCGGCATTTCTGGAGCAATGGTGGGTGAAGTTGGGGGAGGTAGGGAGGAACCCCTGAGGTAGAAAGAAACAGAGAAGGGAAAAGGTGATTTGGGGAGATCAATTTTGAATGAAAGAAAGCTCTTCTCTGCTTTCCTAAGGAGAAGGACACTAAGGTTGCCCAGTGCTATCATCTGCTTAAACTTAGACCTATGGCTAGCACTCCTTTAAGAAAGTTACCGATCACCTACCACATTCGACACCAGTAATCAAAGTACGAATCAAAAGGAAATAATCAAGAAGATGATGACATTGGGGTGGCGCCTATGGCTCAAAAGGGTAGGGCGCCAGCCCCATATGGTAGAGGTGGTGGGTTCAAACCCAGCCCTCACCAAAAACTGCAGAAATAAATAAATAAATAAAAATAAAATTATCTCTTGAAAAAGATTGAAACTCAAGTCCTGACTACTTTAAAAAAAAGAAGAAGAAGATGATGACATTGAAATGAATGGGCCAAAGAGCAATTCATTTCCAAGCTGGAATATTAATAGCCTGGATTATAAACAATATCAGACTACCGACTGTCCCTGACCTGAATACAGATTCAGTTCATCCACATACCTATACAAGTATCCAACAGACAAGTGTGCCATGCATTTACTCTATGCCAAGATTTGAATCCAATGGTGAGAGTAGACAGATGCCACACAGGATGGCTGGCCAGGAATAGCTCTACCTAGTAGGAGAGAAGGGGATCAAAACAAAACAAAACAAAAAATTGACATTGCAAGATAGGCACAAATTATCTTAGAGGCCAAAGGACTATGTGAGCCCAGGGATGATAACACTGGAGCACCAAATGGTGAAAGTGGAGGGTGGCATCACTCAGAGATGGCATCACATTCAAAGATAAAGACAAGCAGAGCCCTAAGGCATGTTTGCAAAGGGGCAACGGGTCCCTATGATTGGGTCCCAGACTGCACAGGAGAAATGAGCAGATTAAAGAAGAGTAGGACTTCTCGACCTCTGCACAGCAAACATTTCAGACTATACATGCATAATTCTTCCCTGTGGAGGTTGTCCTGTATATTACAGGAGCTGTGGCAGCATCCCTGGCCTCTACCCATCAGATGCTAGTAACACACACACATTCCAGAGTGATAATCAAAAATATCTGCAGACCTTCTCAAGTGTCTTCTGAAGAGCTACATTGCCCCTGGTTGAGAATCACCAGACTGGAGAGGTAGAAACTGGTCAATTTGTGAATGGCACTGCATGAAGTTTGTATGTTGTCTTCTAAGCAAAGACAATCATGGAAGGAAGTAATACGATCAGCTACATCTTTCAGACATCCTGTGTTTGTACCGACCATCTGGAGAGGGACAAAGTCAGACTAAGACTAAGGAGGCTACTGCAATAGTCCAGGCAAGAAGGGATGCAAGGCCGAAGTGGGGCAATAGCACTGGGAGTGGAGAAAGGAGGGCAGAGGGTGGGAGGGAGATGAGGGAATGATGCCACACTCACCAATTTGGCCTCACGGTCAAAATAATAACCAAAGAGCAAACAAACTAAATCTTAAAATGATTACAACTGGCAAATAGATTTACAGCGTGGTGATAGAAAAATGAATACTTCATGAAGCTTTCCCGAGGAAACATGACTGCCTATTCGAAAAATCATTTCGCATTAAAATTTATACATTCATTTATTTAACAACAACACTATTAACTTGCAGGGCTACCCAAAGATAGGAGAAACTATGTGTAAACAGATGTAGGATTACGTGTATAAAATGAAACCATGAAACTTGCCGGGTTGGTGACCTGTGAATTCTGAAAAGACCTCAATATCTCTCTCTCTCTCTCTCCTCATCCCAAGGCTGAGAAAAAAATAAAACTTCTGCCAAGCGACAGTGCCTTTTTCAAGGAGATGCTCTTTTCTGAACACACCGAAGCACAGTCTGTTCTTAACTTCTATAGCACCATGTGTCCAGGGATCTCAAAGTGTCAAGGCATTTCAGAAGCCAATTAATTGTGTTTCCTCTGAGAGCGCCTTTACGTGAGAAAATTAAAATGCTCTTGCTGGGATGACTGTCAGATAGTGACATACAGACCTCCCATTGACCATTACCTTGACTCCCGCTGAGATCTGCAAAAATAATCACAGAATGAGCCCGGCCCTCAGCGTAACAGTGTCTTCCACACACCGGGCCGGGTAATCAGACAACACACCTGGTCGTCCTCTTAACGCCATTTCCAGACCTTTCCCCACACCACGCCTGGATCCCACATCTACCATCTACTCTCTGTCAGCTCTGCAGGACCAAAACAGAAAACTCAGCCTTACCAAAGGGCACCATGCAAATCAAAATTAGAGGAAAATCACGGACGGTAGGGTAGCCAGCCGAGAACATCACTCTAGTAGAAGAAGCACCGAGCAGCCTAAATTAACATTTTTCTCCTGCAAAGCCTTTTTTATCCCCCTCCCTTTTCTATTTCATTTTCAACACTCAGGTAACTGACTTATTAACCAATCTCTCGGGAGACTGCTGGTCTTTCTAAGGAGACTGTTACAGAAAAAGCTTATGCTGCCCAAGCTTACTATTACGGGAACACCTCAGGAGACATAACATTTATAAACTTCCTGTCACCCAATGTGCTGTTCAGAAACCATTCATTTTAACTTAATTTGCAGGACTGAAAGTCTCAAGCTCACATGCTATATATAAAGTGACTCTTAAAGCTATTATCCATTATCATTTTGCCTCCTGCCAATGGGACAAAGTTAAAGAGTGACACAGAGCTGGAAACCCTTCATTTGTAGTTAAACAGTGAACTCCAAGATGGTTCTTACCTGGAGGAGTGACCTTTGTCCCCCATCAAAATTTGATAATCATATCAACATAGAAAGCTACTACTTTTCTTAGTGGGTGGACGCTAGTGACATGCTACTTTAGAGTTGATGAATACTTCACAGAAATCTTTGGACTGGTTTAAGGATCATGTTGTTCCTGCCACCTGATCCTCATTTGTTTTTCTAATATTTTCTCTGAGCTTATTGATGTGCAGAAAGCCAAAATTGTTACCCCTGGAAAATTTTCTCGACTGCTTATATAAGAAATTACATTCCATTTTATGATATGGTAATGCATAAACTCATCAAATAACCTACATGTCCTTGTCCTAGTAGAGGTGACCAACTTACAACTAAATGTAATCAGTACCACTAAGATCCGTAATGGTATGCAAACGAGATTCCTGACAAGTAAGTCCATCGCCCAGATGACCTTGGCTTGGCTCATTTCTGGCCTAAGATCACCACCTCCCGCCTGGAACAAGAATGACTATTGATACATAGTAGGTAGTTTGGGAACAAGACTGTAAAGCCACAAGTCATTGAACTGTAAATGAGTTTGGATCACCAATTGGTAATGATATCCAGGGATTCCTTCCCACTAACTTTAAACCACTGAGCAATCTTCTTAACCAGCTAAATAGAATCCTATCATTTGGATACTCATGTCATAGCCACACGATTGCTCACTTGAAGCTATTTTTGGCAAGATCACCGCCAATGGCTCCCTTTTGGCTGAAGGGAGCCAGCACTGGACACTGAAGTCCTCACCTTACCTGACTCCTATCTTTTCTCCCCTTCTATCCTCCCTTGTTGGACTACCTTTGAGAAATTTCCTCAATGTTTTCTCTGAATTATTCCGGTGAATATTTTATTTGAACCATCATTTCTATAATTTCCAAGTATTCTTCCTCATTCTTTGGTTTTGTTTTGTTTTTGCCATTCCCATAGCATCTTGTTCTCCACTTAAGGAGGCAATAGCCTCCAAAATTCTCTTTAAATGCCTCTGAGAACAGTAGCATTGTCATTGTTTTTAAATTACTTTCAGTTCCCTAAACTTTCTCTTTCTTCAGAGGTCAGTTTTTTATGATTGCCTTTCTCTTTATCTGCCATGTGGTAAATTTTCTTAAATACAAGCCTGACTAGGAGCAGAAGTTTTCAACTGACAGGCTTCCCTTTAGGGTAACAGGGTCAGGGAGTGAGAGGCAGCTTTATTTGCTGGTTTTCTAAATGCCAGAACGTAAAGGGCTTCACCCCCCCCGTGATAACACCCAGAGAACACCCACGCTAACGGCCCAAGTTCTTCCCAAATAGTTGTTCAATTTCTTTAGAAAAGAACATTCTGAGTTCTTGTTTTGTTGCTGTTGTTGTTTTTGCCTGGAGCAAACTATTTAGTAGCTAGACTTTCTGCAGGAGGAAGCAGATTATGTGTCCTTATGCTAACAGGTTTTCAAATATAACCTTCAATTCTCTGCTCTCTGCAGATTCTCGTTCCCACTCCCAGTTATCTGCCGACTCTGAACTTGAAGTCTAAAGATTTTTCAGAGTATTCTAGGCAGGCTGTCTCCTCTCTCAACTTCTGCAAATTCTATGGCAAGGTTTTCTCCCCTCTGATCCACCAGTCCTCAATCTGCTTTCTAAAAGTGGAAATAATACATTTGCCATCTCTCCCTATGTAAGGTGAGGATATCACCACTGCCTTTCCCTTAACTACTTGTCAGTTTTTGTTAATCCAATATGAAATTCGAAATCCACATAATTATTGAATTTCTTACAATGTACATTTTCTCATTCCAGAAGAAATCAGCAGAGCTATCTTTAATTATTTTCCAGAATTCAGACATATGTGATAGGTTTTCAGGATACACACACACACACACACACACACACACAGGAGAATGCCTTTCTGTTGCTTTCACACATTAATAAAGACTTAGATGAACACTTAGGTCAAAAGTTTTTTGTCTTCAAAACCTTATTACTATCTACTGATTTTTAAGATTACCCTATCATTAACTGGTGTTTAATCCTGTAGCGATGAAGTCTGAATTCAGCTTGGATTTTATCCAAACTCTTTTGGAGATTTAGGGTTTTGCACCAGTGCTTTTATTTATCTATGAGGTTCAAACATTCTTTTGCCAGGATAAGTCTAAAAGTAGATCTTAACTCTTTATTTTCTCTAGACACTACTCAAAGACAACCCTATCTTCCTACCATTTGGGCAAGTTTTCTTTTTTATATCTTTTATTTTTACTTTAATGCCGTTTGTACTGGCTTTATCTTCAGAAGCCCCTGATACAAGGTTTCACTATCTATTCTCTGGCTTCCATATTGATTAGCGTTGCTATTGCCCTGCTTATGTCTTTGATCACTTGTGCATTCTAAAGGAGCCGCTCAACTGTTTCAACAGAGAAACAGGATACTCCTTCCTGCAATTTCTGTTGTGTTCTTTCATCCTTCCAAAAAAGATTTTGAAAACATTCCTCTGTTTCCTGTAGTTGGTAATTTTTCAAAAACATTCCATTTGTATCTTGAAGGCCATGGCTTCCTTCTGTCAAGTTGCAGAAAGGCCCAGGTTGGTTTTTCTTTGCTGGTTTGTACATCCTTCACTGAAAGGAGTTATACCCAGTTCTTCTCGACTGATGGATAAATATTGCTCTCATCTCTTGCCTTCTTTTTCTTTTCCAGTGGTAAAACAGGATTTTTATTAGACAGAAAGGAACACAAAAAGTACAAAGCACCAGAGCTTCTGGCAAAGGGGAAGACTCAATTCGGAAGTTCCATGTCTTCTTTTCATCTCCTACTGAACATATCCCATTTTTTCATGTCACTTGGATGCCACCAGAGTTCTCCCGTCAGCTCATAACATGGAGACATGCGTGGCTGTATCTCTACGCCTTCACACACACATGCATTCTTATGGTCGACTGTGTTTCATTTCCCAAGATGGAGCTCCCCACAAGCACCTCAGCAGAGTAACCTCACCACTTTCCCATCAAGAGGGACTCCAACACCCTCCTCTTGAACATCAGCTGGCCTTCATGATTCACTTACGCCAAAAGACTGCAGGAAAAGTGACCATTTCATGATATCCATAAGCAGACTATGTCAGAAAAGGCAGTGTGGCTTGCACCTGCTTCATCTCTAGACTTTCCCTCTTGAAACCCAGCCACCATGCTGGGAAAAGCCCAATTCTCATGGAGGAGCCACATGGGGTACTCCAGGGGACATTTCTCATTGAGCCCAACCTTCGCGTCATCCCAGCTGAGGAGCCAAATATGTGAATGAAGAATCTTCCAGAGGCCCCAGGCCCTCAGCCACTTGGCGTCTTGGAATGATCCTTGTGGAGGAGAAATTAACCATCCAAATTGCTAACTCAGAGAATCTAAGAGCATCAGTCAGTGGTTTGTTGCCTTAAGCCACTAAAATTTGGAATAGTTTTGTTATAGGACAATAAATAATGAGAACAAGCTTCTAGTTAAACTTATTTGAGTTGGCCATTTATATAGGGCAATTCTGATAGTTTGAGAGTCAACTTTTAGTCCTGCTGTGTAATGTACTATTAGTAGAAGGTTTCTGAATATATTTCACTGGAACCCAAGAAAGAGTTTCAGGAAAGCCAACAATGGCTGCTATTAGGTCCCTTCTTATGTCTACCTCTTTCTACAGCTGAATTCACATCCCAGAAAACAAGGTCCCATGGCCAGCCCTTGTGTAACTGAAGAGGGATGAGAGGGTACAAAGGCTGTGCCTGCCCAGGAAAGCAACCTGTGTAAGGCACAAAGAACTGCTAACATGGCTATCTCACTGATGTGGGCCTCATGGGCACACAATCACATCTGTGGGAGACCCTGCCTGTCTTTCCCCCTGACCCAGTTAATCTCTTTGGAAGTTACTGTTGGTTCTTTCAATGCCCCCTTCTTCCCAGCCTCACTGTGTTCATGAAAACAGCTCCCAGCAACTAACAAACCTTAGGCCTTCTAGAAGGGCTGGAGAGTTTTCTTAAAAGAAGACATCCCTACAGATTAAGAAAATTGCATTCATTTTTTAAAATGTTTAAGCTTCTTGACTGAATAAGGTGTTTTCCCCTTAAGGACATAGATTTTGTCAGATGAAATCACCTGTAAGGCAAATATAGCTGAGTATTCTGTCTCTGACATGGTGCCAATCCAAACACAAAATGCCAGAGAGGTACCACAGTATAATTCACTCTCCCCAAACTATTCCACCCCTACCACTCATAAATATGCCTTCTTTGAACCTTTATTATTTTTAACTGAGACCATATCTTGTGAGCAACTTGTCCCAAAACTTGATGATTCACCGTATAAACTAATGGCTTCTTTTTTGTTGTTTTGTTTTTGGTCTAAATTTCTCTCCTTTCAGGCTTCAAAGAGTCCTCGGTGCTCATTCTCCTACTTTGGAATTTGGTGAACACAAACTTATTGATGCCTTTTGTGGCTTCATGCCTTTGATCATCTCCCCATGCAGCCTTCGTCTCTGTGGGCTGAAAGTCTTAATCTTCTTAATTTGACCTCATGTTTTAGCCCACATATTCCCTCAATTCTTCCATCGGCCCTTCGCTGGCCTTTCTAAGAATCATATTTCTTTGTCGAAGGGTCTCAACCACGCACACTAATTCCAGAGCAGGTGTTCCCAGCCTTATCTTTAACTCTCTCTGGTGGGCCATTCAATCAGGCATGCTTATATGTCTTTAGGAGGTAGGACCAAACAGGAAGGGAGAAATATTTCAAAGTCAGTGTCAGAGCACAGTTTGGAAATATTTTGTCGCCCCAATGATGCAAGGGGAAATTACTCCCTGGGCTCCCTTAGTATCTATTCAAACTTGATTGGCATGAATTCCAAAGCATGTGGGAGCTACAGCAGTAGGCAGTGTAGAAAAACAAAGAGCCTATTTTTATACACAATGTTCAGAGAGGGGGGAGAAACAAAACTCAGAAAAAAAAACAACCCTCAATTTTGTACATGGGGAAATAATAAAAATAGGATGGCAGCTTCATTTTGATATTTTGGTTCCTTGAAGCTGTTGTTTTTATAGGAATGGGAAAAAAAATAAACAAATGGAACAGAAGGTGTTATACACAGGGGGAATATAAACACAGACTTGTGGTATGTTAGTGCTCAGAAGAGAACGCCAAAGTTCCTTCACGACTGTAGTTTCCAAAAACCAGCCTGTGGACCAGAGATGGGCTTCCCCTGTGAGATCCATGCAAACAGCTTGTTATAAAAGCCCCTGGAGACCCCACTCCTGGAAATATCGATTCACTAAATCAAGGGTGAGTTCTAGGGGACCTGGGTTTCCTTTTTTATATACATACATATAATTCTTCAGGATAAGGGGATATACAGGTAGGTTTGAGAAACACTAATCTAGATTACTGGTTTGCATACTTTCAATTGTTTGGGTTTTCCATTGCTTTTTGTTCTAGCAGCAGAACCTTCCTCTGAAGTGCAATTGTAAACAGAACTAAATATAAAATCGAAGAGTGGCTGTGTTGCTAGAACTGGGTGAGACAGGACCGGGACCTCCTTCAACTGCACTCCTCCCTCCCAAAGTAACCCAAACAGAAACACCAGGGAATTCCAGAAGTGACACTGGCACAAGTGAAGATCATTTCCCAGAGAGATGTCATCCACCAAGTTCACACAGTCAACTAGAGGACAGGTCAAGGCTAGAATTCAGGACAAAATCCTGAAGGCTGTGTGTAGCAGCCACTGAGAAAACCGGGGTCAGCACCAGGCCCATGGTCAGCTCCTCCTATAGCTCCAGGCTGTCCTCCCTCCTGGAAGGTAGGCTGGGCTGGTCTCTCACCCCATGGCTGTTCTTCAAAAGTCCAAGGAGCCTGTAGACATTCACCATCCTGTGACGACTACCTCAGTGGGACTCCAGGGGTTTATAGCCTCCCACAGAGAGAGCCTCTGCTAAGCCAGGAAGAAAGCCAAGACAAGCCCACGTGTTGCATATCTGGTACACCACCCTTCTGTTAATTACTTGCTTTTCTTTGATCAATCTACCATCAGTTCTTTTTTTAAAAATATTTATTTTATTATGTTTCATAATTTATATATATATAAATATATGTATATATTTATACATAAACTCAAGTTTCTGTGTGTCCCTCCCATGGTCATATTTAGGCCCAGCCCCTCTACTGCCATTACCACAATCCTGAATCCCAATTCTTTCTCCTTCTCTTGGGATTATGGGTAGATATATCACACTGGCTATATATCTGATCATTCTGTTATTTGGCTTTGCTTAATTTTAAACTTTAAGAAGTCGCATTGTACCACGACTATTCCTTTCCCTCACTGACACCGACCCTGTGGATGCATGTAAGGTGCGTTTGTCACCCACCGCTGCCAGGTGTCCCACAGCCTGGCTGATGTGAAGGCACCATGCTCATTGCTAAATGAGCAGTTGAGAGCTTATGTAAGGGTTTCCAAGACACTGTTCTGGGTGCTGGGATGGAGCAGTGACCAAAAGAGACATAATCCCGACCTTCCTCGTGCTTAAATCCCAGTGAGGAATTTAAGGTGCACACACGGCACACTGTTTCATTCTGTCTTCTATCAAGGAATATTTGAGTTTAAGATGGTTTTCTCTCCCCTCCCCCAGTTTTTTGCTATTAAAAACAGTACTACCCTGGATGTACTAGAGTTTCTCTAGGAGACTGGATCTTGGCACTGAGGGGATAATGAGAACTACCTGGGGAGCTAATCTATCACATCTACTAATGAGAACAGATTAAGAGCTTAGAACCCTCAAGATGCAATTTACAGCACAGCCACCAAGGCAAGAATTACCTCAGGAGCCCATGTAGTTTCTGGCTAATAACTTTTCAAGACATCAGAAAACTAATTATTGATCACCTCACTCCCAAGCAAAGGCAAGACGTCCTGGTGTAGTAAAAAGAAACTGGACTTGGAAATAAGAAAAACACATTTAGCTTCTTGAAAGTACAATAAATAAATGAATTTAACTATTCATTTAGGGCTTTACTTTGCATGTCTGCGAAATAAGAATCTTTATAACTTCTAGCTCATAGTTTTATGATGATAATGGGAGAACACTTTGCCAGTTGGAGCTACTACTTGCTGTATTTACCGCTCACCAGGCACTGTGCCAAGACCTCCTGCATCGTCCTCTCCCTGAATCTTACACAGTAATTGTCGTCTCCATTGCAGACCAGGTCACGGACATGCCTAAGCTCCCACACCTGGGGAACCAGAATTTGAATCCAGATCCATATGATTTCAAACTTTCGTTTCACTAATTCCTACAAGTGCAACCACCAGCAAGTTCCTTAACCTTTCTGAGCCTGGGTTTCCTCCCCCTGTAAAATGCACATTTAATATTAACAGTAACTACCACATTGCACTGTTACCAATATTAAATGAGGTCATTCATGTAAAGCATTTAGCATACAGCCTAGAACTCACTAACAATTCAAAAAGCCATCAAGTCTTCTTACTACTACCACCACTACTGCCTTCATTTTCTTTTATTTTGCTTTTTTTTTTTCTTTTTTTTTTTTGAGATAGAGTCTCATTCTGTTGCCCAGGCTAGAGTGCCAAGGCATTAGCCTAGCTCACTGCAACCTGAAACTCCTGGGCTCAAGTGATCCTCCTGCCTCAGCCTCCTGAGTAGCTGGGATTATAGGTGCCCACCACAATGACTACCTAATTTTTCTATTTCTAGTATAGATGGAGTCTTGCTCTTGTTCAGGATGAGCTCAAGGAGTCCTTCTGCCTTGGCCTTCCAGAGTGCTAGGATTACAGCTGTGAGCCACCATGCCTAGCCTTATGTTGTATTTTTAATGTCCTGTCTTATGAAGGACATTACCATCTACCTAGTTGTTTAACCAAAATTATGATCATAATTTTAGGTACCATCCCCTCCTTCAACCTCTACATTCATTTACCAAGCCCCATTGGTTTTGAGTCACTGCCCCCAATACCTTGGGTGAAGGGCTCTGTCATTTCTTACCTATGTTATGTCCACAATCTCTCTACTGCTCTCCCCATCCCTCCCCCAATTCTCCTATATGTAACCTCTATACTCCAACCAGTGACCTTTTAAGACCAAATCTGATCACCAAACTCCTGCCTGTCAAGCTCCTGACAAGTGTGGGTGGCCTTCAAGATAAAGTCTAAATTTATTAACACACAAGGTGAGTCGGCCTGACTTTTCTTTCCAAGTTCTCTAAATGTCTCTCTCACCATTTTGACAGAATTAATAGTTACAAAAAAAGAAAAAAATAGAATTAAAACAAACAAAAAAACCTTGCCTAGCACGTAAGAACCATTCATTCTATTGACACAGTAATAATTCTCATCATTAGTCCCACTGGGCTAGGTCCTCTATCTACATTACCCCTTTAATCAGCCTCACAGCCAGGCTCTGACCTTTCAGGACCTCAAAAGACAAATGTCTTTCATATATGCCCTACTTTATCAGGGGCCCAAAAGAGTTAACAGAATTTACAAAAGAATCCCAGCCCTAACTCCACATTGACCAAGTTCAGCAGAGAAGTCAGACTCAACTTAGGCATTTATCCTTCCCAAACTTACAGGCCCTCAACTAAGTGCTTAATGATGCCAAAGAGGTAGCAAAGACTCAGTGATCTGTGGGAAGACAAGCAGGTGAAGAATACCTGGGTCTCAGCATTGGTAGAGTGTCAGCCAATGTGTGCCAAGTGTCCAGAACACATGGCCTAGGACCTTCAACGCTATTAGGAGAAACCACTCATCGGCTGAGTAGTCAAAGCATTTGGTTGACCATATCTGGAAGATAACACCACTAGACAAATTGTGTCTCCTCTCAAAAGAAACAATGCTGACTTCTAACAAGGTTGAGAAATGTCTTTCTTCCCCATCCAATGTGTTTTGAACCTTCCCCAACCCATTTTTTTCCCCTAGCCTTAGGTACCTCAATAAGCTCTAGTCTGGTGGCACAGCCTTCATACCTCCATCTCCCCAGAGCAGACATCTCTGTTCTAGACCTCAGAGCTGCTCTGAAGTGGTGAGGTGGCCTTTGGGGAGCTTCGTCCTCAGTTCCATGCTTGCTACAGCTGCAGAATTGCCCTCTCCAGATTCCTGGAATGAACCTTCTGAGGTTTGAGCCCCTGGCAGCCTGGTGATGATCAGAGTCCTTGCCATTGGCTCTTCTAAGACAATCTTTCCTAAGCTTTTGAATATTCCAAGGCAGCAGTTCCCCATGCAGCCCCTTCTGCAGCAGGAAGGCATGTCTCTGGAGTTTTACTTCCCTGTGCAGCCTGTTACCTCAGGCAGCAAGACGATGTGGAATTCATAACAGCCTCAGTCTCTCAAAACAGTCCCTTTTGTCCCTGCTACAAGTAAAGCTAGTGTTGTTTACCGAAACAATCTCTTTCCTTGTACTGCTCCTTTGTTTTCTGGCCAAGGCATCTGTTTTCTAACATGTTCTTCTAACAACTCTAGTGGGGTCTCCCACAGTGAGAGAAAGCTATCAAGTCCATGAGTTCTGAGTCTGCCAGGAGGCTTCTTTGTCTGAACAAATCCTGACTTTCTTTTCTATCTTTGCTCTCCTTTGTGGAAAAATACCAAGGAGGATGTATCTTCCTATCAGACAACATCTAACCCAGACTCAGACTCCATCTATTAGCCTCCAAGCTGGCTCCCACTAATGTGTTTTCTCTTTCATATGCCATCTGTACAGGGGATCCTACATATTTATTGGGCATACGACTCCACTACCACTATGCTATAGTTTGAGTCCATGTGTCCCTCCAAAATTATATGTTGGAACTTACACTCCTAAGTGGTAACATTAAAAAGCAGTGCCTTTAGGAAGGAAGGCAGTTAAGTCACGAGGGAAGATCCACATTGGGAATCTTCTCTTGAACTCACCACCAGGTGGTCCCTTCTCCTCCTTGCTCACATGAAGAAGCAATGGAGACCAGGCAAAACGTCTAAGGGATGTCCCTCAACACAGAGGAAACTTCAGGAACAGGGAGTGTTTTCACCTACACTACATGAAACTAACAGGTATATAAAATTGAGTGATTTGGGTCCACACTCCTAGCCGATAAATTTCACTCTACCCACTGGTGTTTTCTATTTTATTCTCACCCATGTAATTATTTAGTGTTGTTGTTTTACATGAGACCATTAATGACACCAGGGCAGGGACCTTGCCCACTTGAGCCACCACTGTAATTCCAGAGCCCAGCACAGTGCCTGGCACATAAAGGGAATGCCATTAATATTTGTTAAATGAATGATTCAGATCAAACACATTCCATTCCATAAGTGAAAAGAATCACTTATCCTTACATATACAGATGACAGAGGCTGCAATATACAGCTTGTTATTTTATTATTTAGAGGCTTAAATCAGCCCAATACTTATTGTGGGACCCTCCCCCTTCACTTGGTGTCTGAGACGGCAGCCCGGCTGTGAGACGGCAGCTGTTACAGTTAATAAAAGCAAGCAGTGGGCCCAACGTGGCATCTGCATCCGAGTGTTTTCTTTCTGATAACTGTATTGCTTCTAAATACTCCTGAAGAACTAAGATTCATTCACCAAGGAAAAACCCGATTTACAATTACCCCACATAGACCTCCCCACAGCATCCCCAAAATACAAACTCCATTCTTTTTTTTCTGCCATGAAGCATGTGTGAGCCTTCTTGAATTATAAAAATGAGTCTCATCACTGTTCAGCACTTGACTAGTGGTTTTAAGCTTCAGAGTTATGTTGTGGGACAAAAATGTATATATTAATATGAAATGTAAATGAGTGCCTCAAAGGTGTTTACGGGACAAAGTACACATAGCTGTATAATGGCCTGATGCTGCCGGACAGCCACTTGCCCAGATTAAATAACACAGATTTTTATAAAATATTTTACACCAGAATCCTACCAAACCTTCCAAAAGGAGCTGGTACCTCTATTGCAGAAGCTATTCCAAAACATAGAGAAGGAAAGAATCCTCCCCAACACATTCTACAAAGCAAATATCGCCCTGATCCCCAAACCAGGTAAAATATCAATTAAATAGTGATTCTTCACTTAACATCTCAGCCATGTCATTTTACGCGAATTTTTCAGAGCTGAATTGGTAACATTTTTATAGTTTTCTTTAAAGAGAATTCTAAATGCACCATACGCTTCCCTGCCTTCTGAGTACAGGCAGTCCCAGAGTTACAAACATCCAACTTACGTACAACTCACACTTATGAACAGAGGCCATTATAGTAAGTCCCCAAGTTACAAACATCTGACTGGCATACGACTCGCACATATGAATGGAAGCTATTACAGGTGATGGGTAAATGTACCTGATCCAACTTCCATACAAATTCAACTTAAGAACATGTACGGCACCTGTCTTATTCGCGAGCTGGGGGGACTGCCTGTATAGGATGCATGAGTCTTAAATTTCCCTCTGCTGGGGTGTTCTCGTGGCCTGTTTAGTAAGTTCCTACAAACTGGAAGGCTGGACGGGGATCCTTCCTCAGGCCAGCGTTGTCCCTGTAGCTACCAACACTCTCTTTTCCTTTGCACTTAAAGGGTGGTCTGTTCTCACCATCTCCATGTTCTCTATTTCAGGGCCTTTCTTAACTTGCTGAAAGCTGAGTCATTCTCTACCAGGCTCTGGAATTCTATCAACGAAAGTTTCCAGTTCTTAAAATCTCCGAATGGAATCTCCAGGTGTCCTACAAACTCCTTCCCTTGTTCCTCAGTAACTCCCTTCTCTCGTAGTCAGTCTGATCTTTCTTCCCAATGATCCTCACCTAAGCCTTGACCTTGGACCCTTCTCTCCTACCGTTAGCATCTGCCTAATGCATCTGCCTACTGGCTTCTTCACCTCCATCCTATAACTCCTAAACTTCTAGCCCAGTTCCATTTGACACCTCCACTTTGACACAGGCACCCTGAGTTTAACGCAAAACAAACTGAGCCCCTGCCATCCCCAAAACTGCTCTTCCTCCTGGACTGATCACATCCATAGCTGGAAGCCTGACTTCCCCACTTGCAATCTCAGGTCCAAATCCTTTCAATATGTCTCCAACCCACTGTCTCTTCCTTATCCCTGCTGTCAACATCTTAATCTGGGCCCCTCTGCTTTCCCCTTGGAATTGTTGCAGCCACCTTTTAACTGATCACTTTTTCTCTCTGGTCTTGACAGTTTTACATCTAGGCTCCTGCTGCCAACAAAGTTATTAAAGATCTAAATCGGATTACATTGCCCATGCTTAAAAATCCTCCTCTGGCCCCCCAGCATCTACAGAATAAAGGCCAAGGTCATGAGAAGGGCATTTAAGGCCCATCTCGATTTGATCCACTCGCCCTTTTCATCATTGCTTGCCGCCTATCCTCACCTCAGAATCTATCTTTCAGCAATTTATAGCTCTGTATAGTTCCCTAAGCACACATAACAAGTAAAAATTTGCTTCATGTGACACTTGAGAAACATCACATTTCTTTATTTTCCTAGATCAAATTAAAACTGCCTCAGCCTTTCCATGCAGGGTGGATGAGAAATCCAATCCCAGGTGCTGGAGTCCTGGTTATTGATGGTATCCCTTCGCTGAGTTCTGTAAGAATCGTAGGCCTCACATGGGGAAGAAGCCCTGTCCCTGAGCCATGTGGTCACATTTATTGTGACTGCCACTTCTTATACATGTGTATATAATGCCTCTGTTAACATTCTTTGCAGGCATGGGCACTGCTTTTCCCAGAGGGTAATGATATTAATATAATGGCACTCACGTGCGTGCTAGCCACTGTTCTAAGCAATTTGCATATATTAGCTTACACATTCCTCATAGCAACCCTATGACGTAGCTAAGTTAAGGTTAGCAGAATATGCCTCCCCAAAATATAACACTTGGACATAAGGATTATTTTGAGCTGCAGACAAAAAGAAGAAAATGCAACAAAAGCTCTCTGCCCTCCACCATTTGCCTAAAAGCAGGAGATAAATTGTTAAAGATGTCCCTCTTCCCATCCAAGGAGGACAAAAATTAATCACCTGAGTTGACTTTAGACTCATATTAGCCTGGAGACAGCACGAGAGGGCTCTACCTAATACACTTGACTGAACTAGCCTTTGTTGCCAGCTGTTATCCCCGTATTAGTCTCCCCACAATTTGCTGCTCCTAGAGACTCAAGGTCTTTTTGCTTTGCCCTGTTACTTCTCTCCCTCTTCGAATCACCCATTTGGGGTATTCTCATGTGTTACATGCACAACATGAATAACCGTGTTTGTTTCTCTCTTGTTAATGTCTTTTATTACAAGGACCCAGCTAAGAACTTAGAAGAGAGGGAAGAAGATTTTTCCTTCTCTACACATTATTCTTACCAGCTCATTTTGAAGATGGAGAAGGCAAGGCACAAGAGGTTAAGTCACTTTTCTAGGATGAGTAGTAAGGCTAGAGTTATGCCTGACTCTGGAGTTTCTGCTCATAATGACTGCACTCTACAAGCTCGCATGAGGCTCTTTATTGTGTGGCAGGAGCAACCAAAGAGGAACTTGGCCATTGCTCCTAACACCTCTGGGCTTGCAGACCTCCTCAGCGTAGGGATCCATGTACCTCTTCCCCACCACATGCTGGCTTATTCATAGCTTGTAATCAAGGAAGTCCCCAGTCCCTGATAAACTCTAAGGAGCTACCTCACCCCTCTTGTGTCACCTCCTTTTTTAGTTCAAAGTGTGAAGGCTGCTCCTCCTTCCCTGAGAAGAACTCTAGATGAATTCTCTGATGGTCTTAAAGCCCTCCCTGTGGCTGTAAGGAATCTGGCTGGCTGACTCAATAATCTCCCTTTGCAGTCCATCCCCATCCTCCTGATGTTCCCTAACACACAAAGCAAGTTTATGTTTTAGGGTCTTTACACATGGCTGTTCACTCTGCCTGGAACTCTTCCCCCAGGACAGATCGTAAACCACTAGACCTGCTGGCCTGTATGAGGGCACAGTGCAGGCAGCTGGGGATTCTTGTTTCGGTATTTTGAACCTACTGAGACACTGAAAATAAGACAGAAATAAGCAACTCAGTGGCTTACACTGCCCTACAGTCTTGCTCTTCCACTGGGAGAGATGCCCTATAAAGCTCTTGTTCCTTTTTCAAAACTCAACTCAGAGAAGCCCTTCCTCCTTGCTAGTCTTTTTTCAGATCTGTATCTGTACCTCAAAGATATTTCTATTGTGCTTGCCACAACGTGTTGTAATGTTCTTAATTTTTTTTTTTTTTTGGTTGACTTTTCTTTAAGACCAAGCTCCTCACTGGGAGGAACTGGCTCTTGTGTAAACTCTGGATCCCCAGTACCCCACAAGATGCTTGGAAAACATGGGAAAACATTCCTTATTTGAAATGCTTGGGACCTGAAGTGCTTTGGATTTAGAATGTTTTCAGATTTTGGAAATTTGACATTATATTCTTATGGTTTGGCATTCCTAATCCCAAAATCCAAAACTCAAAATGTTCTAAAACATGAAACTCTTTGAGTAATAACCTGGTGCTCCAGGAAAATGCTCGCTGACGTGTTCTGGATTTGGGATTTTTGGATTGAGGGTGCTCAACCTATAATAAATATCCCCAATTTTTTAGTAATCAAAGTGAACCAACCCAGCATAATCCTTTGAAAATATAAAACAAATGATGTCACCTTGTCACTCAAAAACTTCTGATGGTTCCCACCTAGATCAGAAAGCCCTACGTGGCTGATAAGGTTTCCTGTGATGTGTACCCTACCCCACACTGACCTGATCGCACCTCCCACCATTCCACTCTTCACTGCAGCCACGTGGGCCTCCTGCTGTTCCTCAAACACGCCAGCATCCTCCACCCCAGGTCCTTTGTACTTTCTGTCCCTCCACCTAGAATATTCTCCCCCATATTCTCATAGCTCACTCCCTCACCCTTCTTTGTGTAAATACCCTCTTCTTATTGAGGACTTCCCTGATCACTTTACTTAAAATGCCTTGCCTTATTTTTAGCATTTTCCACATTGTATATAACACAACAGCATAGTTTCCTTATTTATCACTTGTCTTCTTCATGTAGAATATAAGCTCCATGAGGACCTGACACATAGAGGTAAGTCAATAAATCAGTGTTGAGAGAATGATTCTTAGAACAAAGGATCCAAAGTCTGGTCTAATCTCTGCTGCAGGTCTCATCTACTTCTAACTGAACAAGTATCTGACCTAACTGTCCTCAGCTGCATTAGCTCTGAAATAAGGTTGGACTAGAAAACCCCTTAATACAGTGATATTCAACCAGTGTGCCAGGGCACACTGCTGTGCCGTGAGAGGATCTTGGGTGTGCTGCAAAAATTTGTAAAGACTATTAATTAAATCATTTTCAAAAGAAGTTCAAAGTGCAGTAAGTATATTCTTTCTCTTTTAATTTTTTTAATCAACATAATTTAAGTGTGCCCTGGAAGTTTAACTATAGGTTCAAATGTACTGTGAGATAAAAAAAAAAAAAAAAAAAAAAAAAAGGTTGAAAAACACCTGTGTGTTAGAGTTTAGTGTAGGCTGACATTTCTGAGGGTCTGCTGGCAACACCCTGGATTCCTCAAACCCTGCCCTGTACTGAACACCGCAAGGGGTCAGGAATATTCAGTAGTTTAGATATAGATCAATGGTTTACATGCTGAAAGCAGCTCAAAAGTGAAGACTATTAAGGCAGTTGAAAGTCAACTGGTTAAGGTATAGATCAGCAGTTCAGAATAGGGAAGTGAAAGTTTACCCCCAAGCATAGTGCTTATTTCTTTAACTTTTGATCCCATGATTATCTCGTTCTGCTTTTCCTACCATTATTTCCTCATTTTTTAACATTGATAAACTTCTTTTACATTTGGCGATATGGTCAAACTTTCTTTTACCTATAATTAACTTTGAATGTCCTATCCTTGTTGCAAATATACATTCTGTTTAGCTCAATAAAAGACCCCTGAGGTTTTCATTCAGGGCAGAACTTCTTGCTACCTGGTTGACCTGTAGTTTCTTGCCTCTCCAAGCCTCATTCATTATTTCCTTGAAAATAACTGATTGTTTTTTTCAGTTAAACTGAGAGTTTGCTTTTCACACCACGCCTTTGCTATTTATCCCTAGGAGCAGAGCAACAAACACTGCCTTGATAGAAGACTTATAGTGGAATAAGAAAAAAAAGCCTAAGACCTTTTCCTACCCATTTTTTTGTCTTTTGCCTTCTTTAAGGAAAAAGTGAGAATCAGGACTCAATCTCAAAACATCTATTGATCCTTATACACAAGGGTTAGCTTCTGAAAGCAGTTCAATCCTTTGCTCCAATAGTGGCCTAATTTTTGAAAATGAGCCCTATAAACACAATCCCACATGAGAGCTCCATGTGCACATGGGAATGAGGAAGCATCACAGATGTTCTTCACCAGAACTTTTATCCCTAGACTTTGGAATCTTTCTTAAGCATCTGCAAACATGCCTTCACCCATATTCTTCAGGTGACTTCAACCTCAAGTGTACACAAGGATACGCACCACATTTACAAGTCTCCTGAGTGGCTCCTCCTCCCTGTTTCAGGCTTCCTAGGAAGGGCTCCTACACTATGTGCTCAGTCCCAGATGCCTCTGAAAGGTTGCATTTGCCCTGCTCTCCACATTTCCTAAGCTCCTGCCCCAAGCCCTTTGCTAATTTTGCCTGGCTTCACGTTGGCCAGTGCAAGGCTCCTCCAATTATATGTGCTTCCTGCTGGGGACACCAATCTCTGTTTTTTATAGATGCAGGAACTCAGCTAGACCCTGGGTAAAATATACTAATGAATAAGACATTATCCTTACCCTCCAGGTGCTTCCAAGCTAATAATACCTATGGAACTAATTAACTTCGAAGGCCAAAAGAAATAATATCTTCGGTTGTCCCATTTTTGCTTATATTCAGGTTAGAGAAAGCCACATGAATTGCTTCTTAGTCTTTGTAAATGAATACTGAGGAAAAAACCACTGCCAAATCAATACGTTTTAATTGGAAGTGTTTATGAAACCCAGGAGAGTTTCCTAAATGTATTAATTGCTTCCCAAGGAAATATAAAATTCACAATTACTAAAACCATGAAAATTAATACAATGACAGCTCTAAAAGATTGCTTTGTAAACTGTTGCTAAATACATGAAAATAAACCAATTGACCTTTTAAAAAGTTAAAAAAAAAAAAAAGCTCTGAATGATTAGTATACAAGAATTGTTTGCCTTGAGACTAACCAACTTACCTAAGGCAATATTGCAACTCATTTAAAAGAGATTTCATCAGCTGTATCATTAGTTTTTAAAAAGTTGTTTCAACAAAGAGGGTAGCTAAAAGGTTACCTCCCCTTCCTCCTATCCCCCACAATAAATTGGTACAGGTAAAAGTTCTCTATTAGCTCTGAATATATATTTTAAAAAGTAGTTGGACCGAAAATAGCAATTATCTTTATGTGTTCTAAGATTCTTTTTTTTTTTTAAAGTTTCCTCTGAATTGCATCAGATGATAGGCTGAAGGGCTGGTTCTCCATAAAACACCGCAGTTCCAAAGCTTTAGAAGCCTGAAATTTTCCCCTGGAAAAGAACATTCTCCTTGGCATGGTCATTCATTCAGTAATCCTTTCTAAGCAGCTTCCATACAGCTACTGCTGTGTTAGGAACTGGGAAATAAAGACAGAATGACCCAGTCCCCAGTCTTAGGAATTGCAGTCTTAGGAGAATGAAGATATTGGTTTTACTGGTGAGAAGTATGTTGGGAAGTGGGAACCCAAGAAAAGTAATGCTTAAGTCTGTCTACTGAGGACCAATACCTTCAGCTGGGAATTGAAGGATGAATAAGACTTTGCCAGTCAGTCAAAATAGACCCTACAATCTGGGAAAATTAGTAGGACATGAGACTAGATAAGTGAGCAGAGTCCAAATAAAAATAAGGACTACTTACTGAGCACTTGTTATGTACAAGTTACAGCAACAGGTATTTTCTGCAAATTATTTTATTTGATCCCTCCAACAACCATTTGAAATAAGTACTATTACATGTATTATGCCAAATTCACAGATGGGAAAAGTGAGGCACAAAGAGATGACATTACTAACTCAAACTCTCATGGTTAGTCAATAGCTTTGAAGTGATATTTTCCACCCAGAGTCCACAAGCTTAACCCCCCTTCAAATTATAAAGGATCTTGTACCAAACCTAAGAGTTGAGCAAGTATCTTAAGGAAACAAGAAGCCACTGATGAATACCAAGCATGGAAGCGAGATTATGAGAAATGCATGATAGATAAAATGATCTCTCTGGTGCTCTGGGAGATAGGTTTTTCGGTTTTGCTCCTTTGTGTGTTAGGGGTGAAGAGGAGGAGAGAGAGGGAAGGCAGAACACAAAGGCCAGAGTTCTAGCAATGAAGAGAATGCAATTATTAGTTTAAAAAAAAAATAAAGAGACCTGATTTGGACAGTGGCAGTGGAGATAGAGCAAATGGGCAGATATGCAGATACTGTATTTAGGAGGGAGGGAAGGTGAAGAATTGGATATTGGGGCTGGACAGGTGCACGACTGCTCAATAGGAGAAGACAAGCATTAGGAAGGGAAAATCTCTTTCCCACACCTATTCTCTGAAATGTGAAAAGACATTAATTAATAAAAACTCCGGGCCTCTCTCTGCCCTCTTATCTCCACTCTCCTTCCAGCTATAGCCCTTTATCTGCTATTGAATTTGGTCTAGAAAGAAATGTTCTTCTCTCTCTGGGCAAGTTGCCCTCAGAGAGTAGACTTTCTACTCTCCATCTCCACAAAGCAAGGAACCTTACAATTTTAGAAAATACCTCACTGTCCCCCAGTAACTAGTTATTCCTTCCTGGACATGAACCAGAAATACTGAGACAGGAGGCAAAATGGTATCAATGGAAGATGCCTAAGACCCAGGCCTTTGGTGTGGCCCATGGTTTGAGGCTGTCTGGTGGTGTATGACAGCTTAGATGGTCCACGTGGCCAGTTTTGACAGTTTGACTTTTAACTGCTAGGCCAGCACAGGAGGCCAAGTGTGGTTTTCCCCTGGGCTAATCGATACTTGTGTTGCTCAATCCACAAGCAAGATGCAGAGCAGAAACCTAAGAGTCTGTCCTCACCAAATGAGAGGGACAGACCATGCTGGGGAGGGCAAAGGAGGTTTAGTACATAAACCATAAAGCAGCTGAGCTCCACATACTCAGTGGAGCCCCACGAAGCTCTGGGTTTAAACTTTTAGTACCTAAACAGGTATTTAGGGAATGGTTTTTCCCCCAGGTATGCTGAGTTCCCAGTGCCCAAATTAGCCAAACTCTTGCTGATATATTTCTCTCATAGCAAATGTGTTGAAGGTCACAGGTTGTATGCCTCAGACAACTGATATCAACTGACTGGCTTCCTTGTCTAACTGAACTCTACCTCTTTGGGGCTGCCACCCAGTTACTCATGCATCTAGGCTCCAGCCTATGACAACACTTAAATATTCTGTTCTGGGAATACAACTTTGCCAGGGATAGGGAATAATAGTTCAAGGGCTGGAAGTTAGTTACCTTATTTTCTAACCAATGATCTTGATGTCCAACTAACTCTTCAGATTTTTTGTAAGAAATGCTTATGGACACTGAATTCTATAAGACAACTTACTGAGAGACATGAGAACTCCCCAATTCTCCCTAGATTCTGTCCGAGCTACAATTCCTAGAAATTCCCCAGACCTACCCAGAATCAAGAACACCTCTCAGTAAAACTGATCAAAACAACAAGCTAAGGAGGATGGATTATTGATTTTAATTTTCTTGGGCTTCTAAATCACTGTAGCAAGAAAATGATTTTGGACTTGAATTCCCATGTATTTTATTAAGCCTTTAGATTTTAATTTCTCCCTAAAATATCAATCCCCCTATCTTAATAGGGGAATCAATATTCAGTTTGGATGCATCTTTATAATGTTGGCATTTGGATGCTTAGTGTAGGTAATACTGTCATTTAATTCCACAGGAAGGCATGGGCAATGTGCCATCAACACGTGACGTGCAATGGCAAAATAGAGCCTCAAAAACCTAGTAGCACTGGAGTTAATTCAGTTAAGGGACTTATTTGATCCAAAAAAATAAAAAGAAAAGAAAAGAAAATGACGGTAACTAACAGAAAGGAATGAGTCTTCTTCTCTCTTGATGTTTCCCCCTAAGTCCGCGGTTTTCAACCTGCTGGTTGCGACCCCTTTGTAACAATAAAAATACATCCTGCATATCAGGTATTTACATTAAGATTCATAACAGTAGCAAAATTACAGTTATGAAGTAGCAACAAAAATAAATTTATGGTTGGGGGTCACCGCAGCACGAGAAACTGTATTAAAGTGTGGCGGTATTAGGAGGCATTAGGAAGGTTGAGAACCACTGCCCTAAGTGAAGGGTCATCAATTAGAATCACGTACCTGACCTTGTTCTACCTCCTTATCTTCTGGCCTGCATCCCACTCTAGACCTAGCCTCAGAATCTTCTGGGTAGGAGCCCAAGCATCAGTATGTTTTAAAAGCTCTCCAGGTGATTCTAATGTGTAGGCAGGGCTAAGAACCAGTGAACTGAATGATTTCTAAAGGTACCTTCTAACTCTTCCCCCCGCCCCCCTTTTAAATGCTGTGATCTTACCAGCAGTTAAAGGAAATGACTTCGAGGCCCTTGGGACATCCTTTCTAGCAGCTCTGAGGTTCAAATGCATAGTGTGCAATCAGCCTTCTAATGGGAAGAAATAATACAAGGGCCTCATGTGTGGGTCCCAAAGCTTGCCTCTTTGGGCTTCCCGCACAGGTCACAGTCACACAATCAGTGGTAGAACTGTTCTTTACGGTAACTTGAGAGGGAAGTAATCAGGAACAATCCAGCCACACCACAGCCTAATCACAGTGACTGATATTTCTGGGGCTGTGTTAATCAAGCCTTCGTGTAGACAGACCCTTGTGGACAGACCATTCTAGAGTGATTCCGCCTCCACAGTTGGAATCTTTTATAAACCGAAATCCTCTATTCAGCCTGACTTCTCACCTAAGTGCAAAAATCCCTCCTAATGGTAGCATCTGTTGTCTGCTGCAAACAGAGTTGATTACAGATGCTCTGAAAGGAATTTAAGTCTTTTCTCTTGCTACTCAGAAGGTGATAGTGTGATGGTGAGCGGTAACTCTTTTCAGAAAATAAAAAAAAAACCTTTGGCTAAACAGTAACTGCAATAATAAGGTAAAAGATATATTGTTGGATGAAATATTAATATTTGTTGAATTTTTATCTCTTTCTTCAGGACTAAATATGGCCAGTAACCATACACACACTGTCTCTTATAGCTACAGAGCAGGTGAGCAGGTAACTGGTTACCAAGCAACGTATTGGCTGGGGATTAGAGCACACACTTGCATGGGCATAACTCTGAATAATGCAAACCGCGTTAAGTGATACATTTTTCATTATCCTAGTATCACATCAAGTTCTATACCACCTTTTTTTTCTCTCCTTTAATCTAGGAAACACTTTCCTATTAAGAACTTTGAAGAAATCTTACCATCAGATATTTCTTTTTTATTAAAAGCAATGAAAAGAACAGATTCATTATATCTTATCCATCAAACTTGTTATCTACCTAAACATCTGTTCGGTTCTTGTTGTCGTGTTTAGAAAGAATAATTATCCAACAGACCTTATAAGAAATGAATTCCAGTGGAGTGAATGAACTTTCCTAATGACTCGCATTTATAGCTCCTCAAGGAAAAAGTTACCTATTCTCATAATCCTGTTTATTCTTTCAAAATGAAAAGGTCTTCGGTGGTGGTTTTAGATCTTGGAGGGTTTTTTAAAACTAGCTCTCAAAAGCCTTCTGATCCTTAATAAATATGATCAAAATATACTTAAGATGCTTGTAGTTCCTCGGTCCCTGAGTATAGAAAATGCCTCTGCTCTTCACCTTCACTTTCCTAATTTAAATATTATCCTGCATTAATGGCTAATTAGCGACTAGAAAATTCTTTGTAAGAAAGTTCTCTGTCTGATATTTGTGATGACATCATTTTTTAAAATTACAATTAAATGTGGGGGGAGTAATTAGCAGGGGAAGGAAAGGAAAGATGGAAGGGAAAGAGAACAATTTTTTTAAAAGGAAGAATATTCAAAAGGGTACCTAAGTCTCCCCTTTCTCTGGAAACTGTTTTAAAAAAGTAGGAGATCTGTTTGTCTCACCTTTGTATATATTTCATAGAACGGCTCCAATTTTTCAAGCCTCCCTTGTAATTATTTAAACGATTTGCTTACGTAGATGTAAGCGATTTGCTTAGAGACCTAAACGATTTGCTTAGAGACGGTACTGCCACATGCAAATGGCATAGGAAGTGATTTGGGTGCAAGGAAACAGAGCAAATATTCTTGCCCTTAATTTTAAGGTTATGTATCCATGAATTAATTTTATCACAAAAATTGAAAGGGACAGTTTTCTAAACCCAGAAAGAAGCCAATGAGGTATTGTCTTGATGATGAGTATGAAGGGTAAAAATTAAAAAAAAAAAAATTTAGACTGGTGCTTGCTGCTAAGATCATAGTCAGGAATATACAGAAAAAAAAAACCCACATTTTACTCAGCCTTTGGAATTCACGCGAGGCTGCATACAGTTGCTGGCCTCAGAACAGAGCAGTGGGAACTCGCTTCTGACCTGGTGGCTTATTGAGGCCCAAACTGGCAACTTTATAAAATTTCCAGCAGCTTTGTAACTATGTCTATTATTTAAGATTCAGGATCTTCAAATTTATCTATAGTACACTCAACTCAAGCAGAACACTAAAAAATGGTGAAGTTGGCAGCTTCAAATTTCTTAGAGAAAGAGCTTCAAAAGCTATTCCTATCTGCTGCTTATTTAGGAAAAAAAATACAATATTCTCCTTTCTGGGGCTAAGATGGGGAGTCGACACATAATTTCTTGACATGAAATGAGACATTTCTTTTAACTTAAAATCTACATGTTTGCTAATATCCTTTTGCCTAAAATAAGTATCTGGAATCCAAACCTCTATAAAACAGCCAAGTACAAAAGCTGCTTTGATTCTTCAAGATGCTGCCAATAAGATACACACAGTTAGGTTTTCCCAGCCACCATTCTTGTTTGTTTGAGCTCTTTTTCCTTCCAGTATCACCTGCTCTTTTCCAGCAGGACTGTTGCTACGTTCTCTAGAGGTGAAAAGGTCTTTTGATCGGTAAGTCATCAGCATTTAAGAAAAATACAGGTAACTGTAGGCCACCAGATAGGTTCAGCTTTAATTTTTGTTCTGAGACTTTTGTGTTAAAATTTTAAAATGATATTCTTATCAGCTTATCCTTACTATCTTGGGCCATTTCAAACACCATATTTAAAAAAAAGTGCTCTGGTGCCTATGGCTCAAGGAGTAAGGTGCTGGCCCCATATGCCAAGGGTGGCAGGTTCAAATCCAGCCCCGGCCAAAATACTGCAAAAAAAAAAAAAAAAAATACAGTGCTCTTATAACTTGAAGCTAGTTTATATCAAAATGGTAATTTCCTCACCAATATCATCTCAACCAAAATCACGCTTAAAAGATACTCATTACAAGGAATTGTATGTTTTTAACACAGAAATTTGTGCTGAGCCAAACATGATAGATTTATCCATAAATTCCTGCTCCCTTCATACATATAATCATGTGATCATGTAATAATCATGTAACAAAAACATAGCACGATCTAGGTAGTTTTTTTTTTTAATCCTTTAACTTGATTTACCCATTGTCTAGGTAGATTTTGAAAATTTTCTGAAAGCACTGTCCATCCAGTATGTCTTGACTGGTTATCTTCTTTATTCCAACAGGACTTTTTCTAAAATTACTTGCTTACAGTTGATTCCATGTCTCAGAATCATGTCATAAATGAAAAAGAGAAAAGACGGTGAAGCAAACTACTTTCTTTTGTAATTTCTCCTACAGAAAAGAAGTGGATTGCCCTTCAGAATTGAATCTTTGGATTTACAGATTAGCAAATATTGCCTAGCCTGCTGCTATTAACAGAGGCCACGTATAATTGCTCGTATCTTTACAATAAAACGACAACAGAATTATAGGTTTACAATATGTGGGAATCAATAATAAATTCCTATTTCCTGCCAATTTCAAAACCAAAATAGACCATGTTTGTGAGGCACAAAATGAATGAACAGCTCCCTCTGTTAGTCCATTTGATCTTATGAATCACCTGTCCTCCTCTTCCCATGCCCCTAGAGCTGCCCGAGAGCCACGGCCAAGTTAGTCTGCTTTGTTCAGCAAAGAAAAAGCTCGGTTGTGCCTTGAAGTCTGAATATATCAAGAGACATAGAACTGTGTAGTCTAAATATTGTTACCAACTTCCTCCTCAAAGTTGAAATGCAATCTAAACACTCTTGTCAGAGTGGACACCTGAATAATTACATTTTCAGTTTATTGCATTTTCTTATGCCAAGTGAATCTTTTTTAGAAATAGAGTAGGCCCAAATTTTTATTACTGAGAGAAAATTTATTAGAATGTCTACTATAGCCATATTTAAAATGCCAGTCTCCTGACTCCTTACCTTCTCTCAGCTCTCCCATGCACTTGACGTGGTAATTGAAAAAGTTTTTCCCTACAAAATCTGCTGGTGGGAGTGTGGGGAGTCTTGAGGGGCTGAGTTGAGGGGCAGGAAGGGTAGAGGCCTATGATTAGGCCAGATTAGGAGGAGAGGAGAGGTGCCTGGGTCAACCCATAGGACATAAGAACCCCAGAGACAGGCAGAAGTGCCCCTCATTACCCTTACCCCCAAACTGGCCAGGAGGGCAGGAAGGCCTGAGTTTTGTTTTCATCCTTGACTACTGAGGAAGGAGAACTAGTCCCCTGAAAAACAGACAAAAATATCACCCCAATTCCATCCTTAGTGCCAGTTTACCATCTACTAATAAATTCTCTGGGCTATTAGAATGTATCCCTTCCATTTGTAGCTACAAATTTAGTTTCAAATGGGGGTCCCTATGGACATACATAGCAGTGAACCAACCAACATTTATCAAGTACATTTGTGGGTCCAGTGCTTTACGTCCATTTTCTTATTCAATCCCCTCTCGACCCCATCTGTTGTCTCTGAGAAACACAAAACTCCAAAAGGCCATGTAGCACTTTTATGCAAGGGAACACGCTCGTGAAAAATTGGTTTGGCATTCAAATTTAGGTCATATTCCAAAACCCCTTGTTCTTTCTACAATATCGTGTGGGCTGGTAAGATATAGATTTCCTTACCAGCTAGGAAAATTGAATTTGGCATTGAATAGCGTCATCCAGTTCTTACCTCTGAAAATAGTTCTGGCAGCTCCTCAACTAACGGATTTGTACTTTGTTGCCTACCGTTCATTTCTGTTTGATAACATTTCCAGTATTTAAGTACACTGAAGATTTTGTTGATCTGCTGACATTTAAATTAGTTTTTGCATGTCTTTCCTTCTGACAATTTTAGGTCATGGAGTTTCATAACAGAGTCATGATTGTAAAGTGGCGTTTCCACCATAAGTAAAAATGCTATCATATTATACTCAGAACAAAAGGCCAAGGATGAGCATTCTGGAATTACATGCTTCTTAAAGTCGCAACCAACCAATGCCTGTATCAGCATCACCTTGAAAGCTGGTTGAAATGCAGAATCGTGAACCCCACCCCAAAGATACTGATTCTGAATATGGGACCTCATCACCTGCATTTTAAATGCAAAAGTTTGAGAGTCACCACTACAGACAATGGACTGTGAAATAAGATGTGTTGTAAAGACCCAAACTGTAAGAAGTTTGCATACCGCAAGAGTTTCAAAGAGGGCCACTTCTAGTGACAGAATCTTGAATTTGAAATGGACACATAAAATTGACTAGACTTTCTCTATGCAAATACACTGATTATTTGAATGAAGAAAAGAATTAGCTTCAAGTAATTCCTATTTGTCGAAAGGAAGCATGGCAAACCAGATTAACCCACCCACCCCTTTACCATAAAGCAGCAAGCTAACACATGCACAAAAACTAAAGATGGGTCCCCAGGTTGAAGGCAACTGGCCCACTGTCTTCCTCCCTCTCCTGATCTCCCTGAACTAGTTGTATCCCTCTACATTATGTGTCCTTTATTTCCTTTTCATGATTATAAAAAACCATTATAGTAACGTTCATCATCAGGCCCATGTCAGACCTGCAGCCATGTTACCTCCACCCTATTCTTTCTCCCTGGAACAAAGCCAAACAGTAGTTTCCTGAGCACCTAATGCTGACTGATGTACGCTGCTTCAGTCCCTTTTGGTGAAGTGATCAACTCATCACCTTCTTTACCTGATTGATATCAACTTCTCTCTCAAAGATGACTTCCTAGAAGTTGTCCCTGATGCTCTCTAGTCCCACTGTGGGTAAAGTGTTTCTATTTCTGACTTCACATTGGAGTCATTTAGGTAACTTGAAATAAATATGCCCCTCCCACTGTCTTTTGGTTGTGGTTTGCATGCTATAGCTCTCTCTGTACATCGACTTTTAACCTGTTTATGTCTTTGAATCTAAAATACGTTTCTTGAAGACAGCATATGGTTGGGTCTTGCTATTCTATCAGTTCTAATCATGTTTGTCTTTTGATTTGACGGTTTAATCCATTTGCATTTTATGGAATTACTATTATGGGTGGATGTATTTATTTTTCCATTTACTTGGGTAGATGTATTTGCTATTATATTTTGTATCTTTAAATTTTAGTGTAATTATTGATATAGTTGAATTTGTTTTTCATATGCTTCATCTTTTTATGCTCCTGTTTTTTCCTTTACTATCTTCTGTGTGAATACTTTTTAGTATACCATTACAATTCCTCTGTTACATTTGGGTGCATCGTTTTGAATTATTTTCTTAGTGGTTGTTCTAGGGTTTATAATACATACGTATATGTCTCTTAACTTACCACAATCTACCTCAGGTTAATACTGAATTAATTTTGGTAGCATATAACAACTTAGCCTTCAATATATTTTCATTTCCTCCCCGCTGTTTTTGTGCTGTCAGACATCCTATCTATATATGTGTTATAAAGCCAATAATACAAGGTTATAATTATTAAACAATATTTTATTTTTAAAGAAGTTAAAAGAGTAAAAGAGAAAATAATTACATATATTCATCTTATAAATACCATTATACCATAAAACCATATTCACCATTTCTGGTGTTCTACCTTCCTTTCTGGCTATTTCTGTTAACTACTTTGTGTCATTTCTTTTCATCTTAAAAGACTTCTAGTATCTGTTGTCAGACCAGTCTGGTAGCAATACATTTTCTGATTTCATTGATCTGAAAGGGTTCTTATTTTATCTTTATTTTGGAAGCACAGTTTCACTCACTATGGAATTCTTTGCTGATGGCTTTTTCTTCTTCTAGCACTTTGACTATGTCAATTTCATGACCTTCTGACCATCAGTGTTTCTCACCAGAAATCAACCATTAACTGTCATAAGACATTTTTCTTTTACTGTTTTCAACATTTTTCCCTTCTCTTTTTGTCTTTCATCAGTTTAATTATGACATATACTAAGTGTGGATCACATTACATTTTTTTCCTCTTGGAGTTTGTTGAGTTTCTTATATCTGTAGTGTTTTTCTCAAATTTGGGAAGTTTTCAATCACCATTATTTTTTCCTATTTTTTTTCTGACCCTTTCTTTCATTACTCCCCTTTTTAGGCTCCTGCTAAGTGTATGTTAATATTCCTGATGTTCCACATATCTCAGATCTTCTTCATTTTTCATTAAAATGTATCTCTCTCCTCTTTGGACAATCTGTTAGGCCTATTTAGTAAATCTTACATTTTGGCTATTTTACTTGTTAACTCTAAAATTTTCACTTTTAAAAAATATAGTTTCTATTTACTGAGATGCTCTTTTTGTTGAATCACTGTCATCTTATGTTCTTTTAATTTTTTTAATATATTTAAATAGCTGCTTTGAAATCTTTATAAGTCCAACATTTGGACCCATTCAGAAGTCAGTTTCTTTTTTTTTTTTTTAGAGACAGTCTCACTTAATCACTCTCAGTAGAGTGCTGTGGTGTCACAGCTCACAGCAACCTCCAACTCCTGGGCTTAGGCGATTCTCTTGCCTCAGTCTCTCAAGTAGCTGGGACTACGGGTGCCCACCACAATGCCTGGCTATTTTTTTGTTGCAGTTTGGCTGAGGCCAGGTTCAAACCCACCACCCTCGGTATATGGGGCCAGTGGCCTACCCACTAAGCCACAGGCACCATCCCAGAGTCAGTTTCTGTTGACAGATTTTTCTGCTCTACCTGTATCACATTATCCTTTTCTTTACTCACAGTGGTTTTGTTTTAAACTGGGCATTTTAGATTATCATCTAGAGCTTGCTACAATATATTAAGTATTTTTCTAAAGGTTTTTATAAAGTAAACTTGCCTGTACTTAAACTATGGATTCTGTCCGCCCTGTAATGTGAAGCAGTGAATATCTCTACTTAGTTTTTAATTATTTATTTTTATTCCCTTAGTTTGATCCATCCTTGTGTCTACATACCTTAGCGTTCAGCCAATGATTTGGACAGAGATTGTAATCTGCCCCAAACCACAAAAACAACTCACTGTATAAAACTTCCACACTCTATCAATTAATCTGTATTTATATTGGGATCATAAATATAATGTTCGACCAGTGTTCAATCTTTCCCTGGCTTTACTCTTGAGTCTTCATTGTACATGTTACCCACGTTGCCAGGATGTGAAGAGAGCTTGCTTTAGCCCTCTATGCCATGTCATAGAAGTCTCCCCAGTTAAGTATCTAGCTGATCTGTCACTCACTCAATCCAAATCACAACTTCACGCTCTGAAAGCTGCAAGCTTCCCCACTTGTTTACGGCTAAGCTGGCCACTTTTAACTGAAGAATCTTCAAGCGTTTGCCTTCACTCCAAATCAAGTCTAATTCTCTGTTAGATAAAAATGATGGGTATTGTTTACTGATTCAATTTCAGTGCCATCCTGGTAAAACTACTTTTCTTATTAATCAAGTTTGGGTGGGGAGGATGAGAACCTTATCATTTTCTTCTTACAAGCATGAACATTAATGTTACATTCACATCTGACTAAAACATAAGGTCAGACTTTACAGGCAAAGAGATTAATAAACTAAGATGTCTTCATTCAGAAATAAAGAAAACAAATGGGCAAGCTCTGGTTATTTATCATTTGAAATATCTTAATTTCTTTATTATTATTTTGTCTGTGAGGTATTTTTCCTTGTTAATTCCTCTGTCATTTAACATTTAGCCAGTTTCCAACTGCCTAAAATTCCCCCCACTATACACATCCAGTTATACTTTGTGATCCAAATCTATTGGTGATTTTATATATAATAATCATATAGTTTATAAAAATATCAGAAGAAAAGGGTCAAGCAAATTGGACTCTAGTTGCTAGCTTTAGGGCTAAAAAAGCCAAATCATAATGTCTCAGGGTCTCAGTGAAAGCAGACAAAATATAAATGTTAATGTTCTCTAGTCCCTTTATGTAAGGGACAGCCATTTGTTGGCTTGACTAGATAAGCACAGTATGGGTGGGAGTAGGGGAGGAGGAGGGAGAGGAGAGGAGAGGAAGAAGGGGGGAAGGAGGAATAAAACTAAGGAGAAGAAAGAAAATCCCAGTATAAAGTGTCATTCACTCCCCACCCCACCAAAAAATGAACCTTCCTTTCTTGCCTCCTTTAGGGTGGACAAGATAAGTGCACACATAAACATAACACAAACCAATACAGGGAGTACAATGTGTACCAAGACAAGCTAAGGAAGAAGAGATTGCTTTTGGGGATGGAGGGTGTAATGGAGTTTAGGGGCAGAAAACAAATTAATCAAAGTATTCAAATTAGAAATGAGCCTTTGTATGTAGGTAAAACTAGATACTCTAACAAATAAATATGATACGTTAATGAGACAACTCTACAGAAACACATGTCACTCATGTGAAAACCAACCAGATGGGAGAAAGAAGTTGGGGTAGATTTTGTTCCACCCAATATTAACATTCAAGAGTCCATGTTGATGGAGGTTTTGTAGTCATCAGTATTTGGCTTCCAAGATTGCTCTGGAAATCATTATCTAACCAACAGATGGGGGAAGACTGAAGTGTGCATGTGAGGGGTTTACAAAACAAACTTCTATTAGCATTCCACTGTGAAAAATGAGTCATACAGCTCCTCATAGAAGTGGGGGAATGGAGGAAGAGAGGCCTTGCAAAATTTAGTCTCTGGTGACACAACTGCTTCCCAGCAAGAATTCTTTCCATAGGAGAGGAGCCCAAGTCATGGGGACAGCTAATTATTTCTATCATAGTTTCAAGTTATGGGTAGACCTTAGAGGACTAAGGATTGGAGGAAGCAATGAAAGGCATATCTGCTATTTGTGGTTTTTGTCTATATTTGATTTTGAATTTTGTTGGGAAAATAATCTTCACTCTTCCCAATCCATGTGATTTGCTAGGACTGATACCAAGGACAGATATGGGAACAAGGCTTTACTAATCAATATATTCTACCTCCAACCAATTAGCATTATTCAAGGGTGGATAAGAAAGGGGATCAATGAGATTCATGTCCAAGACTTTTGCAGAAGTTATAAAGAAGATATCTGACAGGTGTTCTTTTTTTCATCAGTGTTGCTAAGCTGGTAGGATTTATTTGCAACTCCTGGTGGCTATATATTTAATATTACCTTTCATGAAAGAGTCTACCAAGGAATAATGGTCATACAAGGGAAATCAGAAAAAAAAAAAAAGAGAGATGGAATAAAATGGTTTCTTGAATCGAGATGGAATAAAATGGCTTCTTGAATCCAGACATGCCTTACACCAGAGGCAATAAATTCTCTTTCTCTTAAGCAAATTTGAGTTGTATTTTCCTGAAATTGAGAGCTGTTAATATAGGTGGAAAATGTGAGTCATTTTTAAACAGGAGTCTAATTAGTGTGGAATTAGGAAACATGGAAGAAAGAAACGAGACAGGATTGAAAAACTGAACTAGGTTTAGAGCATAGAATTCTTTGAAAGTTAGGCTAGGAATTTGGGGTTTAATGAAAGCCTCATAAACCAAAGTACAAAGAGGTAAAGAAACTCGCCTACGGTTGCAAAGCCAGAAGGGAGTGAAACTAGGATTCAACGCAACCTGCACGTCTGATGTGGTAGCTGCTAGGCGCACGTGGTTATTTAAATTAAATAAAATTTAGTTCCTCGGTCACAATAGACACATTTCAAGTACTCCATGGCTATGTATGTAGCTACTGGCTACAGCTTTGGGTACCGCAAATACAAAGCACTTCCATTATCAAAAAAGATTCTACTGGACAGCCCCTTTCTAGAGCCTGTGCGTGTGTCAAAAAACAGAACCCAGATTGCCATCTAAGTTAGATGTTGAACTATAATTGGGCTGAAATCTCCACTTTGAACCCTAATTTCTAATTTGAATGCATACCAAAAAAAAAAATCCCTAATCCATGACCTAATATTTTCACTCTGGGTGGCCTTATATGTAAGCCTCTAAAGAACTTTTGGTCATTGTAAATATAAACAAAAAGAGTGATACCATTTAAAGGAACTATAACAAAATTCTGGGAGATTAAATTTTAAAAAATGATTTATAGTCTGACAATTGCAGAATGATCCTGTGGCTTCAAAATGTAAAGGAGCCATGATAGCAAAGGTTTTCCTTTCTTTCTGACTCTTCTTGGTAAGGATGATCTGTACATTCTTCCGTGCCTACTGCCCACTAATTCTGCTCTAAAGATGAAATAGCTTTCCCAAAATTTCCTCTTTGGTAATTTCTGAAGAAACTGTATTGGGTCCTATTTCACTCTCACAAAGCAGCAAGGTTTATTTATGTAAATGAATCAATGCATAAAACAAAGAACCCCCATTACTGTGCATTACATACCAAGTAAATAAAACAAAATACATACTTGGTAAAAAGTCTTCTTCATCATGAAGACACCCATCCTTTGACAACTGTTTTCTACCAACCATTTTTAATCTACTTAGATTTATGGGATAATTGCACTCTCCGACCTCTGATCTTCACCCAGCCCAGTGGGGCTACCTCCAGGGCATACTTGCATAGAAAACCTTTAGAGCTGCATCTACAAAGCATGTTTGGACTGAAGCACATTTGAACTTGGAAATTTGAAAAGGGCAGTACAGAGTGCTCATTCTGCCTCCACCTCCAGAAGAAAGAATGAGACAGATTTACCTAGTGCTCAATTCAGTTGCAAAAGATTTTTATCCAATAATTTATGATGGTTTTGTTCAGATCCACGTCTTAACCAGATCAGATTCTCAAATAATTGACTGTAAGGTTACATAGGACATGTTTGGTTCTATTCCCTGCACTTGAGCCCCACAATTTGGGTCTGTGTCATAAGAATACTTGGAAGCAGAAAGGCGGCTGGTAACTGTACGTGTTAATCACGCCCCAGGTAAACAGATTGCAGCTGGTAGGTTCCAATCGATTTCTTTTATGTTCTCTTCTCCCTCCACTCCAAAAAGGTTGCAGCTTTTAGATTAGAAATCAAAGTTACGTAGTTTCATTTAGCCTAATGATTGCAGAGTCTGTTTAATTACTGTCTTAATCTCAATGCATAAGACAGGGTGAATTTCTGGTGTGGGAGAAGGAGGAATGAGGTACCCCTGAGAGAATATTACTGAGGACTCACTGTTCTCACCTTTCCTCCTCTCCATCAACAGTGTTTGGGCCCAGGAGGACCTCCTGACCTACAGGAGAGGCACTCCAGCATCCCTTTACTGTGGCAGTTAATGAGCTCATCTCCAGAGGACAAACACAGCAGGCTCTTCCAGACTAAAGAAGATGCTCTTATCCTGAAGCAAAAGCAGAACAGTGGAGCTTTCATGAAAAATAACCCTAAGGAAAAGAATCCTTCAACAAAACAAAGTCTGCCAACCCGCAGCCAATAAGCAGGGAAGCCCACTGAGGGCACCTGCCATACCTGTGAGGGTCAGGGTCAGTGCTCTCTGCTAACGAGCATAAAGTCATTAAAGCATATCTTAGCTCCCCATCCATCCTCAGTGGTGTATCTCCACCTCTGTGTGTATGGCAGCCACCTACTTTTCCAGGCTACCCAGAAGTCCCATTCTGGTACCCAGGTTTCTGTGTTCCTCTCTTTGCAATAAAAAATGATCTCACTTCCTATTCCATCTGGGGCCTCGATGACTGGTCCACTCACTGAGCCAGGATAATGATGGCTGATAATTGCCTCATGTGGTCCTCCTTCCTGAGACACTTGTCAGTTTGTAAAAGAAGCTTCTAATATCTTTACCCCCCAAAATAAGTAATGTAGACGTTCCAGATAACCCAGCATGATGGATTGGACACAAGTGGCAGAAAAGTGTCTATTCATGGCTCTCAAATCATCTCTTATACATTTGCACCCTATAAGCAATGCCCAGGCAATGGGACGTCACTGTCATTTTCAATGCACTGAGGCTAACCTATTTCCTTACCTACTTTTGAGATTCCATGAGGCTAAAGGCCTAATGTTAGGCAGAGTATGAATTAATCAGAGGCACAAACAAAATCAGGCGGTGACTGCAAATGTGGTACATGGTATGTGCCCCATGTAAATTCAATTAAATGACACAATTTTTGCCAGACTTTCTTAGGAATTGTCACACAGCACAACTGTCACACATACTACGGCATAGCAGAAAAACCTGCCAGTGACTACCTGTGTAAGCTCAGCCAGGCAAATATCACGTCTGAACCTCAAGTTCCCTGTACATAAATCAGAAAGGACAACATCCACCATCCAAGGCTATAGTGAGAAGTGAGTGAGAAAGGCCTGGAAAGGTACCAAGCCCATGGCCTGGTAGGCAAGGGGGTGCCAACTAGCTCTACCCCGTCTTCAAGATTAGTTTCTTATCTCAAGTCCTTCATGTGAATTTGGACGCCCATAAAAGTGCATACGTTTTTCGTCTCCATAACCACTCACTCTCCCCCTTGCACTGTCTGCCCGGCCTCTTGAGAAACCCACGGCAATCTACTGCCCAGGGTTGCCTCATGCTTGCCATGACACAAGATGTGAGAGCTCTCATGCATACTCACAATGGTCAGCGAGCCTTCTGAGAACCCCAAGCCCCCACCAGAGCACAGGTGAGAACCTATTCCAACAGAAAGGTTCTAGCCCCTTTGAGAGGGCAGGCTAAATACACAGAGCATCACAAGACAATGTGAGACTGGATATTTTCACTGTGTGTTGTAGAATCCAAGTGATAATAACAGCAACTAAGATTTAATGAGCACTTGAGATCAACCAGGCGCTGTTCTAAGTATCTATACATATGTATGTATAGTTGTGTGGTTTTTCCCATTTTGTAGACAAGGAGCATGAGGTAGAGAAGGGTTAGATAACTCGCCCACAACCCTCCAGTGAAGCAGCTACTGCCATTTTTCAATTCAACAGAAACGTATACAACACTGTGCTGAGCACAAGGCTGAGAGTGCTGAATCAGTGTGCGATCCTTAAGGACAGGAATCTCAACTTCCTGACCTTCATTTCCATGGTTCATAAATGTTTGTTGATTACATGACTCAGTGAATGAGACAGGTTTGTTGGAAGATACAGGGCTTGATAAGTAGCCTATAGAAAAGCAAAGTAAAGGCTACTCATGGCCAGCAGAGTAGCCAGCCCAGACGCCCAGAAATGAGATTTAACATGACAGCAGACAGGAATCAAGGAGACTGTCCTTAATGAAGCCCATGGTTTGTTGTCAGAATAATGATGGACAAAGACAGATAGGTGGAAATAGTGGGAAAACCTTGACAGCTAAGCAGCCTTGACACCATGGGCAAGAGGAGACACCAATAAATCCTTGAGCAAGGGAACAATTTGAGAAAAGTTGTATTTTAGAAAGACAGTCTGGCAGGAGTCAAAAATTGGAAGAGAGTAGAATAATCCAGGTGTGAGGAGCGGGTGAATCTGAGTTGGCCAAGTGTTTGAATTGGAAGGGAAAGTTCTAAGAGCCAAAACACATAAAAAATGACAACCCAGCAATCTCTGAGTGTCTTTTTATGAACCTGAAATGATGCAGGGGGTTGAGGATGAAAGAACAATTATGGCACAACCCTTGATCACCAAGAAGATAAAAATGAAGTTGAGAGAGATCTGCCCGGGGGGAGGTCAGGCATTAGACTAGGAACGGTGCCACCCCAGGGAGAAGGGTGAGATGCCAACCCTCAACATGGAAACTGATGGAGGCACAACTTACATTTTTCTCTAAACCAGTGGGTCGCGATCACTTTGTAACAACAAAAATACATTGCGGCATTTGGAAGGTTGAGAATCACTGCTCTAAACCCTCATAAGAGTTTTAGTGAGATTTTAAGCTTCTTTAAAAAGAAGAAGAAGAATAAGAATCATGAATCATGCCTATTTTCCAAGATACCTAGGACAGTATTAGAAATAAAGAAATCATACAGTGAACACTTAGGGCCAACTATCTTTAAATCCAACAGAAATTTCTGTTTTAAGTTACTATAATAATTTTCTCTCTCTCTCTGTTCCTTCATCATTTTACAGCACCTCTCACTTTTTCTTCATTCCTTCACCATTACCTCTCTACTCCTGATGAGATGTTTCCTGCTGCTCCCACCATCTGGCTCACCGATTTTGAGTCTCAGAGACTCTGTCATTTCAGAAATATCATTTTTCTTCTACCATCAAAAAGTTAACATAAAGAAAGATAATAACCGTATATTAAAGCTAAGAAGAAGTCCAAGGAATGCAGTGTGGTAAGTGTTAGGAAGGGATATCATGGTGGTATTAAAGCTTAGAAGTCCCAGTGCTCATATTCCATGATGGACTTTCTCCCTCATCCCTATACGTTTCTGTTCTCGGTACTTGAATGGTTCCATCAATACGCGGAAAATATTCCAGGCAGACAAACTCTCACATAGCAATCCAGAACCCATCACGGGCTTCAGTACAGTGTTGAATTGATGGGAAAAGTCCAGAGTGGGAAGGAAGTACCTCCCCAGCATACCATCCCATAGGACAGCGATTTTCAAACTGTGTGCTATGAGAGGGTCTTAGGTGTGCCATGAAAATTTTAAAGATCATGAATTTAACTATTTTTGAAAGAAGTTGAAAGCACATTTAAGTATATTCTTTTTTTTAACCTTTTTTTTTTTTCTGGATCAACATAATTTAAGTGTGCCATGGCAATTTAACGATAGACTCAAGTGTGCTATAAGATAAAAAAGGTTGGCTTGGCGCCCATAGCTCAGTGAGTAGGGCACTGGCCACATACAATGAGGTTGGTGGGTTTGAGCCCAGCCCTGGCTTGCTAAACAACAATGACAACTGCAACCAAAAATAGCCAGGTACTGTGGTGGACACCTATAGTCCCAGCTACTTGGGAGGCTGAGACAAGAGAATTGCTTAAGCCCAAGAGTTTGAGGTTGCTGTGAGCTGTGACCCCACACCACTCTACTGAGGGTGACATAATGAGACTCTGCCTC
>NW_003852402.1:23216551-23246309 GCF_000181295.1 Otolemur garnettii
ATATATAGAGAGAGAGAGAGGTTGAAAAACACTACTATCAGGGGTCAGGGATTCAGCCAAGAAAAGACAGAAGACAATACTAGAATAACAATGGACTAGTCACTCAGCCATAACCTACAGACACATGATGGGAAATAAGATTCCAGCCAAATGACTGATAAAGCTCCTTAGAGAATCATTGCCCACTGCAAAGATCCCCATAACAAAAGACACTGAGGCTCAAACTGTGGAAGGAATGAGTTTCAATTCTCTTATAAATTCCAGCTGACTGATACTAACTGCCTAATCCCTGTTTTAAGGAACTGGGGGGCTGTTCCTAGGATATTTCTGGATATAGTGTGGTGTGGGTGACACCTGACAGAGGGAAGGGGGTGTTGATGATGGTATGTGTGCAATTAGGCTGTTCTGGTCCCGTCCAAACCCCAACTTCATAATCAGCAAAAATAGTCTAAAGAATTGAGTAACATTCGAAGAATGCCAGTGAATCGAATCTGTGAGTGTTTCCTAAGTCATTACTAGGCACAGGGCACCAGGAGTTACAAAGGGAAGCCTTGCCTGGAAGAGAAAGAGTACAGAAAAGAAAATCAAAAGACCAGCGAGAATTGCAAAAATAGCTTTACAGCCTCGGGCAAGACAGTCAACCTTCTTGGATTTTCATGCCCTACTCTGGAAATAGGAGAGAGGAGTGCACTTTCTGATACAAAATTCAACGTTGTTGCTGTTTTAATTTCCAGCACTTAACTAAAAATAATAATTAACATTCTTCACCAAAAATAATAATTAACTAACTAAACAGTCATGTCTCATCAAAATATGTGGATCATTTTTGGACAAACAAATCTACCTTGAAGGTGAAAGTGAGAGCGATCATAGTTTAACCAAATGCCATTTCTACGTCTAACATCCCTAGATCTTTTATCTCTTTTCCCTGCTTATGAAGCATGATGCATTTATCTTCCCCAAATGCTAGACTTGGGGAAACGTAATTTGGCAGTAGCTGGGAAGTTATTGACTCAACCAGGTAGGGGCTGAAAGTGGTGATGAAGGAAGAGATGAACACTGGTTCCCAGATTCCAAATTTTACAGATGAGAGAGTGGGAGAGGGGAGAGAGGACCAGGAAAAAGCCAGTTAGTTTAAGATGTTTTGATCTTGAGCTGCATGTGAGCTCTCAGGATAGAGCTGTCCAGTTCCATATGTAAGGCTGAAACTTGGGGAAAAAATCTGGGCCACAGATAAGGTGTAGGAGTCCTTGGTATATTGATGATAATTGATATAATGAGAACGGATTAGAGCAACGAGGCGAGGGGGTGTACAGAATTGAGAAAAATAGTTTGCTTAGGATGAAAAGAATGCCAGAATGTAACCAGGAAGCAGGAGGGGGTCCCCCGAAGAAAACCAAAGAGGAATAGGCTGTGAGGTGTCATGACAACCAGGAGACGGAGGTGTCAACCAAAAGGACAGAGAGCTCAAGGAGGTACTGACAGCAGAAAAATCCAGAAAAGGGCTTTTTACAAAAAATCCAACAGACTTGATGATTAAAAGACATCAGGCCTCTCAGTTTAGATTTCAAGAGAACAGACTAAGTGGATGTAAACCAAAGTGAAGAAAATGATATTTTACTTTTATTTAGAGCAGTAGGAAGGACAGGCTGGATAGAGCCCCAAGGGTGGAGAGAGAATACATTTTAAATACCTCCTCTTTCCATCGCCTGTGACTGGATAAAGGTGCACTCTGTTTTATTTACTGGCACGAGTCTGTCAAAGGTTGATTTCCACTGACTCATTGCTAGGAGAACTGACAGACCACACTAAGAACAAAATAACATCTCGGAAAGGGGGAGCTTTCTGAAATCCCATTTCCTTGTCTGCCGTGTTACATCTGGCAGGTTTTAAAACAGTCCTTCGGTCTCTCTGTTGATCCATTTCCTTAGCTGTGGAACGGAAAATAATTCCCTTTTAATTGGATCCTGAAGTGCTGGGGGCCTTTCAGACGGCCTGTGACTCTGCAGTGTTCAGAAATGTTCCAGTGACTTTTTCCTGCTACTGAGAAAGCCACTTCTGTCTTCACGTGAAATCCATAACCCCACTGCTTGAGATGTAAATCTCTTTTTGTGGGTTTCTTTGGCTTTGGACCCTGAACTACATCCTTGTGTCTGCAGTACATGTCTACAGAAGTAGGGAACTGAGAGAACGATCCCGAGACTTCTGCTCCGAGTCCAACGGTGGCCTCAGCCTATTCATTTGCTCCACTAGAAAACTTCATGAAACTAAGTTCCTACTGCACAGGCTAGAGAGCCGCTGGTTTATTGGGTCTGCGTGGACTCATTTGAATTCTCTGTTTCTTTCCTCTAGAATTTTAGCCTCCACCAATTTTGCATCCCCCAGGAGCTGTCGTTAGCAGCCATACATCCTCTCTTGTAAATAAACCCCAACTGTCTGCTGGAAATTTCCACTTCCATATCCAGCCATCTCACTGGATGCAACACACCTAAAATCAAATTCATCAATCTCTCCCCCACCCCCCCGGACTGGCTCCTTCCCAGGCTCTTCTATTTTTGTCAGCTGACATCATTCTCCTCATCACCCTGGCTCACATCGTCAGCATCATCTCTGCGCCTTTACTCTCCCTGGTCTTCTGCATCCGTTCCCCAAGCCCTAAAATTTTTCCATTAAAATGCTTGCTCCATCTGTCCCTTTCAGCCTCTGGTTTTTGTGCCCTTCTCATGTGTCAGATGCCATGCTGAGCACTTTACAAGCCTCACCTCATTTAAGCCATATGAGCACCTTTGAAGAGCTCAGTGGAATTTTCCCCCCATTCTTCAGAGGAGGAAATTGTACTCCAGCTGGCTATGAGAGAACCGTCATGAACTCAAGCTTTGCATTCCCCCCGAATTCCTATCTTGAAACCCTAGCCCCCAATGTGACACATTTGGAGAGAAGACCTGTGGGAGGGGATAAAGGTTAAATGAGGTCACAAAGATGGAGCTGGTGTCCTCAAAGGAAGGGAGGAGACACCATATCTCTCTGTCTCTTTCTACAATATGAGGACTCAGAGGGAAGGCAAGCCAAGTCCCTGCAAGCTAGGAAGCTCATCTTCCCTAAGAAACACATCAATCAGCACCTGATCTTGAACTTCCCAGCCTCCAGAACCACAAGGAAATAAGTCTCTGTTGTTTAAGCCCCCTGACAAAGGCATTTTGTTATGGCAGCCCCAGCAGACTGAAACAGACTGTGCCCAACTCCCCAACAAGGGACAGAACTAAGATCCAAACCCAGGACCACCTCTCCAGAGAGCATGCCCGGAGCCACCGCTGCATGCACAGGCCCCCATCATCTCACAGGGAAGGCTCGGGAACAGCTACTTGGTGCCCACCTTGCTTCAAGTCTTTGTTGGCCTCCCCCAGTTAACCTGTGCATGTCAGACTTGTTTTCTTCAAACACTACTTGAATCAAGCCATTCCTCTGATCAAAGCTTTCAGAAGCTCCCCACTGACTACAAGATTGAGCTTAATCTCTTTAACTAGGCACCCAAGTTCCTTTTAGTCTGGCTTTCTTATCCAGCCTGACTCCCCTCACATCCCATCCGCAAGGCACACCATTCTGCTTAACAAAGTGTCATAAGTTATTTGAGTGAGAGATCCCAAGGGGAAGGGGGCTGCATCAGTCCCGTCTCTGAGTGACCAGGGTCTGGCACATAGTAAGTGCTCAGGCAATAGCTGTTAAGGGGAGAACAGAAAGAATTAGTGCCTGCCATTCCCCTGGCGTGGCTCTACCACCAGGTGGTCCTCTCATCTGCAGTTAGCCCAGCAGCAGGAGTAAGCTCAGACCCACCTCAACAGTGCCGGCCTCTACTGTGATACCTCCAGCCCACCCAACACAATGTGACAGCCCTTCCTCTCAGCCCTGCTCAAGGACTGTCTCTCTAACTCACTCAACACATGTTGCATACTAACCCACATCAACACGGTGACCCCTGTTCAGGAACGTTCGTTCCTGCATTGTTTGTAGTTGCAAGAATTCAGTAATAATTCGGGACAAACACTGCGGGCACCTTCCAAAATCTTGTCTATCCTTCCTTATTATAAAAATTCTGATCTTTTTTCAATTTCAGATTAATATGAGGGCACAAATAATTGCGTTACATTATTTGCGTTTCTTAGGTAAAGTTCAAGTTGTAGTTGAGCCCTTCACACGGGGGCGAGGGGGGGTGCTAAATACCCTTACATTGTGCACATTAGGTGAGAGCTTACCAATCGTCCTCCCTCCTCCTTTTTCCCCTCTCCCGTCTCCCCTCCCCCCATTTGTCTCTTGTGTAAGTGTATAGGTGTTTATCTGTTGGTTTCATATTAGTGTTGAGTACATTGGATGCTTGCTTTTCCATTCTTGTGATACTTTGCTAAGAAGAATGTGCTTTAACTCCATCCAGATAAATGTAAAAGATGTAAAGTCTCAGGCTCTTTTATATCTGAATAGGATTCCATTCTACATATACCATAGTTTATTAATCCATTCATGGGCTAATGGGTACTTGGGTTGATTCCACATCTTGGCAATTGTGAATTGAGCTGCAATGAACAGTCCAGTTCCTTGTTCTTATGGTAAAATGATTTTTGTTCTGCTGGGTAGATACCTAGTAATGGGATTGCAAGATCAAATGGAAGGTCTAGTTTTAGCTCTTTGAGGATTCTCAAAAACCCAGATCTTTAGATAGTCCCATTGTCATCCAGCTGAAAACAAAAACAAAACAACCAAAAACACACATCTCATCCTTCTTTGCAGCTAATTATGCCCAGAGGATTAAATTTTGGTCAATGAGGTAGAAGCAAAAGTATCTGTGCAACATCCGGAAGTGTCCATAGAGGCACAGCTTTCTCCTCCACACCCTCAGGTCCTCTGGCTGGAATTCAGATGTGATTATGGAAGTTCAGCATCCACACTAGACCATGAGGACAAGGACATGACAGGGAAATGAGCTGGAAAGAGCCCTGATATTTGCCAGCACCACACAGTTGCCATAGCATCCCTCTGCCACCTGCCTCTGGACTTCTTTTTGAAGACAGAGAAATTAATTTTGATCTTGTCTTCACCACCGTTATCTTGATTTCCCTGTTTTCATATAGCCAAGATGGTACTTGCTGCAAATGGCTGTTAATAGTGAAATGAAAAATAAAATCAAGTATGCTGATATGAAGGTAATTAAAAGAAAAGAACTTTATCTATTTCTCTACCTCTCTACTTATCCATTTGAAAGAAAAATATGCCATATGTGCCCTATGATATTTTAAAGTAAAAGAATAGATGCATGTATTACTTACAGAATAACAAATGGCAAAAACCTATATCACAAAAATTGCTAATTATTTCTACTCTGTATATAGCTTGCCTGCTCAATAATCTTTCAGACTTCCAAGGGTAGAGAAAGGAATCTTTGTTTTCTTTGTGTTGGCCATTTTTCTTAGCACATACGAGGTCCTGATATTTGGCTAAAATCTTTGGGCATCTGCCAAACACTGTATGTATAGAAACACTGGCAGATTGGGAATGCAATGGGAGAAGATATTTGCAGGTTATATCTCCAACAAAGGTTTAATAACCAGAATCCACAGAGAACTGAAACGTATTAACAAGAAAAAAACAAGTGATCCCATCTCGGGGTGGGCAAGGGACTTGAAAAGAAACTTCTCTAAAGAAGATACACTAATGGCCTACAGATATACGAAAAAATGCTCACCATCCTTAATCATCAGAGAAATGCAAATCAAAACTACTTCGAGATATCACCTAACTCCAGTAAGATTAGCCCATATCACAAAATCCCAAAACCAGAGATGCTAGTGTGGATGTGGAGAAAAGGGAACACTTCTGCATTGCTGGTGGGAATGCAAACTAATTTGTTCCTTTTGGAAAGACATCTGGAGAACACTTAGAGAACTAAAAATAGATCTGCCATTTGATCCTACAATTCCTTTATGAGATATATATCCAGAAGACCAAAAATCACATTACAACAAAGATATTTGTATCAGAATGTTTATTGCAGCCCAATTGACAATTGCTAGGTCATGGAAGAAGTCCAAGTGCCCATTGATCCACGAATGAATCAATAATGGATTAATTGTGGTATATGTATACCATGGAATATTATGCAGCCCTAAAGAAAGATGGAGACTTTACCTCCTTCATGTTTACATGGATGGAGCTGGAAAATGTTCTTCTTAGTAAAGTATCTCAAGAATGAAAAGTATCCAATGTACACAGACCTATTTTGAAACCAATTTATAGCTTTCATACGAAAGCTATAATCTCATCATAGAATTAGAATATGGGGAGGGGGGAGGGAGAGGGGACGGGAGGGAGGTGGATGGGTGAAGGGAAGGTGATTGGTGGGGTCATCTCTATGTTTTATCTTACAAGGGTACAAGTGAATCTTTCTAGAAGCAGAGTATGAATGTCTTAACTCAACAACTAAGAAAATGACAAGAAAACTACATTAACCAGTTTGATGAGAGTATTTCAAATTGTATATGAAAATACCACACTGTACCCTGTGATTGCATTAATGTACACAGCTATGATTTAATTTAAAAAAAAGAAAAAGAAGAAATTGGGAATGAGGATAGGGACTTAAAAACTGAGATCTCTCATGCCCAATAATTTTCCAATATTTTATAACCTAAAAGGTTGTTCACTGCTATCAGTCCCATCATAGAAGATGTTGTGCACAATTAAAGTGTTTGACTTGCCCTTGTGTTCTCTATTCTCCACCAAATTTGATCCACTTTTCAGTACAAAATAAAATAAACTACTTTGAATTCTAACATGATGGTGAAGCTCAACCATAAGAGAGGGTGAAGGAAACAATAAAGGTAACAAAATGGCCTTTCTTTATAATATACAGTTTGAGAGAGAAAAATGAAGACTTATTTGCCACGTTCAAACATACTCTTATTCTGTAGATTTAGTAGTTAAGTTCCAGAAGACAAGATTTCCATCCCTCAGCTGTGAAAACTCCCCTTAATTTCATACTCTTCACCAGAATACTTTGTTTAGGGCCCACTGAGCAGGAATAGGGCACAGCGTGGAAGTTTATTGAAAAGACCAGCTCTTGTTTATTTCATAATTATACGATTGACATTTGGAAACTCATGCTTGTCACTAATCACTTCATTAGGTGCCCCAAAGATCATAAAAAATCACAGGTTTAACTTCAACTCAAAAGATCCTTTAGCTCCTCTTGCCCTGAAATTTGATCTCATTCACTGGACAAGCAATTATAGCTCTGAAAATGATGGCTGATGATAACAGACTTCATTTAAAGGAGAGGAATCTAAACACATGGTAACCTGGTTTAAAAAAAAAAAATCTGTGTGTCCACAGAAGGGAGATGCAGAACAGATAAATCAATGATAGAAAAATAAATAAAACCCTAATTGTTGACTTTACATGAAGCAAATCATTACATACAGTTTGCATGAATGGAGATTTACATAAACAGTCTGAATGGTGGGTGACCTGCAGTAAAACTGCTATTACCACAGAGGCCTTTGCATAGCTTTTCAAAGATGTTTGACAAGAAAATGTTCTGCATGTCTTCATTGCTATAGGTCTCATGTAGATCACCAAGAATTTTCCTGAACTATCCATAGCTCAGTGTAGCTGATGAATGTTGTCGATTTTACAAACACACATACACATAAACACCCAAAAGACTTATTTCTAAGCCTGGCAACTAGAAAACATTATTTTCTGTTTGCTCACAAGCCATCCATGATGCAGAGAAAAATGAAGACGATCATAATTGTGAAAGCACGTTTGATAACAAAGGGTAGTAGAAAAGGCAGAAAAGTATGCCTAACTTACCATTTGCTAAACTATGTTACCCAAAACCCTGGTTCAGTTCATCTACAGGCGTCGCAAAAAAGAGCTCTGTGGTCACAAGAACACAAGATAGGAATGTAACTTGACTACTCTCTCAAAGATATTCTCCTATTACATATTCTTATATTACATTCCGTAAGCATATTAAAGATTAAATTCTGTAAGCATATTCAAGGCTCTGAAAAGTCCTGCAGTAACCAGATGTAACCAGACTATTTTTTTTCCCCCAAAGTAACTTACGTAATTATTCCACTTTGGGAAACCAGGCCCTCAATTTCTAGTCTAAGGTTTGCTTTTCACTTTGTGTCATAATTGTCAATTGCATGCTAGCTATTTAGTATGAAAGTTATTTATCAAATGCTCCCTACGTGAAAGCACTATAGAGACCAAGAGGTAAATAAAGTGGGTTCACTGCTCTTCAGGAGCTGACCCCAGGCAGAACATTTCCCATGCATACCCCAAACTGAAATGCGTCATGGGAAAGGGGAAGTACAGACCACAACTGCCATAGTTAAGATGAATAGGGAAGGTTTCAGAGTCTGTGGCAGTTCAAATTGAATCTTAAAGAACTTGGGAAGAGATGGGATTTTCAGGAAACTCAAAACGTTCTAGGAGATGATGAACCAACCGGTTGGCTAGAGTAGAGATTAGAAGAAGGGGTCGGTCTATAGGCTCGATGCTGGAAAGCTCACCAGCAGGTTCCAGTAGAAGTCAGATTTTGAGGATGCTTGAATGCAAGGCCAAGGAAAGTGGACATTATCAGGTAGGCAACGTAGAAGACAGGAGAATGTTGACGGTAATACGATTAAGATTAAAACTCTCTGCAGAATGGTTTGCGGTGCTGCCCTCAGCATGGGAGTGAAACAGCCACCAGCAGTTTCTGGCCTAGGACTTGGATCACAGCTATACATAATTTAAGATCTTAATAAATGTGTGTTATGAAGGTTCAGAGAGCTACATATTTTATCAGAAATGCTCAAAAGGAACCAAGAGTCTAGAAAATAATACTTATGCAGTAACAGAGAGGGTGATAAATTTCTGCTGCCTTTCACGCAGCCAAGCAGATGGCAAGACAAATTCATAAACCTGAACTATCAAGGTGTGCACTCTCGCTCTCCGATGGGGAGGTAACCATGGAAGAATCCTGCAAGACAAATGGAACCAATTTCATCACCATGACTTTTACTGGTTATGAGAAGTTACCTTTATCCCTCAAAAGCTATTCTTCCAATGTACATGGAACAGACGTTGAAGGTTTTACATTCCCCCATCAAAAAATCCAAAATCCAAAAAGCTCTGCAGTCAGGAACTTTTTGAGCACCATGATGACACCCCAAGAAGAAAATTCCACCCCTGGCCTCATGCCATGAACCACGGGCAAAGTGCAATAGGAACTTTGCTTCATGCACAAAATTGTTAAAAATAGCACATAAGATTATCTTCAGGTATGTGTATAAGCTGTATCCTAAACATCAATGAACTTCATGTTTAGATTTGGGTCCCATCCAAATATAATTATATATATATAAGCAAATATTCAACAATCTGATATTTAAAACACTTCTGGCCTCAAGATGCTTGGGATATAGGGATACTCAAACTGTATTTCATGCAGGAAACAGAATGGGCCACTCTACAAACTTAAAAGAGCAAAACCAGGAATCATTCCATTTGACTTTTAAAACCTAATGACTTTTTTTTTTTTTTTTGAGACAGAGTCACAGCTTACAGTAACGTCAAACTCTTGAGCTTATGCCATTCTCTTGCCTCTGCCTCCCAAGTAGCTGGGACTACAGGTGCCCGCCACAATGCCTGGCTATTTTGGGGGCGGGGGGTGCAGTTGTCATTGTTTGGCAGGCCCGGGCTGGATTTGAACCTGCCAGCTCCAGTGTATGTGGCTGGTGCCCTAGCCACTGAGTTACAGGCACCGAGCCCCCAAAGACTATCTGCTTCAATTTAATTAGCACAACTGCCATCACCTCTCCTGGGGTAGTTTAGTTGACTGGGAATAATCTATAATTGTGTTTGATAGGAGGGCAAATAAACTGAAATAAGACATGGAGAATTTTTTTAACAATTATGATAACATATAGGTAGTCAGCATCCACAATATCCAAGATGGCTCCCCTCCTAGAAGGGAAGATCCACTGGGAAGAGAAGCTGTTTTTTCTCTGAACATCCCACAGACTTTCAAAACAACTGATCACCAACCCTGTTCAAAGTCTTGATTCATTAGAATGGTTGGTATAAACAGGGGGGTAGGGTAGTTTACTGAGTAACTGAAGATCAGGCTTTATCCTCCTGCTCCTTTTCGCTAAAAATCTTCTGAAATGAGTTCATCCATATTCCTGCCTTATCCGGTTATCATCTAGAGAGGTGATTCTCACACAACACCATGATGCTAGACTGGCTAGATGTGAATCATGTGTGAAATGCAGATTCCTGGCCTGCTGCTATCCCCATGCCACTCTCATTCTGATCCTGTATAGGTCTAAGAGAAGTTTCAGAGATTTTTATCTTATTTTTATTTTTATTTTTGCAGTTTTTTGGCTGGGGCTGGGTATGAACCTGCCACCTCTGGCATATGGGGCTGGTGCCCTACTCCTTTGAGCCACAGGCGCCGCCAGAGATAGATATTTTTTAATCATCTAGGTTTTAGATGCTACTGATCTCAATGATAATTGAATGGTTCTTACGTGGTTCACAACATTAGAAGGGCTGTAAAAATCTCAAGAAGAATTATAAAAATAGCACTGTGACAGAGACAGGGCTACATAGATACCAAGCCCCATTTCTCTTTCTTTCCTGGCACAGAGCTAGGCCATATTTCCCAGTCTCCTTTGCAGCTGAGTGGGGTCATGTGACTGAGCCCCGGCCATTGAAATGTGGACGACTGTCTACCCTAGCCTCAAAAAACATCTCAGAGAATCTTCCAGGTGAGTGGCCTGTCTGTGATTGCCAGACAGGATCTGTAGATTCAGGAGAGAACTGTGAGATCCTGGATTAGTGGTTCTCAACCTTCCTAATGCTGCAACCCTTTAATACAGTCCAAAGGGGTCGCGACCCACAGGTTGAGAACTGCTGTCCTAGAGGAATATCAGAGCCACAGGATATTAAGCATTCAAGTACCTGAGTGAGTATATGGAACAGAGAAACTACCACCACTGACACTCATTGGATCGTGCACTAGATCAGAGATCAACTTTTATTGTGTTGGGCTACTCAAAATAGGCACTCTTCGTCTACTGGGTTACCCTTAATAATACAACCACCTTAACAGTTTAGTGGGCTTTGTAGTCAACTAAGCATTTTAAAATCATAAAGCGATATGCTCATCTTTAACCTTAAAAGAAATTCTGATTTGAGCTTATTTTTCTGTGGTTTTCTTCTTTCTTTTAAAAGTAAAGTACAGGGTATGTAAGGTCGGTGGGAAGAGTCTGGGTAATTGAAAGTTTCAAGTAATAAGATTTCAACATAATAAGTTCTATAACAGTTACAGGAATAAAAATGAAATAAAGCAACACCTAAGTCTGAATTTTCAAAAACTAAATGGATACAAAATGAAAAGCCTGTGATAATTTCAGAATGAACAGAGTCATACAACTTGAAGAGTATTCAAAAGTTCATAACATGTATTTACTTCTACAAATACCTATAAGAAGAAATTCAACCACTGAGCCCATCCTTGTCCTTACTTTGGAGAAGGTTTTATATAGTATATGTTAAGAGGTCAAGGTTGGAAGTCAAACAGACTGAGTCTAAATCCCAGCTCTTCTGCTTACTAGTTAAGAAATCCTGAATGAGCTCACTTCTCCTGCCTCCGCAGTGGTGGTGATATTAACTACTTCATTAGGCTGTTATGAGATTTAAATGGGCACCTTGTAAATATTTCATATTGGCTTATATTAGTATTAGTATAGTTAGTTGCTCATGCCTTCTTGGGGGGGGGGGGACAACTAGTTATTTTCTACATAAGTAAGAAAGATCCTGAGAACTCAGGAGCCATAACTAGCTAACTTTTATCTCAAAAGAAAAATAAGAGCAGTGGTGATGGGTTTGCCTAGAATTCTATCTAGGTTAACACTGTCCTCCTAAAGCACTGACTATTGTGCTAATGCCCATGCGTCTTAATCCTTTTTCTGTCAACCATGAAGACCAATAAGTCCTGGGCAAGAATCACTGGGGCTTAAAGCTCTTCTAAACATGGTAAACTCACCCCCGTCTTGAGGGGAAGCACTGGCAGCCCGTCATGGTCCTCCTCACAGCCCATCACAAAAAGGCATCATCTTAAGAGGGAGAGAGAGATTTTGATGGGGGTGCATCTGCTGCCCTCTGGCCAGCCCAAGACAGCAGTGGGAGCTGCCACCTCATTTCTTTTGATAAGCTACTGAGGAGACACAGTGTCTTCCCCAGTTTTCTAAGTTTGAGTTTGAAAATCGAATTCGGGAACTTGTCAACTCTGACAGCAGAGCTTTAAAATTCAGTTCAAAGACAATCTGCTTGTACTTTATAAAATCCGTCTTCTGACTTCAGAGCGGTAGGATTTTTCAAAATCTTCACTACGGAGGGAAGGAAAACCTGCCGTTTTCCTTCTTTCCAATTAAACTTGGGGTTTTGACAAAAATCATTACTATTTGTTTCTCTTCCTACACCCATTCTTCTCCCCGAAGCTGCCTCCTTCAGTAAACAGACCTCAGTCCTCCATTCCCAAAAGCAAAGGTGGGACTTCGGTACAGTATGGCCCTTCCTCTTCAGCAAATACCCAGGAGAGAAAGAGGTAAAACCCATAGGATTAATCACAAATCAACACTGTTCAAGTGATGGGATTTGTGACACGTGAGGTTTTAAAAATAATAATAAGCAAAACCTCAAGAAGAAATCGGCTCCATGGCCTCAAGTTACAAAAGTCACACCCGGCAATCGGAGGCTGTATTGAGAAGTAAAATTACCGAGACTCAAAGGGATAGGGCAAAACCCTAAACATGGCAGGAAACCAAAGGTAAAACCACGATCCAATGACAGATGGCAAAGGCCTGTCAATGCCTGGGAAATTACACGGTGAAATTCGTTCCTGACATTTCATTCACAGAAGAATAACAAGACCCTGAAGTTAAACAATGACATTCCGAAAGGAAACACCTCCGCGGATGACACTTCTTGCATAGCTTAGCCTCCAGGGCATACACCCAAACCAGAATTTCATATTGCTCAGGTGTGTGTGGGAGGAGGTGAGGGAGGATGGGAGGGATGGAGGGGAGAGAGCAGAGACGGTGAGAGAGCCAGTATCTGAGCAGGGGGAGGCGGGTGGAGAAGGGTGACAGCTAGTTCATTTCTGCTCCTTCCCGAAGGATTGGAGCCTTCACTTCACAGATTTTTTTTCACTGACATTTGAAGGGTGCTGCGATCATCCATTCATTTGGGTTCTATTTGGCCTTTAAATGTAATAATTCAGCTGAGAATTCAAGCTGGGGGGTGGCGGACCGGGTGGTTTGATATGTTTTCATGAAAAGTAACCAAGCCAGACAGTGCCTATTGTCAAGACGACCCCGTGGAAGCCAGAAAGCACTCAAATGAGGCTAATTTGACCTCTCAGTCCCAGGGGCACAAGCGCAACTTGTTCCAGACTGTGCCATTCCTCTGAGCAGGAAGGTATCAAAATGAGACAATACTGCGATTTCAGAAAAATCCAGCGTGTGTGTGATGACAGGGGTGGGCACGGCTAACTGTTTCCGTTTTACCAACATTGGAAATGAAGAAAAATGTTCATTAGTGATCAGGAAAATAGAGCCCCATTAAATTCCAAAGGCAAGCTCTGAGTTTTAATTGCTAATATCTGCCACTTTGCCTTCATTGAAATAATGATCATTAATTATTATTTTTATTAGGATTCATTTTCAATTTGTTTCTAAATGCCTTGAACAATGGATTCTAATTACCACTAATAAACTGCATTAGAAATCAATTCCTAAAATATAAAAGGCAACAGATGGCTCATCTTACAGCATTAACAAAACACGTACACACACACAACTTTCTTATACCTCCCAAAACTTCACTTTTGTTCTCTTCTTTTTTAGCTATTAGACATAACTGCTTGCAATTCCAGGAGATGTGAAAGGTCCACGCACCACCCCCCATCCTATACGCATAACTATTTTAAAAAGGTGATTAAAAACAGTATCTTATTTTCTGAAGCTCCTTCCCTCCTGAAACATCAAATTAAAGAGATTGCGTTTCCCCCGTGAGTCTCAGGAACACAAAACAGGATGTTTAATTTGTTTAAGTTTCCAGAGCAATTTACCAGAGACAAAAATAAAATACCATGGCATTTTGCCGGCATCTCAAAAAAAAGCAAGCCTCTCTGGGAAGCACAATGAACCTCATGAGATCTCCAGCACGAATCCTCGATTTGCATGCGCACATATTTTTATGATTTTGCTCACTGAGGAATGGTTTAACATATTCCGACCCAAGCACTTGGAGGAGAGAAGCTTCCAACCACACAGGTCTTTTTATGAGGCAGCCCCCGAGATCTCCAACAGCTAAATAGACTGAAGCAACCTCCCACAGTCCCGGTTCCAGCCTCCATAATCAAATGACTGTTCACTGGATCGTCTTCATTTGAAAAAAGTTTCTCCTGTCTAATGGAGTAAAGCACCGAGCTCAGCATCAGCCATGAGTTTAAAAATCTTTAAAGAAAACTCCCATGCCTCTGCGTAAGGTACTGCCCTCTACACTTTAAAATGAAACTCTAAATGAGAAGAATGATTTTGTTAAAAAAGAAAAATTATTCATCTGCAGCCCCTGGCTTTAGATACTGTGCAGAATAGGCCCAGGAGGCTAAAGGGAGGCATGGTTTCAACGTGGCAGGTCACTGTATCTTCTTGTTTTTTTAATCCTACTCTTTGAGGTTTGCATTTCATCTGCTATCATTGACATCCTCACATCTTGGAAAACTTTTTAATTTCCTCGATTTGGAGTGAACGCACAGACAACCCTTTTGTCTGCTGATTTTCCTAATCACTGTAGTGGCTGCTTGGCCTAGGTCCTGGGAGAGGAAGACATAAAATCTTGCCTGTATGGGGCTCTACACTTCCTGCAGCCTCTAATGTGGCCCTCAACCACCAGATGGCTACTTACTAACCATATATGGGATTGATAAGGTACTATATATAAGGTGCCTTTGGACACATACATATTAACAAGCTGTGAGCTATTCCTCATCAGTTTAGAATTCTTTGATTGCAAGCAACAGAAAATTACTCTAGCTAATGGAGAGAGAAAGAGAGTGTATCAAAAGGGGAAAGTGGAGCTCACAGGACAGATCAAGACGCACAGAAAAAGGTGAGAAACCCAGAAAGGTTTGAAGAGATCTAGTTAGCAGGAACAACTTGACAGGCTTAATTAGGCACTGCTACTGGAATTAATAAGTTCAAATCATTTCTGAGTTTGCTGCTTATATTGTATCACTGCAGTTTCAAAGTTCGAGAAGAGAAAGTCCAGTTGGCTTAAATCAAGTTTTCTACCCACATTCTGGACAGTTCTTTGTTATCAATGGCATCGTCCCGTGACACTGTAGAATATTGAACACCACCCTGACCTCCGCACTAGATGCGGGTAGCATCCCCTCACATTGAGACAAAAGATCTTCAGACATCACCAAACGTCCCCTAGTAGGAAAAATCCTGCTTGAGAACTACTGGCTTAAAATGAATTACAAACTGCTCACTTCATTGCTAATGAAAAGCTAGGTACCTCGATATACAATCCCCTGAGACAAAATATGGATAAGTTTCCAAAAGGGAAGTTGGGTTACTATTTCCAAAAGAAGGGAATTAATGCTTGCTGTCCATTTCAACATCTGTAATTAGAAAGCTGAAGAAGATGAAGTTTTGCAGCCCATGTATTCAGGGAACAAGAGAAAAAAAAATGGAATTTAAAAGGCTTTGAAAACAAACTGTAGAAACAGTGCCACACCAAAATGCCACTGTGGTCCTTCCCAAGGCTCTGACGGTTAGTATTATTAGTGTACTGGAAAATTAAGGGGGGTGTTCTTTTCTATTTTTATTCAAATTCTCCATGTTTTCTTATCTGTTTCTAAATCCTCCCAGAACATTTTCCAACTCTGAGTATCTATGGACTTGTGGTAATTGACATGGCTAATTTAAGGGAAACTGATTCCAAATCCCAGAGAATACCCGATGCATCTCTGTATTAATTAGTCAGCTAACTCCGTTGGTTCCAACATGGTACTAATGAGATCGAAGACATAAATCCAATCCTCATGCCATCTGGGCTCGTTCCACAGCCAGCCCGGAGCCCTTCTCCAACCAGCCAACTGACAAATGCGCATGGCAATTGGTGGGGAAGGGGCTAGGCACGAGCGTGGACGTGTCCAGACAGATGCATCCTCAGGTCCACGCCCAGGCAGCACAGCCGTCCCAGAAAGGGGCTGCTCTTCCACCCCCATAGAATACAGAGCACGCAGACACCCGATGCCACACCTTTCCTCTCCCATCTCTAGCGCCCACCTACTGCTACATTCCTCTGCTGGTTCCTTTTCCTTTTGTTCGTTAACATTTCTCAAAAACTGGAGCATTGAACTTCATCCCCAATCTGCATTGACTCTGAATTCCCCAATCCTTCTAGGCCTGTCTCTTCTTCCATTATTATTTCTGACAGCCCCAAAGAAATCACTTAATATTCATTTCGGTCTCCTATTTCAGACAGTCTTAAAAATCAATTTCAAAAATTTTCTTCTTGATCCTGTCATTTAGCACTGAAATGGCCCGAACTGATTACTGGGGACATTAGCGTTTCTCCCTCTCCCTCCAGGCTGTCAGCTTTGCTCTGTGGGGCTGTGCTGCTCTGAGTTAAGCTGGCTTTCATCTCAGGGTGGTTGTTTTTCCCTGAGAAACATGATTTTTTTTTCTTTTAGCCATATTTGTAGAACAACTTCCAATTATCCTTCTTCTGTTAAAAAAATAAGAAAGGCAGCAGAAAAATGGGCAGAACATTTCGGCTAGGAGAAATATGAAATTCGATGGGTGAAAAGGGGGAAAGAAACAGACTTCAGATGGCAATTACTTGAAACTCCTCAACAAGAGTGTCCCTTGAAAGCTCTGACTTTCCAAATAGTAAAGGAGCAACGTGAACATCACTGAACTGATGAAATAAAAAGCAGTTAACATAGCCATTCATGGTAAGATGCTGGAAAGGGTGCGAGGAAGCCAGGGACAGGGAAGAAAGGGACCGAGAGGGAGAGGAAAGGTAATGACAGCTTTTATAAAGAAGAAAGAAAGTTCTTTGTCTTTGCTGCCATTCTGTGAACAGGCTAGAGAGGTCACTTCATTGCCACTGTCCCTGCCCATTGTTTTGCTTTTGTAGGTTGTCTTGAATTCGCCAAGTAACATTATTAGAGAACTGAAGGGGTGGAAGACCACCAGGAGGACCAAGGGGGCCCCAGGGGACCTAACGCAATGAAATGGTCCGGGTCATTTTCGTCTTCAGCCTGCTTCTTAGCGAGCAGAGGATGGTTTTAAAAGAAAGGCTTAGAAGAGAGCTCCAGACCATGCAAAACAGTCCTCTAGCCTGATGGTCGTAACCAATGTTTGCTCTAAGATGTACTCTATTCGTCATTCCACCTGCTTGTTGTTTATATTATTACCGTGTCCTAATGGGCCTCCCCACACCATGATTCTGGCTTCCTTGAGAAAGAAATAGCTACCGAAATAAGGAGGGAACAAAAGCCATCGGCATGAGCTGCAAGAGAGAAAACAATTGGGATTTTTTTTTCCCCCACATAGGATCAAAGAGTCAAAAATCATTCTTTCTGCAACTGTGGAACATCAAACACCGGGACTTAAAAGTGTCACCTCAGGAATTAACAAACATGAGAACGCGTGCCCAGCCCCAAACCACTTTCTGAAACTGAAGATAAATTGGAGGAACCCACTCACATCACAGCGAATGCAATCAAACAGACTTTGAAAGGCACAATGTGACTTGAGGATAGCGTAGCCTGGCTCTTTCCCGCCTGCCAAACCTGTGGCCTCTCTGTGCAGAGCAGGTGTCCTCCTAGTGCCACCAGGAGGCTACTGACATGGGACAGAATATACTGTTCTGGCTTTGGGTGCTGATTGCATGAAGTCAGCGCCTAAAATCACCGAAGGCAACCAAGGGAAGGTGACAGTACCATGGTTTGGATGTTTATTGAACATCAATAATGTATTACACTCCATCTACACGACAGAGCTCTACGCTGCCCCTGACTAGGAATTCATTAATCTACATGGACATACGGCAACCAGGGGGCGCCTGGACAACAACAAGGGAAAAACAGTAACTGTTTAGATTATTGACTTTTTAAAATAAATGAATCATCTTTAGAGACTGTGGTGGTAGCTGGGAGAACAAAAACTTCTACGATAGAACCTGAGCTAAGTCAGACGATGAGAACACGAGTCCTGCATTGACACCATAATTCTTCAGAAAGTTCTGCCAGACTTTGAGCCAAGCAGATAAAAACGGCATCCAGACTTGTCAAAATTAGGTGATGATCCACTTTAGCAAAATTCCATTCACAAAGGCATTTACTTCTAAATTCTTGCAAATACTATTAGCTGTTTGAATGCATTTCTAATCGAATTAGAATTATAAACACGGCAAATCAGGCTCAACTGTCAAAGACAGAAAATCTGAACAACCCATGTAATTAGCACATGTCCCTAGGCCAGTGGGCAGTATTGACCAAGAAATATGGCCCCACATTGGGCTGCTACACCCTTAATCTAATGATGTGACGATTTCGGCTTGTAGGTCTTCATCTCACGTTTCCTTACGATGCTTCAGCATCTAGTGAAATTGGTGTAATATGAACTCCACACAGAATTACATAGCACATTGATCAGCAAGGGACTTGGAGGTCACCTAATAAAAGCTTCCTCCGCAGACAGGAGGCACCACACACATGCATCTCTGACAGCCTCTGTTCCGCACATCCACTGACCACTGGTGCCTGCTTCTCAAAACTCCCCTGTGTGACTTGACGTCAGTGGCACACACATATAGGATCTTGCAAGACCAGGAAACATTTATAGATGGATAAGCAAGATTCTAGGATATATGAATAGAGGAAAGAATGAAGGGGAGAGCAGGTTTTTTATTTTAGTTAGGTTTTCTATTTTAGTTATCTGTTTTACTGAAGCATCTGGCTTCCCGACCTCTCCATGTGGAATATTCTATGTAACTTCACCCTTGCACGAATCCTTCCCACTACACTCTCCTCAAATTTATTCTCCAATTCATAAGAATGACAGCCCCAGAAATCCCAGATGCCTATGATAAATGTCTTGCAAGTCACCTATCAGATCACAGTCCCACAGCCATTCACCTAAGGAAACGCACGCCACCCGTCTCACAGAGACGCGATGAACAATAGTGCTTTTGATTTTACAGGGACCTTAAAATTTCAAGAGTCTGGCATTCTCTTAACTGGCTGTCGATCGTGGTCGGCAATTTCATAGGCTAAAGATTCATCCTTACCTATTTGTGGATGGTCTTTTTGGTGTAGCACGGACCTAGTTACTATGGAGAAATAGAGAAAAATATATATACATGTATGTATGTACTGGGGTGCCAAAAAATGTACACACATTTTAAGAGATGCTATTTATGTATCTTTCCATTCTCCATAATCAGAAGTGTCTGGATAGTGACATTAACCGGCGTAAGCACCTCTTGTAACTGCAGACGTCAAACGTGACTTGTATTCATCTTTTGTTGTCAGTATATGTTGAGTATTACAATTTTGATACCGTTTTTTTCTTTCTTAAAATGTGTACACATTTTTGGCGCCCGCTGTAGATAACACTACTTTTTATCGGATGTGGTTCCTTGCCATCAAAGATCTTCCACCATCTCACTGGGGAGACAAGGCCAAGGAATAAATCATTAAACTATCATTTAGTTTTCTGAATTGAAATAGAAGAGGGATAAACGCGTGGATTTGCTAATTATGCTTCTGTTTCATACACCTTGGCCCCGAAGGGCTCATTCCTGGCTTAACCTGACTTCAGAGATATTTCTTCCAACCCTCCCTTGATCCTTCCACACGTTTCGCTAATCCCATTTCCAAAGCGTCCTTTCTTTGCCAAACAAACTCTGTTCTGGTGGCTGCTCTGTCTCTTTCCCACTTTATAAGACACAACCATGAAAGTTAAACGCTTCCAACACCTACCCTGTATTGGTTTCCACAATTTTCCATGCCAGTGTGAAAATAAGCTTCCAAAAACCTAAAAAGCTTTTTCTTATAAATAGATGCATACAGTTTTAAACACTTACAAACAGTCCCTTTCACACCCTAGTGCCAGTTTCTTTGTGTATAATGTTAACTGGGGAAAAAAAAAATAATAACAGGAACAGAAAAATAGCCCAAAGTGAGCAACAAGTGGAAGCCTGAAAGAAAACACAGAAGAGAAATAGATGTAAATCGTTCGCCTGAATCCTGAGTTCTCCCTCTTAGATTTTAGCTTTGCGTGATTCAATTTCACACCAAACACAGGAGAGATGGCTGAGACTAAGGAGGGAGAAAGGGACTCCTTTAATGTACATTCTGGAAGAAAACAACGCCATTCTTTTCTGAGCAAATTCATGTCCACTTTCCCTCCTCTGCAAATGAATAAAAGCATTTATAAATAAATAGTCACCATAAATTTTGAGGTTGCAAAAATAAATCCCCCAGATGTTTTGGGCAACTTCAGGAGTAAAAACTTCTGAGGCATTTACTCTAAAACATAGTGTGGACTTTCTAATGCACTGGGCACTGAATCCAAAGTACTATATGGAAAATACAGCACATGTCAAACTTTTCCAGGAGACCTCAGGCCTCAAGTGCAGTCTCTTAGAAATACAAAGTCAGGCAAACAAATTTTCAAATGCATTTAAAAAGTGAAAGAGTTCTTCTTGAGTCTGTTTGGAATTATTATTAAAACTGGAGAGATTTTTAAATCAGAGGCACATCAACAACATTAGGTTTAATTTTCCATTTTTTTAAAAAAGCTAAAATAATTGATGTTAAATACTAGAAAATAATGAACTACCATAACATCTGAAACATATTACATAAAAATATTTTGAGTTAGGATCTCAGGAATCTCAGTCACAGTCTAGAGAGCCCCTTACCCAAGAGTTTGGGCAAAACTGAAGGAACTTAAGAAAAAATTCACCAAATTTTTTTTTGTGACAGCTGTGCCCTCTGGAGGTGGCACTTGGGAATTGAATAAATCTTCCCTAAACCGGTAACAATGACTTTCCTAAAGAACTGAAAGCGCACTTGGAAAGGCAAAGAAGGCTTAGAAGTTTCATTCATGCTCTTTCCTTTGTGTCAAACCCGTTTTCAATGAATACTAATTTAGAATTTCAATTTAGAAGTGTTCAAATGGGCACAAAACATTTGGGTAGAAGGGATTAAAAGCTTATGTTCAATATCTGGAATACAATGATTAGGGACATGCTGAATATTATGAAAAGAACGAACTGGGGTTCCAAATCCAATATCCTCCAAACTCCTTTTGGAGAAATGCATGGAGCGCCTCCCTGCTCTTCACAGCCCACTGTCCCTCACTCTCAGAGAGAACGGAATCATCTGGGTAGAAAATACTCTCGTCCTATCTTTTCGGAATACTTTATTACCTCTTCTTTATTTTTCTTTTTATCTGTCTTTCTATACCTGATTCCTAATAAACGGAGCTAAATTTCCCCATCTAGGGAATAGTTATTCCAGTGGGGAAAATATGAGATAATAAGTATTCCTCCTCTGAGTTTTAGTGATAGAAATTAATAAAGTTGGCTTTGTGTGTTTGCAATTTCAATAGGCCAAAGGAAGAAAAAGATAAACCGAAGGTATAATTATGAGGGAAGAGACAGGAAAAACAATCCCCCAAATATTGCTAATTTGATGTTAAGCCCAGAACAAAGCTACTAATTTTAAAGACAGAATGAAGAGATCTTGATCGTTAGATTTGCCTTGGAAGTTGGTGAATGTTGTGTCTGTTTGAAATGAAAGAAACTGAAAAAACAAATAAGGTTGGTGCACCGGAAAAGAGTATAATTACCGTTTGTCGGAGTGGAGACGCAAACCCAAATACCAGGAGGATGTTATTCTCTTAAGCAAACAGGTTCCCAGAAGTGCTGTGAGCACACAGCCTGTGCCGGGCTGAACAAAGAAGGTTCTGAAAGAAGAAAGCAAAGGTCTCGGCTTTAATTAATTTGGACCCGCACAGCGCCTGCATCACAAGTTCTGGACGTCGGCCCAAACGCCACTTCACTTCCCAAGGCCCTGTCCATGCTCCTCCCCAGAGGGGGACTCATGGAACCAAAGTTCCCAGGAAAAACCTCACCACACCAGCTTCCCACGGCTTCTGGTTCCAACCTAGAGACAATTCTTAACTCAAGTTCTCCTGCCCCTAGGCCCTTCCTCCGCAAAATGCGCCCCCCGACCCCTGGCTCCTAAAGCGGCCCAGAGGACTCCCGAGGGACAGGAAGTTTCAAGGCCAACTGACCTGAAACCCCCAGGTGATACCCAGGTCCCAGCAGGGGTGCGCTCAGCACCCCCAACTGAGAAAGCTAAGCCGTAAGGACTGGCGGGAAGTCTGAGGTTCTATGTGGTCGCCTGCATCGTGTCCCCAGTCCCCCAAAGGGTCACCTGCCTTCTCCTGGTCTGGTCCCTTCACTTGCGCGTCTGCTCGCGACGCCGCTGCGCCTTCACCTCAGCGCCGACAGAGGGCGCGCGCGGCCACTCCCGCGCCCGCACCGTGCCCAGGTTCCAACAGCGGGTGGAGCCATCTGCCTGGCCCACCTGGGGTGGGTCGTGTGGTCTAACGAGGAGGGGGACGGGGCTTAGGCCATGTGGAACGAATTACTTAATTGACCTGCGCCTGGGGCTTCTCATCCAAGGAAACGGTGGTAACATTAATGTCTAAGCCACAGTAGTCAGTTACGATCATAGGTTCATTCACCTGTGTACTCATTCACAGGAGGTATGAGGTTGAGGTTCCCCGTGTTCGGGGCCCTAGGGATTCCCGCAACAGTCAATTAGACCCAGTTGCTGCCCTCCAGAATGGGACTCACCTGGGGTAGCGCGAACAAGGCCGTGCACAGAAACCTCTTAGCCCAGCTCTGAGGACACGTTCAGACTTTTGAAGACGCTGGTGCTAATATTCAAGACGTGCTAGAATCTGCGCCAACTCCTCCCTCCTCCTGCAAGACAGGGGATTGGTTTGTCCCTGAGTTCCCCAGAGCACAGCAGAGCCTTCTTACGTTAATAGCTCCGTGAGAGTGATGAAGGAATGACGTGATTAAATAATGCACGCCCAGGATCCCTAGAGGAGGGTGGAAGGAAGGGGCAAACCCCGCCACTCAGGAGACAAATACCACTGGTGCTGGCGTGTAACCCGCAAGGTACCCTTCCTTCTGGATAGGACCTTGCATCTTTGAGCCGCTGATCACTTTCCCAAGAATAGTAGAGGCGCTTTCAGCTAAAAGTGGTAGGGGCCTGCTCAGTCCAGCCCCTCCTCATTTAAAGCTTCCAGGGGCAATCTGGGTGTCCTGCTATAGTTACAGTTAGGGGTTCCCTGTGGTTTCCAGAGTTCAAAAGCTTTCCCTCAGAATTCTCCCTTAAAGGAGTTGCTCAGAGATGGTAACTTCCACAGCTGAAGGGAGTCGAATCTTTGTTAAAAACAAATCCCAGGGAAATGGGGATTCTCTTCTCAACTTATTAGGTCTTTGAAGGTTTTAATTCCCCAAATACCATCTGGACAGGGCAGAGTCTGTTTCCTTTTCTACCTAGCCCAGCTAAGAATTAATTTTTTCTTTTAATGAACTTTAGGAAGATATATTAGTCTCCTCTTGCCAGGTAACAAATTACCACCAACTAAGCTTAAAGCAAAACATATTCATTATTCATATCACACAGTGTTCGCGGACTGGGCACCCAGGCACCAGATTCTCTTCTCAAGGTCTCACAGGGCTGCTGTAAAGTCTTGGTTCACCCTCATCTGGAGGCTCCACTAAGTAAATATTCACATCCAAGCTCCCTGAGGTTTTAGGCAGAATTCATCTCCTTGTGGTTGTACAACTAAGGTCCTATTTATCTTGCTAGCTGTTTGTCAAGATTCACGCTCAGATCCTAGAGCAGTGGTTCTCAAGCTTCCTAATGCCGTGGCCCTTTAATAGTTCCTGTGGGTTGTGACCCACAGGTTGAGAACCACTGTCCTAGAGGCTACTCTCTGGTCTTTGCTACATGGCCCCTTCCATTGATTCGCTCACATTTGCAGTCTCTCTTTAAAACTCACCTGATTTGATTAGGTCTTCCCAGATCATCTTCTTTTTATCAATTCAAAGTTCACCAAGAAGAACCTAATCATGGGAGTGATATCCCATCATATTCAGAGGAAAGGGCATTTTATAGATGTCTTAGTTTATGCTGTTGAACAAATGTCATAGACTGGGAAGTTTAAACAAACAAACAAAAAAAAATTCCTTGGCCAGGCATGGTGCCTTATGCCTGTAAATGCCAGCACTTTGGGATGCTGAGGTGGGAGGAATACTTGTAGGCAGGAGTTCAAGACCATCCTGGACAACTTAGCAAGACTGCTGTCTCTTTAAAAGAAGAAGAAACAACAATTGTCACAGTTGTTTGTAAACAAAGGAGGAGGAGGAGAAAGAGAAGAAGAGAAGAGAAGGAAGAAAGGATGGAAGGAAGGGAGGGGGAGAGAGGAGAGGAGAAGGTTCTAGATGCTGGGAAGTCTAAGATGAAGATTCCCTAAGGACAGTCTGGAAGGGTTCTGAGAGCAGAAGGATGATGTCTTGCTCTATCCTCACATGACAGAGGGAGAAATTACCTCATTACTTCTTACAAGGGCACTAAGCCCAGCATACGGATGATCTAATCACTTCCCAAAGGCTCCACCTTCTGACACCACTGGGGACGTACACATTCAGTCCACAGCAACAGCACCTGCATATCAAGGGCTGGGAACCTTGGGAGTCATCTTAGACTTCTGCCTACCACAGAAGAAAATCAAGGAAAATAAACCAAAAAAAGTTATAGCAAGTGCTGATTTACAGATGTCAGATTTCTACCTAAAAAGTCTAGCGTCCAGGTCTCCAGGACTTACAAAGCCTCCTTTCTACCCAGTCTTGAGCCTTTAGCCCTCTCTAACCTCTGGCTTCTCTCCTCTGGCCTCTGTGTGAGTGGGAGTAATGACCCACGCCACAGTTCAGAGGGGGAAAGACGCTTCCTGAGGGCCAGAGGGAAGGAAGGCCACTGACACCCACCCCGTGGTGCCTCTGCCGTAGCAGCCAGGCAGCAATTAAAAGTGAACAGGTCAGGAAGATACACCTGGGTTCAGAGTCCACCTTTGGCACTGACTCACCAGGGAACCCCCAGGGCACAGTTTCTGAAACTTCATTTCTGCATCTATAAAAAGAAAATAAGATTTCCTCGATGTCACTGCCAGCGCTGGGTGATATCACATGCCGTACTTAACATAGCACCTGTATGCTCAAGGTGAAACAGTTGGAAGAAAATAAAATCCTCCAAGAAAGCAGCTTAGAGAGAGAGTGCTGTTTCTCATTGCATGGACTGGGTACCCTACACCAGGCCAGAAACTACGGGGTTTACAGGTGCCCGTGAAGCATGAAGTCTGACCTTAAGAGGTGCACGATCTAGTTGGAAAGACAAGGCAACTTCTCAGTGAACAGGTAAAGTTTTGCAGAGATGGATCGTGAGCACAGAGGGCTCCCTTTCCCGGGAAGGACTTTTCACCCAGGACCTGCAAGCGCTTTGGGCTCACCAGGTGTTCACCAGGGCCTTGGAGGCCTCTTCCCCTCAGCAGCTCACCTTGCCATGACCAGAGCCCTCAGAGGGAGCACACCTGAAGTATCACATTCACATGAGCCTCACAAATGAGGCCTTCAGTGAGGACACACAGCAGGCCAGGTATGTTCAGCCATCGGTCAGGGGATGGCTCCATTTGCCTCTGCTGGGTAAGAGAAAATAAGAAATCACACTTCCTGAGAGAACCTGGTGGGACCAGAGACAGCTAAGGGTACTGGTATTATTTTCCTACTCCTCCTGTAACAAATTGCCACAAATGCAGTGGCTTGCAAAAACACAAATATATTATCTTACATTTCCAGGGGGAGGGGGAGAATTTCATAAATCAGCTTAACTGGGCTATAATGACGATCTGGGCAGAGCTGTTCCTCCTGTAGGCTCCCGGGGACAGTGTCACCATTCCCAGCCTTTAAGGGACTGCTTGTACTGCTCGGCTCGAGGACCTGCGTCTCTCTGCTCTCTGCTTCCTGAATCACATCTCCTTTTCAGACCATGGCATTCTTGCCTCCCTCTTGTGAGGCCCCTTATAATGGGCCCACCAGGAAAACCCAGGATCCTCTTCCTGTCTCAAGATTGTTAACCACATCTGCAAGGTCCCTTTTGCCATGTAAGGTGACATAGTCGCAGGTCTCAGGGATCAGGCTATAGATATTTCAGGGGCCCCTAAATGCTTACCACAGGCACCTGTGTCCCTGAGTCAGACTCCCACGAGCATGTTCCTCTCTCCCACTCCCAAGTGATTTAGAAAAAAACTGCTCACCTTTCGCGCTTTACCTGATCTACCCTGCCAACAAGCAACTTGGGGATTAAACACACTTCCTTAGGAGTATGTTTGTTGCAGTTATTGTGAGAAAAAGATGCTACGCTCTCCACACCACAAGAGAATAACTGATCATTAAAACCTGCTAGGGATGCCCTGATAGGCCACCATTTAATAAGGTTTGAAAACAGAACCTATATATTTTTGACAGCGCACTACCGTTCTTCACATCAATGTTTGCAAACAACCGCCATAATCTATAGCACCTATGTTCTCCTACCCTGCTTTCTAACTATTCTCTAAATTGACTTGATATTGCAGTTTTTTGACAGTTCAGTGACGGGCACAAATTACATCAGTGTTACCAAGGAAACGAAGGCACCTCAAAAACAGATTAAAATAAAAGGAGGAGGGAATAGTCCAAATTGATATTAATGAGTCATTGTCCAAATTTAATCAAGGGCCACTGGTCACACTCGGGTGGTTGTTTCAGGAGGGATCCCTGGGTCAGTCAGTCAGTGGGGAAAGCCTCCCATGTGGACAAGAAGGCTTGTCTCCCACAAGAAGCAATGGCTCAAAGTTTCTAGAACCTTCTATTCTCCCTTATTTATGCATCTCTTCTATTTGGATCATCTCCTTTGTTTTTCATCTCTTCCTGCCTTTCCCCTTCTGAACACATTAGTTACTATGGAAACATTGGTGTGAATGTCAGAAGGCTCGGCTCAGAAATGCTTCATAAAGTCAATTTATAGAATGGTCTGACATTTATCTCATGTTTGGGAAATTTAAAGAATTTGTGATATTCATGACCACGGACGGGGTGGGTGGCTGGTAAACACTGCTATTTATGGATTTTAAAATTTGTTTTATATACACTGAGAAAACAACAGGCTTTGTCTTTTAGGGAAGGAATAGCAACAGAAACAGGAGTCTGGCTTGGGATTTGAAATTGGATTCATTTTCCAACAGTTCAGGAAAGGATTTCCACTTTCTAAGTTTATAAGGCTGACTAGAATTTCATGTGTCAAAATAAATGCTTTTTGGAAAAACCATGGTTGGCTTATTTTTTTTTTAACTTTAACCCAACAATATGACAAATGGTATTATTCATAATAATATACAGAGGGCAGCAGGACGTAGAAATGTTAATGCCCATGCTGTAAAGATCCTTATTTTACTAAAGTGAATTTCAAAGTTAGTGAATAATAACTATAGCTAACAAGTACAGCACATTTATTATGTGGCAGGCTTATTGGCAAATACTCCAAATGTATTAATTTATGTGATCCTCATAATAAACTGGTGAGGTAGGCGATCTCATTATTTTCTTTTTATACATAAGAAAACCGAGGCACAGAGAGGGGAGGCAATTCGCCCAAGTAAATAGTAGAAACAGAATTCAAAACAAAGCCACCTAGCCCGAGAGCCTATGGTCTTAGCCATTGTTCACAATCACTTCTCTATGAAAAAAAGCAAAATAAGCAACTATCCAAACAGCTTTGAGGTATCAGTTCTGGATGAAAAAGACAATCCAGGCACTTTAAGTATTATCTCTCCAAAGTTGTTGCCCCAAACCGTAAGGCTTGCCACATTTCAGTTGAAGACACTATGGGTTCCTAATGATTACAGTTTGATGATGAGTGTAGCTTAGGGTTCAATTTGGTTTTTGACTTGCAAGCTGTTCTGTATAAAAGTAAAATGTTTTGCTATAGGATCAGCAGGAAAACTAGAAATAGATAAAAAAGATATTGAGCTGAAACTCCATTGTATTCTGCCAGAAAATATCTAATTACCGAGAAAATCCAGAGGCGATCCGTGCGGCAGCATTTATTCTTTGCCACCCAGTATTTCCCATTTCCTCTGGCCACCCACCAGATGTCCTCTGAGAAAGCGCCACTCCGCCCTCAGTTTGTGTTTGACCTGCCAGACCCCAGGAGCAATCAGGCTGTCCAGGCCTGAGCCAATCAGTGCAGCTTATCCTCCTGACCTTAGTGATTGGTTCGAAGATGGGCATGTGACCCGAGCACAGCCAATGAAACACCACAAGACTTTTGCTGAGAATGCTCAGAGGGAAGAAGTGCTGCTCTAGCCATTTTTGCCGCCACAAGGGGGTCACCTAGAGCGCACACAAGTTACTAGGCAGAGAGACTGAAACCTTGGGAATGAAAGACATGCGGAACATTTAAGAGAAACCCCGCCAAATGGCATCCTTGGAGCCCTCAGTGCAACAGTGTCCAAAATCTGTTAGACTTTCAATTATTGAGACAATTAGTCACTCCTGATGTTTTTAGAAAAAAAATCTAAACTCGTTTCAGCTGGCTTACAACAAACAGAAAAGGGCTGTATGGACAGAATGAGGCAGTATGTGTGGTTGAAGAGCAGACATCACGTTTTGTTCACCTTGTTCATAAACAAGCGAACCTGCCCTTTTCTAAGATTCCAAAATCCATAAACCTCTAAAAACCAAAAATCCCCTTGTAACTCATTTGGTGACAAATCACACGTGACCTCCATGAGCATGAGGCGTCTTTGGTTATCCCAGTTCATGTCAATATTTCTACGTTTTGCTGCAGAACGATTAATGTCTGTGATTACAGGATGCTACACAGACCCTATCAAAAGTGTCATGCTGTATAAGATATAAATAGACAGATTTTATCTTTAATAAATCCAAAAATATAAATTCTGAAACTTCAAGGGATTCACATAAAAGCTAATGAATTTCTAGTCACATGATAAATTGAATGAATAAATTGATTGAATAAATAAGTACTTAATCTCTGAATAGGATGGGACCTGAATTAGTTAATGACATTGTAAACCACAAGACGAAAGCATCCATCATACCAAAATTATAGTGAAAGCAAAATTATGCTTGCATGCCAGACAATAAACATATATCAAATCAAACATCGGTTTGATAAACATCAGGACAAAGTGAAAATTCATAAGTTCAGGACATAAGGCAAAAGGAATTAAGTATTTTCAAGAATAGTATCAAGAGAACAGAGACTCTGGAAAAAGAAGAGAACTGTCTGCCTGACTCGATTGCTCTGCTAACTATAAACACTGATTGTAAGAGGTACACAAGATAAGATGCTGAGTGTCTGTGGTCATGACATCGACTAAATCTTGGAATTCATATTCCATGTCCACCTGGATTTTTTTTTTTTTTTTGAGACGGAGCCTCAAGCTATCCCCCCTGGGTAGAGTGCCATGGC
>NW_003852402.1:23246330-23251627 GCF_000181295.1 Otolemur garnettii
TCCTGGGCTCAAGCGAGTCTCCTGCCTCAGCCTCCCAAGCAACTGGGACCACAGGTGCCTGCCACACGCCCGGACATTTTTGGTTGCAGCCATCACAGTGGTGTTTGGCGGGTGGGCTCTGGATTTGAACCCACCACCTTAGGTGTATGTGGCTGGCGCCTTAGCCGATTGAGCCACAGGCGCGGAGCCATCCACGTGGAATTTATTCTAAGTCCTCTTCCTCAAGTTCTCACAATAGAAATATTAAAAAATGTTATTTACTTTTTATTGACTTTGTAGCCAAGAAATCTATCGCGTTAGGCAGTATCAAAAAGAGTCCTGGAAACCAATTAAATATTACACTCAAAGTAGCAAACGCTGGGGGCCCTGACTCATCTGCTTCCTTCTTTATATCCTTTTTTCGTAAGTGCTTTGTTAGTAAATGATATCTTCTGATACTTTGCCATCTGCAGGGACAAGTTTACAGTGGGACAATTGACAGAGGGAGGGGAAAAATTAAAGAAAGAAAAAGGCCTCTTAGGTGGTGATTCCAGTAACAGAGAAAAATCCTCCATGAAAAGAAAAGAAAATCTAAACGGGTGCAGCTAGAGGTCTATGTAACTTACTTAAAACACTGATAAATCATAGAATAATCTTTAAATTTGGAGAAGACTCTTGAAATTTGAAAGAGGGATATACTTATATTTATAGATATATATTACATATGTGATATGTTATGCAGGATGGCCATAAAGATGATTGCACACAATTTTAAATTGCACACAAACTTTATGGCCACCCTGTATATTATCTATGTCATATATGATATATTTTGTGTTGTATATCATATAAGATATATCTTATATATGTGACATATTTTATTATGATGCATATTAACATGATGTGCATTTATATATGACATAAATATTTTATAATACATCTGAAATGTATACAGTATATCATATATGTAAAAAACAATCTGTATCAAGTTATCTTACTATAGCTAAGAAATGGTACAAGCCTAAAATGAGTCTAGCTCAAAATGGCCCTGGTCTGAAAAATCCTGAATCATTATCTTTCTATTATTAAAACTTCCAGTGTCTAAACCCCTAAGCTGTCAGAGCCCCGGAAGCTCCTCTCTCCTGCCGCACCCAAGGTGCTACCAAGTTTTCCTACCTCTGTGACACTGCTCAAATCCAACCTATCTTTACCAGGGGAATAGTCCTTGAATGTCTCCCCCACTCCAGTTTCTTCTCCAATCTTCCTTGCACGTAATTGCCAGATTAGTTTTCTTAAAGAAAAGCTTTGATCCCATCACTGTTTCAGAACCTTCAATAGCTCCCCATGACTTTGCTTCCTACCTCTCCGGCTGGCCCTTTCCAGTGTCCAGTACTGAAGCACGCTCCTCTTAAGCCTTGGTCACTGCCCCTTTTCTTATTCTATACTGTCCCCTGGGCTTCATTAATAGCTAGTTGTCAATGTATCTCATGATCTCTTTTTTTAATTATAGAAACTACTCATACCATAAAACTTAACCACTTTAAAATGTGTACTTTTAGACCAGGCGTGGTGGCTCACACCTGTAATTCTAGCACCTTGACAAGCTAAGCAGAAGGATCATTTGAGCTCAGGAGTTTTGAGACCAGCCTGAGCAAGAGTGAGTCCCCATCTCTACTAAAAATACAAAAACTAGCCAGGTGTAGTGGCGGGAGCCTGTAGTCCCAGCTACTCCAGAGGCCATGGCAGGAGGATCACTTAAACCCAACAGTTTGAGGTTGCTGTGAATTAGGCTGAGGCCCTGGCAGTCTAGCCTGGGGAGATACAGTGAGACGCTGCCTCAAAATAAAATAAAATTAAATTAAACGTACATTTCAGCAGCATTGAGTACATTCACAATGCTATGAAACTACCACCAATATCCAGTTTCAAAACATTATCACCATCCAAAATGGAAAGCCCCACAAAATGCAAAGCAGTCCACCACTCCCGTTAGCCCCCAGTAAGCTCGAATCTGCTAAGCAATCCACCCCCCCCCCCGCCAGCCCCCTGTAAGCGCTAATCTGCTCTTGGTCTCTTGCATTTGCCGACTCTGGCCTGTCCATGTAAACGGAATCTTACAACATGCAGCCTACAGCGTCTGGCTTCTTTCACTTAGCAAAAAGTTTTCAAGACTCCTCCACCTTGTAACATGTATTCAGGGTCACATTTCTTTGTATGAGGGGACAATGTTCCATTTTGTGTATATACTATATTCTGTTTATTCATCCATCTGTTGCAGACATTTGGGTTAAAATCCTTTTATTTTGAATATTAGTTTTTGTTTAAATACCTGATTTCAGTTCTTCGGGGAATATACCTAGGAGTGGAATTGCTTGATCATAACAGTATTTTTACTGAGGAACTGCCAAACCGCTTTCCACAGCAGCTGCACCATTTTATATTCCCTCCAGTAACAAAAAAGGGTTCCAATTTCTTCATATCCTTCTCAACGCTTATCTTCTGTTTTTGTTTTTGTTTTTTTAATTATGGCCATACCAGTGGTATCTCATTGCAAAATGACTACTGATGTTGAAAATCCTTTCCTGTGCTTGTTAGCCATTTGTCTTCTTTGGAAATAATGACTTTTCCTTTTCCTTTTTTCCCCCCATTTCTGAAATGGGTTGGTTTTTGTTGTTAAGTTATAGAGTGGTGAGAGTGTTTTATTTGCTTGTGGTTTTTTTGGAGAGTTGTAAGGGGTTTCTAAAAATATATTCTGGATAGCAGATCCTTCTTACATAATTTGGAAGTATTTTCTCTCACACTGTGGGTTGTCTTTTCATTCTCTTAATAGTGTCCTTTGATATCCATGTTTTTACCTTTGACAAAGTCCAAATTATCTGCTGCTGTTGTTGCTTGTGCTTTGGGTGTCATATTTGAGAAACCATTGCCAATCCAAGGTCATGACTATTTGTCCCTGTTTTCTTCTAATAGTTTTAAAGTTTTAGCTTTTAAATTTCCATCCTTTGAGTTCTCATTTTGAGTTTTTTATGGTGTGAAATAGCAGTCTAGCTTCATTTACTGGCATATTGATATCCACTTGTCCCAGCACCATTTGTTGAAAAGACTCTCTCTTCCCCTCCCCCGATGAATGGTCTTGGCACCTTGCAACAAATCAGTTTACTATATATGTATGGAAAACCTCATTACCTCTGACACACACTTCTGTTCTAAGCTCAAGACCCACATGTATCCAGCAGGCCATTCAACCTTTCCCATCTCAACTTCTCCCCCATCTTCAACCTCTCCAAACATGTTCATACTCCATTGTTCTTTCTGAACAACACCGTTTATCTAGTTGTGGGAGCTAGAAACACCCCCTCTCCTCCACTTCCCATTTTTGATTCCTATCAACTGAATCTCCATAAGTTATCTTGAATCTGTCCAATTTTCTTGAGCTCCTCTGCCATCCCTAGGTCAGGTTACTGTGGTCTACCCTCTATACCATTAAAATAGTCTCCTAAGTAGAGTAATCTCCCTGGGTCCATTGCATCATTCTTTTATTTTGCAGGGAACTTTTCACAAAGATGAATTAAATTCTCTCTCTCCCCACCCATTCATCCCTTCCTCAAGCCCCCACCTTGTCTAAAATTCTTCAATGTTTTCCAATTACTGTAGGATAAAGACCAACTTTGCAAATGGTAGTACACAAGGCTCTGCAAGACCTATGACCTTCCCCTCTAGCCTGATCATGTGCCAGTCTTTACCCACCTGGGTAACTCCTACTCAGTCTTCAGGTCTCAGCCCAGATGTCACTCACTGAAGTGACTCTGCTAAATCACATCTCCTTGCTAATGATTATTATATATGCAGCACATGCTATACTTTGAATAGGGCTTTTCCTATTGAGACATTTTTAAATGATATAGCTGTGGGGTTACTTGATTTTAATCTGCTCCCCCCAAAATTCAAATCTCCATGAGGTACACACTTCATAGACTGGAAAAATTCAAGACCCTTCCTTCATAATAGGAACTTTCTAGTCTTATTCACAACCATTCTCCTTCACATTCCCACCCTTAACTTCTGATAAAAATCCTATACAATTCTGCTGTTGTATTTTGTTCATGTTGTTGTGTGCCTGATTCCTTTTCCTCTTTTTTCCTGTAATTATCTTGTTATTGCACTAGCCCATTCTCTTTTAACTTTCATTCATTTAAATTTAATTTATGGAATACCTGCTATGTACCAAGTCTTGTGTGAAGATACAGAACAAAGCCAGGCTTGATTTCTAATTCAAGGGAAGCAAGGAAACAGGTCTATAAACAATTAACTAAAAACCCAGATAACAGTTGAAATAAAAATGTCAGGTAATGATTCTCTGCCTGAGAAAGTGAGCAAAAGCTCCAATACAGAATGTGTCATTCTGGCTAGGTTTTGAAACCTAAGAATGGGAAAGGAGAAGTTATTAGGTATAAGCAATGTTGAGTCATGATAAAACATGTCCCCAAGTCTGTTTGAGGAGCATCAAATGGTCCAAAATGTCTAGAACATTGGGCAGTCTTCCCAGAGAGTGAGACTGAAAGGTCGGAGTTCTGGGCAAAAAGTCTATGCCACTATCTCTTAGACATGACAGGTAGACTCAGTCAACTGTCCTTTTTCTTACATTGATAGGAAAAGCACAACTTTCTAATCAAACATTAGTGCATTGTGAGATAAGATGCAATGTAACATAACACTATGGTGGATAGATCCTAGGGTGGCCCCTATGAATCCTAGTCCCTAATGTTCATGACTTCCCTTGGTTTTGGCTGGAACCTGTAACTTACTCCTAGCCAGAACAATATGGCAGAAGTGAAGGAATTTCATTAATGTAATTAAAGCCCTAAATCAGTTGTTTTTGACTAATTTTAAGGGAGATTATTTTGGAAGGAAGGCTGATTATTCAGGTGAAAGTCTTCAAAAGAGTGACTGGATCCTCCCCCAAACAAGAAACTCTCCGGGCAAGCTTGGTGAGGGGGCAGCCATGTTGAAGAAGCCAAGTGGCAAGGAACTTTAGGCAGCCCCAGGTGACAGCCTGCAAGAAGCCAGGGCCCTCAGTCATGCAGCCATGAGGAGATGAATTCTGCCAAGGACCTGAATGACCCCGGAAATTAATTCTTCCTCAGTCAAGCCTCCAGATGAAAATACAGCTCTGGCCGGCACTTTGACTGTAGCCCTGCAGACCCTGAGCAGAGAACCCAGTTAAGCCATCCCAGACTCTTAACCTAGAGAAACTGTAAGTCATTTGAAGCTGCTACATTTTTGAAGACTTGTTATGCAGAAATTAAAAAAAAAAAAAA
>NW_003852402.1:23251886-23321324 GCF_000181295.1 Otolemur garnettii
GGGGGGGCTTTACTGAACCAATAGTTCTTAAGTGAAGTAAAAAAAAAAGTAAGAGGCAGAAGCATTAGCAGCTTGGAGGATAAAAACAAAGGCTTCAAGAAACAAATGGAAAGCACATTTACTGCATAACATACAGTCCCACATAAAATAGTCAACAGCCTGTTTCTGCAGTGTGTCCCTTGCCTTTGCTATGCGAATCAGTTTCTTCCCATATGAATAATTTTATAATAGGGAGTTGATGATCCAGCATCAAATAAATCATCCCTATGACTGATATGGTCAATTTATATATCATAAAAGCAAAGAAGGGATTCAGACTCTCTCTGATACTTTAAAATGAAAATATTATGCTTCAAGTTATACCATTCATCTTGATTACAAAATAAATTCACAAGTAGTATATAAGTACATACGTTTATGTGTTTATGTTACAACATTATAACTTTGTAACATCCTTTATAACTTTTTTTACCTAACTTTATAAAATTATAACTTTTTTTATCTAATACATTAGACAAGATAAACATGTATCATTGAAGATAATTTCATTAAGAATATCCCCATACAAAAACCTACCAAAGATAATTAGAAACCTACCTCACTTAGGAAAAATAGAATTTTCCCCCTAAATAAAATACTAGGGGGAAAAATACAATAACTAATCCTCTCCAATCATGTTAGAATTTAACCCCCATATTAAAAGATGGGCCAGTATTCAAAAATAAATAACTCCCATCTATAGGTTAATAAAGGGTGAAAGCTCAATAGATATTGGGAACTATTTGTTATTTCTGTACATACCAAGGCTTAGAACTCTGAAAATTAGAATTAGTAGGATAATTATCAAGCATAAAAGACACTCCTCAAGCCAACAGCCCACCTAACATTTAACAGGCAGTTTCTAGATGTATTCCAGGTTAAACCTACTATATTTGATCACGGTCTGCTTGTTTTTGTCTTCTAAATATTTACTTCAATCTTTTAAAGCTTCAGGCTTTCGATGTTACTTACATAACCACTGAACAGTCTCCTAAATGATTTTGCTGCCCTTGCTTTAATTCTTTTCAAATCTATTTTTCTCATTCTGGTCAGAATCATCTTTCTAAATCTGATCATGCCATATTCTGCTTAAAAGTCTTCATCGATTCCTCTCTGTCCTTGGAAATCCTAGTGGCTTGGCTTGCACCCACAACTGCAGGTGATCTGACTGGCTCATCTCTGCAACCCACATCCTGCCCTCTCTGCCTGGCCCTGGCTTTCCACGCACACTATTTCCAGCCTGGGCGGTGCTTCCCCTACCTCTCCCTCTTCACCAGGACTATTTCTACTCATCTCTTTTTGTTTGTTTTTTATTAAGTCATAGCTGTGTACATTAATGCTATCATGGGGTACAGTGTGTTGTTTCTATGTACAGTTTGAAATACTTTCATCCATCTGGTTAACATAGCTTTCATGTCATTTTCTTAGTTATTGTGTTAAGACATTTATTTTCTACATTTAGAAAGATTCACATGTACCCCCATAGGATAAACCATAGTCGTGATCCCTTCAATCTTCCTCCCTCCTCCCATCCTCCCCCCTCCCCTCCCCTCCCACTCCCTTTTCCCCGTATTCTTGGGCTAACATTGGGTTATAGCTTTCCTATGAAAGCTGTAATAGGGTTGAGTGCATTGGATACTTTTTCTTCCATTCTTGTGATACTTTGCTAAGAAGACTATTCTCCAGCTCCATCCATGTGAACATGAAGGAGGTAAAGTCTCCATCTTTCTTTATGGCTGCATCTTTAAACATGTCATACAAAGCCTTTTCTGATTTCCCCACACCTACCTTCCCCCATCTTCTCTCTACACAAGCTCCTCCTTGTGGCCCATGTTCCACCAGTTCTCTGCCATTAAATTCAGACAATTTTGTTCTTTGTCAAAGTCATTAGCTTCGTTATAGAGAGTTCAATAACTATAGTAATATTTAGACATCCAGACATTCTTTGCTCTCATTCTTTTTGGCAGATAAAGATTCAGTGTGATGATCTTTTTTAAAATGAGAAGTAAAATGTTTTCTCATTTCACCAGAATTCATATAATAGAGTAGTTGTCTTTTGACACAGACGCACTTCATATAAATTTTGAAAAGTTCAATTTGTCTGAATGCAAGATGAAGCATAATTGATTTTTGACATTTTAATTTTAAGTGAGCTGGTTGTCAGATTTCACTTGAATAGGTCCCACAATATCTGCATCAAGGACATGTCGACTATCTTCAAACATTATTGTCATTTTTCTCTATTCATAAATTTGTCTTACTACTGTAAATGCTATTATTCAACATGTGTAAAGGATGATAGGTGAACAAATTTCAAGTTTATTGTGAATATTATACACACTACACAGAAATTAGTAATTTGTAACAATCTTTACTTGTTCAACATTATTGAACAACAGGTAAAATCAGACCTATGGAAGAGATAGTATTGAGCCTCCATAGAGGTCAAAGAACCATACCAGACATTGCATAGAGAGAGAGAATTCAAAGACAGCCTCTGACCAGGGAGGAGACTGGAGAAAAATCACCCCAGTTCTGTAAGAACTATAATAATGGCAAGAAACAAATTTTTGAATGCACAGAAGCATGAGTGCCTTTGCGTCAAGGAAAAATATCACAAAGAAGTGACATGAGACGTGTCCTGAAGGATTTGTAGTTTTCCAGGCAGAAAATCAGTGAAGGTGATGGCCCAGAGCCCCGAAAGGGCACACCTCTCCCTGGAACCTGAGATTGGAATACCAAGTGCAGGATACATGACACAGTAAGAGATCAGTCTGCAAGGAAGGACCAGGATACTACACCAAGGACCATGGGCCTTTCTTGTGACAATTAGATTTGACTTTTGTCAAACTAATGACAATTAGATTTGACTTTTGTCTAACTTTTGTTAGGGGACAACTCTAGTGGAGGTGTACATAACACACAAGAAGGAAAAGAGGAAAACAAAAATCTAGTTGGGAGGCTCTTGCAAAAATCTCAAAAAAGGTATGATGAAGCTCCAAACCACAGCAGCTGGGATCCAGGGATGTCAAGAAGTTCACCTACTGCTGCAAAATAAACAGCCAAGAGAATCTCGGGGACACATAGTAAGCATTTATTCTCAATTGGACTGCACCTGCCAGTCTGGCTGAGCATCTTGGCGGAGACATCTCTGCTTCACATAATTCTCATCTTCCTCTTGGGACCATTAGCCAGCCCAGGATGTTATGTGTGTGTTCTTTTAATGTCTATGTCAGAATGATAACAACAGGTGAGACATGCAAGACCTCTTCAATCCTAGGAATGGAACTTGCTTTATTGGCCAAACTCAAAGTCATAGGAGGGAGAAACGTACTCTACCTTTTTAGTAGCAGGGACTCTGAAGTCAAATGGCAAAGGACAGGAGCATATCGGGAATATGCCCACCCCATCCAAGTGTTCTCAAAGTTGCCATCCAATCACAGCATTAGTCTTGAAGTTAAGGACCCTGTGGTCTATGTTAGGTCCAAAAATCTGCCCACCAAACACACCCACACACCCTACTATAATGGTGAAGATGAAGGAGGGACAAGATAATTGCAATAAATATCCTGAAGAAGGAGACTCATGTCACTGTCCCACAGCAATTCTCAATCTGTTGAATGGAAATTTTCTTGACTAGGTCTCCATGGGAGTGCGTGTCCAGTGCATAGTTCTCCATTGCTTTTGACTCTACCCTTCAAGATGTTCTTCTTTTTTTCCATCCTCCTCAACTACATCTGAAAAGGACTTTCAAATATACAGTATGTTTGGCAACTAGGCAACTTTCTCAGCATACTACCTGCCTTAGAAATTTAAGGGTCAAGAGGGTTTTTAAAAAATATATATTTTCATAAAGCCTCAATCTCCTTTAGTGTCCGATGGACTGTGCTTCTGCTAATTCAATTTTCTAAAACTATCCGAATTTTTACGTATTTGATTCCACTTTGTGTACCAAAAACCTACAATTCTTTTCTACACACGCCCTCCCCCTTTTTCTCTCTCAATTGTGATACCACCAGTAAGGACATTTTAGACCATGGTGAAACCATGCCCTTAAGCTTCCTAAGCCTCCTCTTTACCAGCTGAATGTGTCTACGGCAGACACCGAATTATTTTTATTCTCAGGTATCCTTAACACCATTAAAAACTATTGAAGACTCCAAAAAGCTGAATCTATAACCAACGCGGGAAGAATTGATATGTAACGATATTGAGCTTTTTGATGGTGAACGTGGCAAGTTGGCAAGTCTCTCCATTTGTTTACATTCTCTTACCACTGTTTTGTAGTATTCGTTACACACATCTTGCACATAGAATAGCAATTGATTTTTGTGTATTAACCTTATAACCTGCTGTTAAACTCAATTAGTTTTAGTTTTTTATATATCCCATTGGAATATTCTAGAGTCAAGTGTGACCTTTGAGTAGAGACTTTTTACTTATTCTTTTGTAATCTGAATGCTTTTCATTTCTTTTTCTTGGCTAATTGCCCTGGTTAGCAACTCCAATACTATGTTTAATAAAAGGCACATCAGATGCCTTTGCTTTGTCCCTGACTTTAGGGGAAAAGCACTCAGTTTTTCGTCATTATGATGTTAGCTTCTGAGTTTTGCTGGATGTCCTTAAACAGGTTGAAAAGTTGTCTTTTTATTCCTCCTTCACTGAGTTTTTGTCAGGAACAAGTGTTGGGTTTTGTCAATGGTTCTTACTTCCATCCATGATCATACGGCTTTCTTACGTTAGTCTGTTAATACAGTGAATTACAATTAATTTTTTAATGGTAGCCTAAATTTGCATTCTTGAGATGGTGTGGTTTGGGTGTTTGATCCATGATGTTGAAATGTGATCCCTGGGGCGGTGCCTGTGGCTCAAAGGAGTAGGGTGCCGGCCCCATATATTGGAGTGGAGGGTTCAAACCCAGCCCTGGCTAAAAAAAAAAAATAAAGAAAGAAAGAAATCTGATCCAAAGTGTTGAATGTGGGGCCTGGTGGGAAGCGCTGGGTGATAATGACGGATCCCTCCTCAAGGTCTTGGTGCTCTTTATTAGTTCATGTGAGAACTGGATGTTTAAGAGACCGGTACTCCCTCCTTGCTGTCTTGCTCTAGCTCTCTCCATGTGATATGCCTGCTCTCCCTTTGCCTTCCTCCTTATTTGGAAACTACCTGGAGCCCTTGCCAGACGGAGATGCTAGAGCCATTCTTCTTGTACAGTCATGTAGAACTGTGAGCCAAATAAACCTCTTTTGTTTATAAATTACCCAACTTTGGGTCCTTTATAGCAAGACAAATGGAGTAATACATGAGATCAACTTCACTTAGTTATGTTTATTATCTTTTTTTACATGTCAATGGATTCCAACTGCTAAAATTTTGTTTAGAACTCTTGCATCCATGTTCAACATGAACACTGGCCTGTAGTTTTCTTATCATGATAATGCCTGACATGGTACCAGGGTAATGTCGCCCTGAAACAATGAGTTGGAAATTATCCCCTCCTCTTCCATATCCCAGAACCATTTGTTGAAAATTGGAATATTTTCTTCCTTAAATATGTGAAATAGTTGACCAGTGTAGCCATTTAGGTTTGGCATTTTGTCAGAAATAGCCCATAGTGCTGTCATTCCTCTCATGATATTAGTAATGTAGGTGTCTTTCTCATCAGTCTGCCTAAAGTTTATCCATTTTATTGATCTTAAAGAACTTGCTTCTAATTTCACTGATTTCCTCAGTTGATTTTGCTTTCCATTGTATTAATTTTTCCTTCTTTTTTCCTCTTATTTTGGGGTTCTTCCACTATATTTTTCTAACTTCCTGGAAGCTGAGGCCATTGGTTTTGAGATCTTTCCTTCTCAAACACACACTTTCAATGCTGTAAATCCCCTTTGTAAGTACTGCAACCACTCACCCCACAGATTCTGATATCTTCTGTTTGCATTTGCCTTCTGTCCACAACAATATTGTATTACTTCTTTTCTTTTCTTCATAGCTAAACTATTTGTGTCTTTATATTTAAAGTGAGTTGTTCATTCTCAGGATAGTTGAATTTAAAGAAGCAAGACTCAGTCTGGTAATTAATATGGGTAGCTTTGACAATTTACATTTAATGTAATTATTGACATGGCTGTTGGAATCTGTCATATCAGTGTTTATTTTCTACTTTCTCATCTATTCTATTCCTTTTTTCTTTTTCTGTCTTCTTTTGAAATGTTTTATGCTTATGTTCTATCACCCTTATTGGCTTGTTAACTTTTGGGGTATGGTTGCTTCAGAGTTTATTGCATACATCCCCACCAGTTTACTTTGATTTGACATTATACTGCTTCACAGTACACGAACCTTACAGTGATATGCTTTCTTTCCCATTCTCCCAACCTTGATGGGGCTGTCATACATTTTACTTTACACATTAACCACATGATACCTTATTATTTTTTGCTTTAAATAATCTATTATCCTTTAAAGTAAATTGAAAATGAGGAAAAAAGTCTTCTGCATTGGGTCACCACTTACTACTATGTTTGGTGTTCTTCATTCTTCCATGACATTGCAGATTTCTGTCTGGTATCATTCTCTTTCTGACAAAAGGCATTTTTAACATTTCCTGTAGTACAAGTCTGCTTGTGATGAACTCTTTCAGTTTTTTTTCAGTACAAAAAAGTTATTTCATTTTTGTTTTTGGAAAAATAGTTTTTGCTGACATAGAATTCTAAATCAAGTTTTTCTCTCATGACTTTAAAGATGTTGCTCCAGTACCTGAAATTTTTACCTTTATCTGTGTCTTTTTTCTCTAGCTGTTTTAAAAAATTCTCCCTTGTTGCTGGTTTTGAGGAATTTGATTATGATACGCCCTGGCATAATTTTCTTCTTATTTCTTGCATTTGGGGTTCATGAAGTGTCCAGGTCTCATTTGTTTCCCTCTTTTCAGGGGTACCTATGTTGCCTGACGGTGCTTCATGTCCGGTATCTAACAACTTTTCACATATTTTACCTTTTTTTAAATTTTTTTATTTCAAGGGGTAACTCCAATTCCTATTATGCCATTTTGGTTAGAGACAAAGTTTCAATTTTAAGTTTCCTATTTTTTTAAAATCAAATTTTATTTTTTGTATTTACTTGGCTTTTAATTTCCAGATCAAAAATGTTTCATCTATACACATGAAATTACTGAAGTTGTTTTATTTATCCCACATCTTTTAGAACACATTATGTGCATTTATTTTTTTAAAAAGGCAATAGGAAAATATCAACAGATTTAAATACAACAAGTAGGCAAAACATACTAATACTTACATCTTCCAAATCTGTTTGGTAGTGATATAGAAGGGAACTTGTTACAAGTCATAATGCTTCATAATCTGTCAGGAAAAGATCACGTTCACATGTCTATATGCTTTAAGACAAACGGATTCTATGAGCCACATTGGGAGAAAGTCAAATTCCTGCTTTTATTTTTAGAAGTAATTATTAGTATGCTTATGCTTACTAAATATACGCTTAAAATTTTCCATCACTTTGGAAAACTATAAAGTTAGTAAGCTAAACTAGATTTTTTTTAATTTTAGTAAATATTTTCATATCAGAAGTCAAAAATTGGGCAAGAGAACTATGTACAAAGTACAGAGTTTAAATCTTTGGAACAAGAGACAACCAGAGATGAATAAGTCAGTAGGTCTCCTAATCTTACATCGCTAAAACTGTAGATCACAGCAGACAGATGTATACATCTACCTACCGCCAAAGAGGTGTAACTTCTTTTGACAATTAACCTTTCTAAATAATTATCTGGTAAGGCCAGTAATATAAAAATATTATGCACTGTGCACAAATGAATTAAAGAAAGTTAATGATACAAACCATAAAACACAATAATCCGTACTTCTCACTTGGGAGAACAAAATGGCAATAATACTACAATATTTAATACCTAATATGAAATTTTCACTGATTCTAAGTTGAGTCATATCAATTTGAAATTTTAAGATATAATTTTGCATGTTATTAATTCATGAGATAACTTGATACAGCTCTTATTGAGCCTTACTAAAGCTCAGTGGTTTTTTATAGGTAAAGTTAGTTTAAAAATACCACTCAGGAGTAGAGACTTGTCAGAAGAACAATATAGTGACACAGATGCAAAATAATATAATGTGATGTGTGCAATTCAAAATTCCAAAAATTGTCTTATCAAATGTACATGTAATAAATAATAGTCATACTTGACTGCATCAAGTTAACAAAACAATTGCTAGCTACCCTATATTGTATTAGCCAATGGCTTAGAAATACAAATTGCCATTTTAAAATTACTTTCTCCATAAAAATAGAAGGCATATCAAATTTCTTAAATCTCAACTATCCAAAGAAGTTTGAAAGACAATTTGTCAATCAAAAATACAAGTCAAAAAAAGATCATTAAAAAACATACATTACCTATTTTTATGCATAATTTTCTTCTCATAAGAAAAAGGGCACTTAGTGTATAGCTAAGGCTTTCGCAAAACCCAGATCCTGTTGACTTTTGTATTAGGCAGATGACATATTGTAGTTGTTAATATAAAAATATAAATATTTTTGACAGAGAAGATTAAATAGTGGTTATTGTAAAATTCCGTTACCCTTCTACTTGAAAAAAAAAATTTTTCCCCCCGGAGGCCATAAAAACAATACTGGTTCTAGGTAGTCTCTGCTGACAGAAACTTCCCAAGTCACAACACATTACAGCGTCACTGAAATTTCAGAAGTGGGCCCGCAGCCTTTTGTTTTCTTCTCGTAGTCTTTCAATTTCAGCCACTAAACCTTCATTCACGGAGTATCTTTCCAGCAAAGAGTGCATTTCATTCTAGAAAAAGGGGGGGGAATGCTTTTTAAATTAGTGGTATTCATATTTATTTGGCAAGCTATGTTTTACAGACTTTCAGCTCATTTCTCTCACGTTCAATTAACTGAGTATCTCTTATACTTGAGTACTCTGACTGCTTTAATACAAATGAAAGATCATTGGTGAAATTAAGATCATAGAAAGATATGTAATATATTCGCACATTTGGGAGACTTTTACTTATGAGGGAAAAAGCCATAAAAAGGTAGCATGTTAACTATTACAAGTCAAAAAGGTGATGGGTTAAAATCTATTTTATTCATTAAATTTCTAAAACTCCCAATTTTTTATCTCAGAAACTAGTTATAATATCTAAGTGAAAATATACTGCCCTTTAATGGAATTGTTTGGATCCACACACTTTCCATTCATTTAAAATACAATTTGGTACACATACCAGCTGCATATGAAACTGTTTAATCATCTCCACTTGCAAGTTCACAATGTCCCTATGGCACGCTTCTCTAGGACAGAACATAAAGTACTTGTTAGAAGTGTAACAGTTTAACCAAGACACTGGTCAAGCTTTTTCACTGCTTCAAATTATTAGATGTTAATAATTATAATAAAAGTATCAATGAACCCAGCATTTATTTGCTATCTGCTAGGCACTGGTTCTTATCCCTTAAATGTAAGAATTCCTTTAATCTTCACAATTATGTGCAATTATTACCTCCATTTTATCAACAAAGCAACTGAGCTACCAAGTGGTTATAACTTGTCCAAAGTAACACAATTAGATGGTGGAGCTAGGTTATAAACCTCGGCTATCTCCCCCAGAACTCTCGTTGTACTATATTCCTTTACAGAAATTACCATTAAGAAAATTATGAAATATAATAATAAAAGCAGCACTCAGGCGTCTGCCATACAACTTACAAGCTAGAACTTGACCAAAGCATACATGCTTCCTTTGTGCTCCTGGCACTTACATCTTGAGGAAAAGCCCCCCTCACTCCACCCCCAGCAAAAGCTTCTACCCTCCTGAATTTTGTTGAGCAAAGAAATATTTAAACGCAAATACATTTGATACCATGTAATCCATAGTGCAGTGTTTCACTGTTCTCGATTTTGACCATTACAAAAAGGGTACCTAAACCTATGAAGTCTAAGTAGCTTATATTTAAGAAATAACTCAATATTATGTTTCCAAGGTTCATGTTCTATATACTTGCAATTCATTGGTTTGTACTCATCTATCCACTTTTCAACCTAATGATATTTTGATTGTTTCAAGTTTTTATTATCACAGTGCTGTCATAAACAAGCATATATGTATCTCCCAATCCGCATGTGCAGTCTCCTTAGATGATATCCTGGTATACTTGCTCAGTTTTATAAAATCATGCAAATTGTTTTCCAAAGTGGAATAGCAACAGACATTTTCATCATCAGCGTAACAGAGTTCCTCTTGCTCTATATCCTCACCAAAGCTTGCTGCTACCAGACTTTTTATAATATTTTCCCATTTAATGGGTATGAAATCTCATTGCATTTTCAGTTCCCTGATCAATTATGGGGTTGAACACCTTTCCTATGTTTATACACAATTTCTCTTCCTTGAAATGCCTGTCTATAACTTTTTCTCATGAGAATTCATTACATAATGCAAGCCTTTGTTGGTTATATAAGTATTTTCTTATTCCTTCACTTTGTTGGTGGTATCTTGTGATAAACAGTTATATTACTGTGCTCAAATACAATAACCTAATAATACAAATTTTCTATTTTTTTTTGAGACAGAGTCTTACTGTGTAGCCCTTGGTAGAGTGCTATGGCATCACAGCTCACAGCAACCTCAAAGTCTTGGGCTTAAGCGATTCTCTTGCCTCACCTCCCAGTAGCTGTAACTACAGGTGCCCGCTACAACACCCAGGTATTTTTTGTTACAGTTGTCACTGTTGTTTTAGCTGGCCTGGGTCAGATTCGAACCTGCCAGCCTCAGTGTATGTGGCTGGTGCTGTAACCACTATGCTACGGGAGCCAAGCCTTTTTCTCTCTATTTTTATAGGTAGTACATTTCCTTATTTATAACTTCCCTACCCTGAACTTAGATAAATTCTCTTATAATGTCTAAGATTTTGCCCTTTAGATTTACTATTACACTACATGGAATTGATTTTTTTCAGCAACATGAAACAATACTTATTTTCTATATGAATAGTCCCCTGTTTCACACACATTTTCTGTATGAACAGTCAAATGCCACAGCACTACTGATTGCCCCGTTTTGCACACAGATCTGCAATGCTGCCTCTCTCGCACATCAAACCTACATGTGTAGGTTTCTTTCTAAGCTGTTTGATTCCTTTGGCCAATATGTCCACCCTGTGCCAATGCTATACTATTTTAATTATATTTTAATAATTAAGCTTATTCAACCGACAAACCCTTTTCAACATTATTCTTCTCTGGAGTATTTTGGTTATTCTTAGATTTTCGTTCTTCATATACATTTTGGAATCATCTCATCACCTTTCAAATCCCAGTTGGGATTCTGAATGGAGTTGCATTCAATCTACAGACCCATTGAGGTGAACTGATAACTTTATAATATCTTTCCATTTATTTAAGTGTTAATTCCGTCTAATAATTTTTTTATATGTTTTTCTATGAAAATCTTCACAGTCTTTGGTTAGATTTATTCCGAAGTACCTTATATTTTCTGTTCTAACTCTAAGGGTATGTAAATAATTGTTTTTCTTCTGTTTTCCGTTATAATAAAAGCTGTATTAAAAACTAATAAACTGTACCCCATGACTACAATAATGTACACAGCTATGATTTAATTAAAAAAAAAAAAAAAAACAACTAATAAACCGAAGGTATCTGAGAACCACCAAAGTAGCCAGTACTTGAAGCGCCATGGACTTGCAAAAAAGGGAAGTCCAGGGAAGTCCCACATTTACCTCCACTTTTCTCTCCCTGGAGTCTGTGCTGATGCCACATGTAGAGAAATAAGGCCAAGTCAAAACAGTGGCCTAGACCTTGACATGGTCCCACTGGGTGAGGGAGCGTTTAAAGTGTGAAACTGCCAACACAGCCAAAGCTGGCGGGTCTGAGATCCTGAAGAGGAAAGGCCTGGGGAAAAGTACCCCCAACAATTTCCCCTCAAGACTCTGCTGACTCTTAAGCAATGCTCGGACTTGGTTAGAAGGCTGGGAACCAAACATTAAAGAGCAGATAAAGAATTCTGGCAGGCTAGTGATGCTGGCAAAACAGAAGGTGAAGTTCAAGGCCCACCAAGGTAAGAAGACAGTGAATACTCCAGCTGTTCAGCTGATGTCCTACAAGAGCAAAGACTAAACCCCAGGAATAAAGGCAAACTGGACACAAACCAGTCCTCAGAAAACCTGAAGCCTAGCAACTACAGGATCTCTTGCCAAAAGAAACTTAAATCTTCCTAAAAGACAGCCTGAACAGATGCGCAGACTTCCGCTGAGGATGTAATCTGTCAAACCTAATAATGAGAATGAGCCTGGTAACCTACAAAATCATATGTTTTTGAATTCAACCAAACAGCCAACAATGCAAAGAAATCTAAATGAGCTAAAATTCAGAAAATCATGAGTCCTTTCTGGGAAAAAAAGAACCAGGATTGTTTTCATCCTCAACAGAGCAGAGCAGGAGAAAGCTTCCCGATAGGGTAAAGAGAACTAGCTGAAATTCTTCTAAGGTCTTTAAAGGCCAGGTGAACACTGGCTCGATGGTTTAGGATCCCAAACAGCACTAGCCACACTGGTCTGCATTCAGTCCCCGACTTTTCCCCACAGGCCTTCACTGAGTACTTATGTAACACTGAAGGACAGGAGGAGCAGGACGGCTGACAGTGACCCTGAAGGCACAGATGCACAGAGCCTGGTGGAGACCAAGAACAGGAGACAAAAACTGAGCACCCCTCTGAGGCACTCCAGGCCCTCAGGAGAGAAAAGGCTGGGAGAACACCCCAACTCGCTCCTCTGTCTCCACAATGACACATAAATGTAGCTGTATATGACCTGTTGAAGGCTGACAGCAGATCCTTCAGCCACTCTGGGTCCTTACCGAGGCCCAGGCAGAGGCCTTCTACAGAAGGGACAGAGGCAGGAGCTGAGAGGCCCCACCTCCGTGCCAGGCACAGATACGCTAGACATGATGAAGGCTGAAGGCTGAAGGTAGGGCAGCAGAACCAAGAGAAACCCTCATGGCACCATAAGCCGTCATCACACACCCTGCCAAAAGAAATCCCCCAGGGGTGGAAGGGAGGCAGACACAGCCTGCAGGAGGGACAAGCCAAGGACAGAAGAGATAAAAGAATCAACCTCCAGCAACCCCCAAAGGTGGCAGCAGGCTGTAAAACACAGAAGTTTTAGCATCACCCCAGCACTATGATCCCCAGGTCTGAAACGGAAAGGTCCTGTGCCCACTGCCCTCAAATCATCTGAAGCCACTGGTGACCTGACTGCCAATGCTTGTTGAATAAATGGCTGACCAACAGATACGTTACCTTATTCCTGTGCTTGAAAGTGTGGATGGCTCTCCTTTACCTGTGTGCTGAGGCCCTGGTAAGTCCCTTCCTGGCCTCGTCTCTTGCCACAGCACCTCCTCTCTGCCAGCAATCCTCGAATGTCCCATCACGTCTCTGCTCATGCTGTTCTGACACACTTCAGTTCAAAATAAATTTCAGCGATACCTTTCTGAATCTACCCCAGGAAAAGAACTGCTTCTCTCTGTTTCCAGCACCACTTTGTTCAACTCACAGTCAGCTGTATCCAGACAGTTCTAATTTTATGCCATAAATATTTATGTATTCCTGAAAAAAACTCATAATCTTTAAAACTGTGTATTAAAAATAAAAGAACTTAAGGAAAAAGGATTTGGGGCAGACCACTCAATACCTATGGAACTTTGTAACCAGAGAAGTAACAGAGACAATTAAATCCTAATAAAAATACTAACACAATAAAGACACAGTAGAAGTCTAATAGATACATATTGAATAAGAAACTTGACCTTGAAAAGGCGACAGCTGCACACAGAAGGGGACAGTAAAGGAAGGATTTGGGCTGTCAAGTTATGGAGGCAAAGGGCACAATGCACAAAGATGAGGACTAGTCACACAGTTAAGTGCTTCTCACAGAGCACACAGCTAAGCCAAGAGAAGAGGAAATGATTGAGAAGAAATGGACTCAGACAGAGAGTTTGCTGCTTTCGTGTTTAGGTGTATTGGTCCAGGAGCAAACAAAATCTCCTCCTTGTACTGTCAACACTGCCCTATTTACCAACTACAAATGAATTTACATAAAAGAAACAGACATCACAGTGTACACTACACCTGTCCCAACGAGACTGTAAGGCCTTTTGTGGGCAGATCATCCATTTTTGCAACCTTAGTATCTGGCACAGACACTTGACATAGTAAATGCCAAAAAAGATCATTTCTCTTAAATTTCTTAAAATATTTTAAATGTTAAACAGAAAAAGTGCACCTCCTCTAACATTCTTGCTTATGATAATCCAAACCTGAGCTAGAAAATTCATCAACTATAGACCAGAGAGGAAAAAACAAAACAACAAAACCCAGCAGATTATAATAACTGAAGAAATGGTGAGATACGTAAAAGTAACATTCTAGAACGTATTCTTACAATGGACGAGAAAGACAAGGATAGGTCTGTGAAAGTTTTTTAAAGTATTACCTTCTGATCGATTTTACTTGAAGATATTCAGAATGCTCTTTAAAGTATCTTTCTATACATTATTGCTATGCATATCTACTACTAAATAGTCACCTAGAAATGCTATCTATAAGAACCCCACTTGAGCTTTTCAGACTCTGTTCATACTTTGATGATATAAAAACTCACAACGGCAGCCTGTCTGCTAGAATGCTATGCCAAGTTATTTAATAATTACCCCAGGTAAATGTGCTTTTTTTCTGGCTTATCATCAATAAATTTAGTACAAGATCAACAAAACCTGTCGTGTTTTCTAGTTTTATTGTCACCAGAACCTAGACAAAAGCAGCAACCACCAACATTCCTTTTTAGTTCTGGTGCTACTTCTCGTAAAGAGCAAAACATTTAAGTTCTAAAGAAGGAATAATTTCTCAATTAGTACCTAAAGTCATCTAATGTCTCCTGGATCATGTTCTGAATAAAACGGATCTGAATGGATGTCAACGGTGCGTTGGGCCGGCTGCTTCCAATGGTATCAGCTATTTTTTCTGAGAGTGAACTGGCAACTCCAACAGTGACAGAGGATGCTATCTTTGGATCTAAAATAAATGGAGAACATATTAATAGTCAGCTTGGACATCCAACATTTCTAAATAAGATCTGGCATGAGAAAACTTGAAAAACTGGCAAAGCACAGTGTTCCTGTGACATTTAGAAAAATTCACTGACTGGATACAAATCTTAGCAACTTTCTATGACATTATTTCTAACGGTCATTTATCTATATGTATTAACTGCCAACTGTCTAATGTAATGACGGGAGACAGAGGGATTAATCTTGAAGAATCTCTGAACCATTTCCTCTTATAAAAGATGAATGTGACAAGGTGTACCACAAACTAGATAAACCAAGACTATTAAAAACAAACAGAAGGGATACGGGGGTAAAGGAGCGCCACAGGAAAAGCCCTGGAGTGTGGGCTAATGCAATACAGCCACAGAGAGCTAGAAGACAAATACAGATATTTATGTACCAGAGACGCTTCTATACAAAGAGCTGCTTTCTGCCTTTGAATAGATAACTCTTATAGCCGAACCTAATATTCCTTTAAATGTGATGAAGTTTTTACGGGTCTGTAGCATAAATTCTAAGGATAAGACTTTAATATGATGAAGAGAAGATTTACAATTTCAAGGAGTTAACCACCACTCCTTTTCAAAGGGTCCTACGTAATAATTCTATCTGTATCATATTAAATCAAGACACGTACATATGAGATTGAAAATGAAATTCACACCAAGAGAGGATCAGATAAATGTAGCTAAATTTAACCATTCACATGAATTTCATTATCTCCCAGTAAGAGTCAAACTAAAGAAATTATCTATAAACTAACCTCTGTGAACATTTTTAGTTGATGGTCACTCTATTTCTCTTTTACAAGTTAAATAATTGGGAGGACTGCTGAACTTAACACTTTCAAATATCAAGAAGTGTTGTGTACTTACTTGGAGGTGAGGATCCATTGACTGGAGGTTCATATATCAACTGGGCTTCAATTTCTTTCTCTGGCTTTTCAAATTTCTCAGAATTTCTTATTTGATTAGATGATAGAGAGGTATTTAAATTTCCAGTTTCAGCACCAGAGGTGATCAACTTCGCAAGCTTTGCATTTAAAATAAATAAAAATTAACATATAATCTCTTATTTAACTAATATATAAAAAGTTTTTACCTACCTTTCTCTTTTTTTCTAGTAGATAAATGTAAATGAAGGAATAATACGAAGGGACACGGAGGAGGAAAAAAATACGGAGACTAGCAGCAAAATAAATTAGCATTTACTAAGAAACAATCTCAATGATAACGTGATGAAAAGTTCATTTGCTAAGCCTCCGTAGCTGAGAATCATTTAAAATAGAAATTGCTCCAAAAAATTTTTTAAAAATCCCAAACTCTCAAGTTGTAAAAGATATTTTTATATTTGCATGATATCAATGTCATTTTAAACAATAATGTAAAAACAAAAACGCACATATTGCACACCTCAAAGACTTGGCCTTCTAGTAATATTTGATCATTCTGAACCCTTGAAAATGAAATTTTACACTGTATATTATATTTTAGCAAAAAGTAGTAATTATGAATTCCATTCTCAGAACTACCAATTTCCTCTAAGACTTAAGAATAAATGACCTGACGACCAATTTGGGGTTCTATGCTGCAACTGAAATACATTTTAAAAGAATCTGGGGATAAAGTGTTCTTGTACAGGCAGATTTATCAAGTATTTCATCTTAGAAAAAAATAGTGTTAAGTTTATATCTACTGTTACCGTCAACATATCCAAAGCCATATTTCAAAAGTATTTTTATTTAAAAATGACACCAAGATACATAGATATTTGTCTACCTCGTGAGAGCACCGCATTGTCACTAATGGGGATAGGTCCACTGGCAGCTGTCCCTTCCTAGTGACAAATACGGGGAATCATGTCTAGGCAGATACCTGTTTGAAGGTGTCCTTAGGTTCCTGTTTTCCCAGATACATTTTCTTAGACTCAGCTGTCAGATCATGATTTTCATTTTCTTCTTTCCCTGGAGACCCCATAAAGACATTAAGAGGACTAGAATGCAGTACGGGAGTGCTTGAAGCTACTGGATTTTTTCTTGGAGGAAATACTGAGTTCAACTGTGGTAGAAAGTCAAGGCCTGAAAAAAGAAAAGGAAAAAAATTAAATTAGCATCTGACAGACTACAATCATGATTATTTTATAAAAGTACTTAACATGAAAGGCAGATTACTAAGGTGGAAGATCTGGGATGCGGACTCGGAAGACGAGTCTGTTTCCCAGCTATACCCCTCCCTGGAGGTGTAGCCCCCAGCGAAAGTCTTAAAGCTTCCATGCTGTCTGTGAACGTAAATGAGGACATGCATCTCCCAGGGTCGCAAGGCTTAAAAGATACTGCGTGTGAAAATGGCTAAATGTTTTAGTATTTGTTTTTAGTAACTAAAAATTCTTTTTTTTTTTTATTAAGTCCTATATACATAGATCATGAATACATTTATATCTTTGTGGGATTCAACGTGTTGATTATTTGTACAAATTGGAGTGCGTACGTCCTGCTAATTAACATAGCTTTCACCTCATTTACTTCATCACAGTGTTAAAACATTTGTGTTCTATACTTGATAGATTGGACTTGTATCCTTGCAATATGCTCCATAGGTGTGGTCCCACCATTAACCCTCCCTCTATTGAAACACCCCTCCCTTCCCTTCCCTCTTTCATCCTGGGCAATAGTTGTGATTCATCTCTCATATGAATTTGTGAGTGATTATAAATTGGCTTTACAGTAGTACTGAGTACACTGGATAATATCCAGCATCCTTTTTTGATCAGAACACTTAAGAAAATAGGTAGAAGGAACATTTCTTAAACTGATAGAGGCCATCTACAGCAAACCTAAAGCCAATATCATATAGAATGGAATAACACTGAAATCATTCCCACTCAGATCAGGAACCAGGCAAGGTTGCCCACTGTCTCCACTGCTTTTAACACTGTAAAGGAAGTCTTAGCCATTGCAATCAGACAAGAGGAGGCAATCAAGGGTATCCAAATAGGATCAGAGGAGATCAAAAGGGACTAAACTACAAAACTCATAGAAGTGATCAAGGAATACAGTAGCGTCTCAGGATACAAAATCAATACTCACAAATCTGTAACTTTTACATATACCAATGACAGTCAAGGTGAGAAACAATCAAGGAATCTATTCTCTTTACTATTGTGTCAAAGAAGATGAACTATCTGGGAGGGCACCTAAAAAAGGACGTGAAAGAGCTCTATAAAACTATGAAACTCTTAAAAAAGAAATAGCTGAAGATGTTAACAAATGGAAAAATATACCATGTTCACGGCTGGAAAGAATCAACATTGTTAAATGTCTGTATTTCCCAAAGCAATCTACAGATTTAATAATCCCTACTAAAGTTCCTCTGTCATATTTTAAAGATTTGAAAAAATTAGTACGTCATTTTATATGGAAACAGAAAAAAACCTCGAATAGCCAAGACATTACTCAGAAATAAAAACAAATCAGGAGGTATCACACTACCAGACTTCAGACTATACTATAAATCTATAGTGATCAAAACAACATGGTACCAGCACAAAAAGAGAGAGGTAGATGTATGGAACAGAATTGAAAACCAAGAGATGATCCCAGACACTTACCGTTATTTGATCTTTGATAAGCCTATCAAAAATATAAATTGGGGGAAAGATTCCCTATTTAACAAATGGTGCTGGGTGAATTGGCTGGTGACTTGTAGAAGACTGAAACTGGACCCATGCCTTTCTCCTCTAACAAAAATTGACTCTCACTTAGGACTTAAACTTAAGGACTTAAAGGACTTAAAACTTAAGACATGAAACTATAAAAATTCTTGGAGAAAGTGCAGGGGAAACACTTGAAAAAATTGGCCTGGGAGAATACTTTATGAAGAGGACCCCCAGGGCAACTGAAGCAACATCAAAAATATATTACTGGGATCTGATCAAACTAAAAAGCTTCTGTACTGACAAGAACACAGTAAGTAAGGCAAATAAACAGCCCTCAGAATGGGAGAGGATTTTTGCAGGTTATATTTCCAACAAAGGCCTAATAACCAGAATCCACAGAGAACTCAAACTTATTAATAAGAAAAGAACAAGTGATCCCATTTCATTGTGGGCAAGAGACATGAACGGAAGCTTCTCTGAAGATGACAGGCACACGGTCTACAGACACATGAAAAAATGCTCATCATCTTTAATCATCAGAAAAATGCAAACCAAAACCACTTTGAGATATCATCTAACGCCAGTAAGAGTAGCCCACATCACAAAATCCCAAAACTACAGATGTTGGTGTGGATGTGGAGAAAAGGGAACACTTCTGCATTGCTGGTGGGAATGTAAGCTAGTACCTTCCTTTTGGAAAGAAGTTTGGAGAACACTCAGGGATCTAAATGTAGACCTGCTGTTTGAACCTGCAATTCCTCTACTAGGTGTATATCCAAAAGACCAAAAATCACTTGGCAACAAAGATATTTGCACCAGATTGTTCACTGCAGCTCAATTCATAATTGCCAAGTCTTGGAAGAAGCCCAAGTGCCCATCGACCCATGAACGGATTAATAAATTATGGTATATGTATACCATGGAATACAATGCAGCATTAAAAAATTCTTGATTTAAAATATATCTATGATATACATCTCGTAAGGCAGCCTAGGAACACAGGCGCCTGCCACAATGCCCAGCTATTTTTTGTTGCAGTTTGGCCGAGGTCGATTTGTACCCAGCACCCTCGGTATGCCACCCTCGGCTGGCATCCTACTCACTGAGCCACAGGCGCCGCCCAAATAACCTGCTTCTAACAAAGGAAATATGGCAAAAGTAATGGGATGTGACTTTCAAGATTAGGTTATAAATATACCGTGGCTTCCATCCTGGATATCCTCTCTCTCTCTCACCTGCTCTGAGAGAAGCCGGCTCCCATGCTGTCAGCTGCCCTGCAGAGAAGCTCAACTGGTAAGGAACTGATATCTCCCAACCCACAGTAGCCACATGAATGGGCTCAGAAGCAGATCCTTGTCCAGGCTGAGCCTGGCGTTGAATGCAGCTCTAAATGACACCCTAAATGAAGCATCAAGCCACTTACACCCAAAGGTATCCATGCTCAAATTCTTAACTCAAGAAAAATTATGATAAATGTTTGTTCTTTTAAGCCTCAAAGTGTTGGGATAACTTGTTACACAGCAATAGATACAGATACAACAATATCACTTTCAATTATCATGAAAATACTTCCAAGTAGATCTTACCATCTCCTTTGCCTATGGACTCTTCACCTTCCTTGTTAACTACAGCATCTATAACAAAATCAGAAAATCCAATTTAAAAAATAGTTAAAAAGAAGGTGTATCAATTTAGGCTTCCTATTCATTTCCCAATGAGTTCAGACTAATAATCTCAAGAAGCAAAATCTGAGTGAGGTTAAAGGTGAAAGTTAGCAGTTACTACTAGTAACTGATTTAAATTTCCCCTTTCATTCTTTGAGCTTCACGCATAGCACCGAATATGAAAAGCTGACTCTATGGTAAAAGTCATTTAACGAAGCAGTGAGATACAGCAGAGGCCCTGAAGATCTGTTATCCAGCTCTGCCTAGACCACCTAATAGCTTTTAAACTATGGACAAGCTTCTAATGCAATCAAGTTTCAGTTATTGCATCTATAAAATGGGGATAATGCCTTGATGATCTTGTAAGATTGTCTTGGGGATTAACTGAAATAACATAAAAATATTCTGCAAGCAGTACAATGTTATTAAAAAATAAGATTTTATTTTTTTTTATTTTTTTTAATAAGGTTTTATTAAAATGTATTTCAAGGGTAGAATACACATAAGGACTAGTAATCCTGTAATGGTAACTTACCAATTCACAACCAGAATTGCTTAACTCAATTTTAAGATTAATAAAAAGGGGCAAAAGTCATTAATAAATTCACCAGAAAGTCAAATGGCTAATAAGCATAATATAATTATCATATTAGCGGAAATATCACCTTACTTGTGTGTGTACTCCCCAGTAACGCACAGCAAGCGTGTGCACACACACTTTTATTTATTTATTTATTTTGAGACAGAGTTTTTATTTATTTATTTATCTATTTATTTTGAGACAGAGTCTCACATGTTGCCCTTGGTAGAGTACTGTGGCGTCACAGCTCATAGCAACCTCAAACTCCTGGGCTTAAGCAATTCTGTTGCCTCAGCCTCCCAAGTGTCTGGGACCACAGGTGCCCGCCACAACGCCCAGCTATTTTTTGGTTGTAGTTGTCATTGTTGTTTGGCAGGCCTGGGCTGGATTCAAACCTGCCAGCTCCAGTGTATGTGGCTGGTGCCCTAGCCACTGAGCTACAGGCACCGAGCCCACACACACTTTTAGAAGTTACTAATTTTTGCTTAATAAAATAAGTATTCTTGCTTATAAGATAAAGAAATTGAGGCATATGTCTTAACACAATACTTAAGTAAATGAGATGAGGTATATATTAACCAGTGCAACGTGAGCGTTCCTAATTCTATATGAAATCAGCACACTGTACCCCATAAATGCATTAATGTATACATGATCTATGTGTTTATGATTTGATTAAAAAAAATCTTAAAAAAGAAAATGAGGCATAAATAGAGGAATAAGCCTTTTACTTCAGTTGGGTTGCATTCTTGACAATGAAAACCACCAGCACTATAATCAGTAACCATGTTTTTTCTTACTATTAATATGAAATCCTAATGACAAATTTTATCGCATTTTAAAAAATAGAAAAAGTAATTAAAGAAAAAAGTAATTTATTTATTTAGCTTAAAAAAATTTAAGGGAATTTAATTTATAACACAAACACTTCCCAAATGCTTCCTCCTACTGAAGGTGTTCCAGGGAAATCTCACACACCAAAACTCCCAAGTCAGTACTAAGCCCAGAAGCCTTTCTTAACTCTAACCCACATCCATCCTCACTCTGCAAACTCTGTCGTCTGACTTCTCTTCATCCTGAAGTGACAAGAATCTTTCCTCTTTCATGAGGTGGAATATAGGGGAGTGAGACCTGGTCATTTTCAGGCTATGGGAAAGCAGAAGACACTCAATAATTCTGTACCATCATATATGGATTTATGCCTTCTGATTATGAAATTAATTATAGGAAATTGGGAAAAGGGACCATTTTTAAGTAAAAAATAAAACTGTTTAAGATCATGAGTGGATGTAACGATTTTAACATTCTGCTACTCATGAAACTTAAATTCTCTCTAGTTTTTCACTATAAGTAAATGTACAAATCTTTGTGTGCTTTCTTGAATATTTCCTGAAATAAATTTGTAGAAATGAAATTATCAGGTATGAATATTTTACCCTCTAGAAATGTACCCATATTATTGATAATACTGCTATTAGCAATGAGACTATTCCATTAAGAAAAACATTATCTGGCCGGCGCAGTGGCTCACACCTGTAAGCCTAGTACTCTGGAAGGCCAAGGGAGGCGGATTGCTTGAGCTCCGGAGTTCAAGACCAGTTTTAGCAAAACAGAGAACCCCATCTCTACTAAAAACAGAAAAATTAGCTGGGCACTGTGCAGACACCTGTAGCCCCAGCTATTCAGGAAGCTGAGAGAGGAAGATCATTTGAGCTCAGAAGTTTGAGGTTGCTGTGGGCTAGGCTGAAGCCAGGGCCTGAGGAAACTGAGTGAGACTGTGTCTCAATAAAAAGAAAAAGTGTGTATATGGATATAAATAAATATATATACACACACACATTAAGTACAAAAAGCACAGCTAAACAATGTACCTTGTTCATATACTCTGATCAATGATATATGTTTCCATTTATAAAGATGGTAAAGTTTTCTTCCTTTTTTTTTTATTTTGAAAAGAAACACCTACAGGATAAGGGATGGTGACATGTGCACACACGCACACACACACCGAGTACTTTCTACACACAGTATAAAAACTGGGGCAATCAGCAGTGCCTCTGGCTCAAAGGAATAGGGTGCCAGCCCCATATGCTGGAGGTGGCGGTTCAAACCCTGCCCAGGGCAAAAACTGCAAAAAAAAGGGAGGGGGAGCATTCTATGACCTAGCCATATTTCTCCATGAAAACATTTAATAAACACTAATTAAACACTAATAATAAGGTATAAAAATTTATAAATTAAAAATTTTTTTTATATTAACACATCTAAAATAGAAGTAGATGCAAGGAAAAGATGGCCTATGAAGGTAAAACCTCCTCCAAGAAACTTCTGTGGAAATTAAAATATGAACCTGAGAGCTATCTGCGTAACTCCCACGTGAAAATTACCATATATTTTAGAATGATAACATCTGAAATATCGGGGCAAAGAGAAAGATACAACCAAAGGGACTGAAAAAATTAGCAAATTGCTATGCATAGTCAGACTGAAGCTATTACCCACATCTTTTAGCCAGAATAAAAATGTAATGACTACCAGCAAGAGAGTATGATCCTCTGATCTGAGCAAACTTACCATCTCTGATGGGTGAGAACATGTCACCTAGACTACTTTTCCCAGTATCATCAAAGCTGGAGAAATCCTGATTTTTTCCACCGTCTGTATCCTTAGATAAAATATCTGTATTTACGCTTCGAGGCAAACCTTATAGGAATTAGATATAAAAATCAGTGTTAATACAGCTTAATAAATTTTACAATCAGAAGCTACGTTGTAAAAATTAATGCATTATCCACATTGCTGGTAATATTAAAACTGTATCAGGAAAAGAAAAGAAAAAAACAGGCATTTCATGGAAATGAGGGGTTCCTCAAAAGCAAATCGCTTATTTGTTCACATACCAACATCTTAGTATAGCTCCTTTGATGAAAAGGTTCTAAAATAATTTATGTACTTTGCTGCACTCTCAAGTATACTGAACACAACTAACTTTTGCTAGTGACTCTTAAATCATCAACAAATGATTGAAAAAAATGTCCACAAGACGTATGGTGCAATGCCTCACGTACAGCAGGATTCAAAGAAAGTTACTTCTCTTCCCCAACTTAGAATGAAAGGGACTCTTTGTTTCCCTTTTCTGACTTTTTCTTCACTGTCATGGGTTAAAGTAACATTGCCCTCAGCATTACTGATCTCAAAGGACTTCACTAACCTCTGTAGTTTACTGAGAGGAAGGAAATCAAAAGAGCAAACTTATGCAGGGTAGACCACATAAGGACAGCAGCAGCAGTTTGCATTTGCTGGCCATATAGGACGCCTGGCTCTCGGGCAGCAATGTGGAGCCCCGCAGACTCAGTAGCTTCCCACTCACTACTGGGATAAGAACTGAGTTCTTGAGATTCAAACACCTGGATGAAAGTCTGGGATCTGAACAGGCAGCATGTTACTGTGCTACATTTTCAGAAGTGTTTCATTTGGCATCTCAGTTGGAAATGAAAACTGAAAAGCTTGAGATGAAAATAAAGAATACCCTGCATACCCCAAAATGCTCCAGAGCGGCTCCCCACGTAAACTTTTCTATAACACGGGTTACAAATTTAAAATAAAACAGAGTAATTTGTTTCACTGTTGAAGAATGTTTACACTAAGAATTAAGTTGCTACCATGAAGAAATTTCCTCTCTTTTTTTTTTATAGTTTGAATATCTTAACTCCAGCCTCTGAATTTTAGGGAAAGGATGTTTGGTATCATTTGCAAATAGTGCTAAAGCCTTACATATTTATTTTTTTACTTCTAATATGACTGTTTCCTATCAAAAATGAGCACCAGCAAAATGTCTACAGAAGTTCTCTTGAATAACTAAATTAGGACACCTTCAAGTAGAAGCAACATGCATTTTTCAACCTTTAGATTAATCTTACACAAAGCTTAAAATACTAACAGTAATAGCGGTGATGACCATGATGATGACAATGATACTAGCAACGCTGTAATTTGTGGAGTGTCTACCATGTGCCAGGCACTTGGTACATTTTCTCTCATATTCACATGACCTTAAAAGCTAAATATTGTCTCAGCATATGAAGAAAAAAGTGAGATTCGGGGTAAGGAAACTGCCTAAAACCACCCTAGAGGAAGTGACAGACTTGAGACTAAGAGACTCTCAATGTTTCAGAAGGCAAGAAAAATATACCTGTGTGTATTTGAAACAGAATGACTAAGCAAATGTGGCGAGATTCATAAAATTTACAAAGCAGTGATTCTGTGAAAGGGCAAAGCTCAGGAGTTCTTTGTACTATCGTTAAAACTTTTCCCTAAGTCGATCGTTCAAAATGAAATTAATAAAATCTGTCTGTGGGGGCAGAAGACACACTCATTTTGCTAGAAATCTGGGGACTCTACCAAGAGTAATCACTAATCAGTGACCCAGCTGACCCGAGTCTTTCATGTCCTAATTAATGCTGTCATTATTCAGTAAGAGCCGCCTTATTAAAACTCCTGAATAACAGGAGAAACTTCAGAGAATTTACAGCAAACCAGAGAACACTTTGTTTAATTTTTGAAGATTATAAATAAAGTTAACCTTGTAAAATGATGTTGAAAATAATAGCAACTTTCATAATATAGTTAATTCAACATTTTGGGGCTGACATTATTCAAAATTATATTTCAAAAAGAATTTTTTCTCCAGGACCTATTATTTTTCTATGTATAATGACTTTTATGTTAAGATTATATAGATAACTATCACAGGAAATTTATAGTAAATATACTATTTTTTAAAACTATTCTGTACTACTCAAGGTCAACAAATTACAGTTTTGCTTCTACTTATAAACAGCAAACTCAGACTCAGAAGACACCAAATATTTTTGCCCAAGTACTTACTACGAAAATTTAAAAAGACATAGATATATATATTTCTAGCAAGCATATTTTGGAAACATACCAGTATACAGGTAGACTTTTAAAAGTGACAGTGCAGCATAGCTTCTTAAAATAAAAACAAAAAATGTTTTGACGATTGTACACAGAATGATCCTTAGGGTGGGCCCAGAATACACTAAGTATTGGAAGATTATACCTTCGTAAAGTCTAAATGAATTACTGTTTCACTAATTGAATCAACCTGACTATCAGAGTAGAAGAAACCATTTAAAAACCTGCAATATTTCCATTTATTTTTATTTAACAAACTATAAATAGACTGCTTGATATGTGCAGGTATTATTCAGTATTTAAAAGTATTCATCACTTGACTCACTTTTCACTCTGAAATATGAAAATAAAAGGAGCCATTAATAACTTTCCTTTTTTTTAAACTAGGAGATCAAATCATAATGAATGCGTCAAATTTTCCTATCTCTACTAATCTGAAGACGCAATGAAAAGTCTTCCAGTCTGTAGTCGAGCTAACAATGAATAATTTTTGAGTTGGCCTCATTCTGTTTTTAAAATAATATTTCTCTTAACAGTTCAGCTACATAGAATAATTGCCTCTTTGTTAACTTTCCTGAAATTTATACCTAAAGTTAAAATTTTCACTTCTTCAATAACATCTACTAATATTTTTCCCTAAATACTCAAGTGAATTTTGAGTTCTAGGTTCTGAAATAATAATCTTATATATATATATATGTATATACACACACACACACACACACACACATATATATATATGTGTGGAAAAAATCTCCCCCAAATATGATATGTAAGCAACACTTACCTGCTTTGTCTTGAGCAGCGACTGCTCCTTTCCCCACAACTGTTGTCATGGGTTGTGGCAGAACGGTAGCGACGGAAGTGGCGGTTGCTTCTCTGACAATTCCAGAATGCTGAACTCCTCCACCAGTGCTGCCCACATTCACAGTTCGCTTGTTCACTGCCGTGGGCTTATTTGAACAGCTCTTATTTAAACTTGACTAAAATGTAATGAAATATTTTAAAGCTCAGGTTACTAATGTCTCATACTACACAGTAATTAATATTTCATAAATTCCCTGTTAAATAAAAAAATAAATTTTTCCCCTTACACATCTTAAGCTTGCTGGTGGAGCTGAGCTTCCCTGAGAACCAAAAATCTCTTAAAATAGTTTTGAAGAGAGGATATATGCAAATTAAGTACCAAAAGATTTAAAACTAAGCATCAAATGGTTTTTACTAAAATTATCTAAAAGGCTGTGATATAAAAACAATTACAAAGCAAAACTACACTGTTTAATTGATAGCACATAATTTCCATATTCTGAGCTAGATTTATTTAGTAAAATCAAAAATGCAAAAGAGAAAATATTTCACCTTACTGAGAGCAGTGGAGTACTGAAACGCTATACACTGCACAGATGTCTTGTGAGCACTGATGGTTTTAACTGGTGATTTCAACATCCTTAAATCATATTGATATATTTTCCCACGGGAAGATCCAATAGCTAAAGTGGCTCCATCAGGCATAAAATCTACTGCAGTTAGAGGAGCGTCGGCCACTAAAGTCTTCACTACCCTTCAGAAAGCAGAACACAGTGTATCCAGATGTGTTAGTACATAATACAGCTGTAAAAGCTTATCTATCATATAAAAACCTGTACACCGAAAACAAAGTTACTTAGAATTGGGCAAACAGCATACAGACCCCAATTGCTTGTTTAGAACAGAATGTGAGAATTTGACTTAGAGACATTTCTAATAAAATGGCACATAAAGAACTGCTGGACATTCCATCCTGTTTTCCTATTCTCTTCCAAGAGGTGCTTTCTGTATTTTCTAAAGGCAGTACCTATTTCTAAGAATGTGACAGAATTCCTGTGTGTTACACGAGACAAACAGGGTCTCGCCTTGGGGCTGAGGAGGCTCTAAGTAGCCACTTTCCATCTAATGACCCACTAGGCCTCTAGAGGACCATGACCTTTCACAGGGGAGCAGCTGCTACTTTATTCTTAGCTGTCCATTTCTTGACCAAAAAGCTAAGAGGAACAGAGTTTGTGTGGCTCACAACCTAATGCAGAAAGATGGATGCTGATCTGCTGAAGCTGGGCTCTGTGCTGGTGTGTCTGGGAGAAGAGAAGAATGTTTGGCTGACACTTGGGGTTCTCAGGAAATTAGTCCAAAAACACAGAGCAAAGTAAGTAACAGTAAAAATCCTAAAGTCGTAACACCAGCTGACAGTGGGACCTTCCCTAGTTGTAACATTAAATATTCCCCATGATCTTTACACAGTTAGGTGTCCTGAATACAACTGCGGCTCACTTGCAGCTCTTTTGTTTCGGTTAAGTTTAGCTTTTTTTTTTTTTTTTAGCTAACCAAGCATACCTACAAGTGAAGATGGGACAGTGGGTCCACATGCTCAGACTATGTCCCCCTAGCTCTAGATCAGGGTTTCTCCACTAGGCATTTTACATGCATGCCATAGCTGACAATATCAGGACACAATGTAGGTATCACTACTGGCATTCGTTGGGTGGAGGTCAGGGATGCTGCTCACTGCCCTCTAATGCCCAAGGCAGACACCTCCCCAAGCAAAAAATCATGTAGCCCAAGAGGGCCACAGTTTAGAAACTTGCTCTAGATAACAAATAGTTCTAAAGCAAATTAATCATACTACTTTAAAAACGTAGTTGTGTTAAGAAAGAATAATATGTATGCTAAAATACAGATGTGAAGTTATTAAGATGCTATTTCTCAACATTCATGTCTAGAAGTATATAGACTAAAACCTGCCCTGGCAGCACCTGTGGCTCAAGGAGTAGAGTGCCAACCCCATATGCTGGGGGTGTCAGGTTCAAACCCAGCCTCAGCCAGAAAAAAAAAAAAAATGCAAAAAAACCCCCATGCCCCACCTACTTTTTTCTGCATTAGAAGAAAAAAAAATCTTATCTTACTAAGTATATCAAGTATATAAACTTCAGATCCGCGGACATTTACCAGAGCTCTACACAAATCACATAAATCTGCTAATAAAATAACTTCATTACTAAATTAAGAAATGAGCATATCACACTACTTACTTCTTACTCGAAGTATCGTACAGAATGATTCTTTTATCCAAGCCTACGGTTACAAATAGCAGTTCATTGACAGGAGAGAAGCAGATGCCTGACGCTGGAGCTTTATGCGTACTGTCAAAGTTATGGTATGGACTCTGACTATTCACATCCCAGAGAGTCACCACTCCATTATCCGAAACACTGCCCAGGAGGGACTTCTTAAACAAGGAGTACTTCAAGTGCCGTACAGACTATAAAAATAAAAGAATAAACTTTATGCAATTATAGATTCATAAAGACATTTTTTATAAACTATATAAATAATAGCCAACCAAACTATTCACATGGGGTTTAGGATTTCTCTGGTTTATAAAGTGACAGGTTTCATCACAACAACTATGATACCATTTCGTGGACTATGACTTGGAAACACAGCAGTATTCTATTAATTATTTGTCCCCATTTTATTGTCCTGGAAGATAGCTACCTCAGGCTCTCTCTTTCAGAGGAAAAATACAATTCAGAGATAGTTTACATTAATTCAACAGGGTTAGAACATTCACCTTAAAGAAAAGCCAGATCACAAACAAGTATAAGAGAATGAGGGGAGAGAATAAGTAACAATATTTCTTGTTTTCTATGTATATTTTAGGTATTTAGCTATATTTGTTTGAATCTGAGAATCTGATGGTGCTGACAATTTAACACTTAAAGTGTGATAAAAAATTAAACCACAAAGGACAAATTGGCAACACTATAGACTGGGGAAAGACTGTATCCAGTCTTTCAAAAGCATCAGCCCGAGGGCAGTGCTGGCTTTCTCTAAACCCTCTTCTCTAGGGACAGCAGAGATACCTCTCTCTTCTATTTTCTACAGGGCAGTATAAACAAAGATCCAGTTTGAAACAGGTCTTAGGTTAAAACTGGCTGAGTTTTCTCTACGTTTACTAAAATGTTGCTTTCAAACGTATACTCATGTTATTGTTTACTGTTCTGAGAATTAAGTACTTCACATTTAAACTAATTTCCCCCACAAGTTCATATGCTACTTATTTCTAAGATGTTTCAAATAAAACTATTAGCCCCCAACAACAAATGTTTAGGAATAACATAAAACAAATTCTAGGAAAACAAAAGGAGTATTAGTTACCAGGCAATGGTGAAATAATTAATGTTAATCATTAAATTTGGCTCCTTATTTTTATATGGCTAAAGTACAGAGATAAATAAAATATTGACTTATATGGGTTTTATTTTTGTTGAGAAAAAGCATGCCACTTGAATATACAAATCTTTCATCTGCTCTACAGTTGAGAAAAATTACATGAACCTTGAATACCTAAGAGACATAATTAATGTTTCTACAGCCATACAGAAACCTATCAAAACAGAAGGTAAAACATTCATTTTCAAAAGACTGTTATAATCCTTTACACAATCTAAATATGGATTAAATGTACAAGTAAAATTTAAAATAGGCCGGGCAAAACCTGTGGCTCAAAGGAGTAGGGTGCTAGCTCCATATGCCAGAGGTGGTGGGTACAAACTTAGTCCCGGCCAAAAACTGCAAAAAGAAAAAAAGAAAAAAAAAAAAAAATATATATATATATAGTACATAAAGTTCTGTACTCTCTCTATATATACATATATATACATAAAAAACTAAAACCATAAAATCACAAACCTGGGTAGATTCTCAAAATTCATGAAGTTCAATCTCTTAGCCACAGCAGGAATTTGCCTAAAACATCCTGAAAATATGGACACCCAGAATCTCCTCGAACATAGCAGGAAACAAAGAGCTTACTACTTTACATAATAGAATTTTGTGAATAACAAAAATGTATTCCTTGATTAAGTCAAAACCTAAATTCCATATATTGCTTCAAGTTCTTAGGACCTATAGGGCAACGCATTAAGGAAAAACAGCTAAAGATAACCATAAATGTTCCGCCTCAGGTAAACATTCAAACTCTGTAGGACTCAGCAACTCCAACTCTCCAAACCTCAGTGTTCTCATTTACAAACAGAAAATACTCTTGTTCGCCTATCAAGATTATTTTGAGGATTAAAGAGCATCTGTGCACAGAGCCAGGCACACAGTAGCTGTCTCCCCTATTCACAGTTTCATAACCTTCTTACTCACTGTCTCTTACGCATGCATATGCACCATTCAACCTTTTTGTTTTGCAGTTTTTGGCTGGGGCTGGGTTTGAACCTGCCACCTCCAGCATATGGGGCCAGCGCCCTACTCCTTTGAGCCACAGGCACTGCCCCCATTCAACCATCTTTTACACATATTTTTCAAAGTAACCACACTGACTTCTTTAAATGCATCTCCTTTATCTCTTTAATAATTAACAGAACTTCACTTCTGAATGTTCTACATCTATCAGATCATCTCTTTAGAATATCAAGATATTAGTTAATAATGCTGGATAAACAAAACATTGATCTACCAAATTATATATATATGTATTTTTTCCAAATTATATTTTAAATATTCGCTCCTTTGGGTGCTGGTAGCACTTATCAAGCTCCATCTTGTCCTGAACTAAACAATTTCTAAGAAAAAAGATACTATCAAGAAGCTTATGAGGAAAAAACTAATCCCAGCACTATAAGCAACAATACTTCTTTTTTTCTTTTTTTTACTATACATCATCAATGTGTAAGAACCTATAGAGGAGGGAGATTGTTTCTAAATATAAAAAGTATACTACTCACTACAAATGAGAAGTTGGCAAACTTATTCTTAAAAAGGCCCAGGTGGTAAATAGTCCCTGCTGTTGTACTACTGAAGTGGTTACAGACAATACATCAATGGCCAGCCATAGGTCAAAGTTTGCCAACCCCTTGTATAGATATTTGGAAAATTATAAAAATCATCCCTGATCCCACCACCTAAAGAGAAACTGGTTAATATTTGGGGGGAAGCATATCCTTGAAGTATTTTTCTGTGTATACATACATTGGGTGTCTATTTAACAGAGTATCAATAGGAAACCTGGGATCATACTTCATTAGTATAAACAACCATGGCATTCGTGTTTTCTCCTACATAATTCTAAGAGCTGGATAATGTATGAATGCATGAATATATCAATTTATCTAAAGAATATAATACCGGACATTTAGGTTCCTTCTAATTTCCAAGTGCTCTACTATCATTTTAAAATATTGCTAATTCATGAAAGAATTTGTATTTCATTGCTGTTCAGACTTTCAAGGTTCTTGGTTGAAAAATACTAAAAGTTCACCTTCTTTTGTGAATTGCCCATTCATTTACTTTGCCCTTTTTCTACTGGGCTATTAAGATGTTTTAATACTAACTTGCAACAGTTCTTACTATGTTAACTCTAAATGTTCCCATCATTTTTCAGTGCTTTTCCTAATTCCTTTCATTTTGGTTGAATTTCGTTGTCTTGCATTTTAAATTTTTATGAAGTTGTGTATTTATCTAACTTGTTCCCAATGACTTAAAAATTTGTTCTTATACTTACAGAAACCTTCCCATCGCATAGATAAGAACATACATTCATATCATCTCCTTAATAGATATTATAAAGCTACAGAAAATAATACAAAGATATACTATATTCATGGATGTAAACATATATACTCACATAACTATGTATGCATAAACACACACGGTATTCCTCTGATTCCACCCCTCCCTCTTCTTGGTTCTCAGCATCTTTGTTCAAGCTCTCATCATCTGTCACCTGAGCCAGTGCACAGGCATCCTACTTCCATCTTCAGTGGCTCACTACCCACCCTCCACTCTAATGCAGCAGTAACATCCTCAAAACTAGAAACCAGAATGCTTTTTTCTCTTGCTTAAAATCCTTCCAATCAGGGAAGTCTGAGAAAACAGTGGTTACAGTGGTGGCAAAGTTTTTGAATCTCTTTTAATTCCTGTGTGTGGGCATGCACATATCTGTATGTTTCAGTGTGGAGAAAAGCAGGCTTGAGAATGCCTATCTTTAGAAAGCCCTGCTTTCCTAGTTAGTCCACGGCTAGGACCTGCGAACTTGAGTTTGGGGAGGGTTCCCACTACCCTAACTGGTAAGAGTGGCTCACTGTACCTAAACTGTGTAGAAGACATGGTTTATAGCTGAATGCTTGGTTTCCCTCTGGGAATTTGGAATTTTGGTATATACTAGGCAGAGGATGCCTAGGTAAAAAGTCCCTAGTAAAAACCACGGGCAATGAGTCTCCACCATGCTTCCCTGGTAGATAAGATTTCATACATGTCACAATTCAATGTTGGAGGATGAACATGTTCCTGGTTTCCCACAGACTTCACCCTATCAGATTTGCCTGTTGCTGATTTTACTTTATATCCTTTCAATGTCATAAACTGTAGCTCTGAGTCCTGTGAATCTTCCCAGTGAATCATCAACTTGGTGGTATGTGCGCGTGTTTTACAGACAGTACACTAAATAACAAATCTAAAATCCCATGCACAACTTTTACAGCAAAACTAGATGATGAGGTATCCCCATGAAACCCAAAAGACATGCTGCTAAGTCAACAATTAACATCCACCAATCCTTCAGGGTTTTAGTGTCTGTGCAGAAAGAAGCAGAGGGAAATAACAAAAAATCTGAAACAGATCTAAGAACAAAGCAGCCCACATAGCCAAAAGGTATTCACAGAAAAGCATGTTTATTTTATTTTAATTTATTTTTATTATTAAAATACAGCTGTGTACATTAATGGCAGTCATGGGGTACAGTGTGCTGGTTTTATATTTTACGACATCAGCCCAAACCAGGAATACCCACTGAATCAGGAGGTCTATGTAAAAGGTCTGCAGAAAGGTCTGGAGGACAAGAGTAGTTTAGCACCAGTGACTAACCACAGCTGACCAGCCAAAGGGCACCCCTCCCAGGGTAGGGCCCCATTCTGTGGAGACACTTCTGGGACAGGAAGCAAACCCGAACGCAAGGGAGGGGACAGACCCGAAGGACAAAGGTCCACATACAGGCAGGAGAAGAGAATAGTGCCAGGGAACCTAAGAAAGCGCTGTCATGAAAACAGGCAGACAAAATAAAAACTATCAGAAAACAAGGATGAGCTCTGCAGGTTAAAGACATCCTAAGACTCATCTCTGCCCAGAAGTTCAGAGAAACTAATTTCACAGATAAATCCCACACAAAGTTATTAAGAAAAGAAAGAGAAAAAGGAGAAAAGTACTGTCAACAAATGGCCAAAAGAACAAAAAATAATACACAACATTAAAAAACAACATAAATTAGAATGAGAGAATAGAGAAATAAGATGTCAGAACTTAGAAAAGAATTAGAAGTTGTAAAAGTCTCTTCAAAAATGAAGGCTACTTTAAAAAGAATCCACGAGTAAATACCTTAATATTGTCCTTTAAGGACAATACCTTAAAGATAGATAAAAAAAAATTTTTTTAAAAATCAAGAAAAAATAAGGAAAAACTTTAAAAAACCTGAAAGTGATAAACCATTAGAAGGTAAGCTAAGAGGATTCAAAAACAATAAAAACAACAAAAAGCACAAAGGTAAAGAACAAATACTAAAAACTATAATTTAAGAAATACTTCCAAAAAACAAAAAAAGATTTGAAACCACATATTAAATAACATACCATATCTCTAAGAAAAGCAATGTAGAATAACCAAGATCAAGACATATTCTAGTAAAATTACTGGTCCTTAAAGAAAATAAATCCTTTGAACATCAAGGAAAAAAGAAGTGATTTATTATAAGGAAAAAAAATAAATTATCATCAGACATTTGAGACCAAAGGTAATAAAGTAACATACTTATGCTCCTCATGGAAAGAAAATGAACCCACTACTAAAACATGAAGGAACTTACACTCTCAAAGAAAAAGTCAAAAGCAGAAGGAACATACTTACGAAAACAGTAACAACATACAAGGCTCATTGTGATTATAAAAAAATACCAAAAACAACAGAGAAATGTTTAGGTCAACAGTGGAACTGAACAATGAAGAGTAACGAGATGAGAATAATTGGGACAGATCCCTAATGAGAAAATCAGAAAAAAAGACTTGACCAATATAATGATTATTCGTGTATAAACCACACAGAAGACAGAGCTGTGCATAAAAACGCTACAAGAAATATCTTTCAATAACCTTCCATTAAAGAAGGTTCTGGAAAAGAAAAATGAAGGAAAATAATTGGCCTTTAAGAAGTATATATAGATATAGATTATCAGTTAATTATAAAACTGCTGAGGAATATAATATATAGGAGAGCAAGTATATTCAAACGCCACAGAAATATACAGAGAGCATAATATCACATTTCATACCAATACTCCTGTATTACATAAAGACCTCTTATAGACAGAAGACGCTGTAGTCAGTCAAACTTTTCGGGTGCTGAAATTCACGTATAAACATAACTAAATAAACCAAATTAAACTCATTCTTGATAAAATAATTACTTTTAAAACTGTAATTAATAATTATTTTCATTTCCAAGATCTCTGTGCTCAAGGAGCTTATTAATGCTTATAAAACCTAGACACGAAACATCAAAAGTTTCACTTAAGAAAGCTAAAATGGATTTAACATATATCGAACTATGTTGTATTTAAAAATCCCTCAGAAAACCAGCTACATTTAAAAATGGTTTTTTAATCTAAGGAATGAGTAAAACAGATCGACATTTTCAACTGCTTGGACAAAGGCTGCAGTCTGAGAAAGGTATGACACTGGGTGAGCGATGTGTGAGCCTAAGTCGCTGAACTTACTGAACAGAGACGTGCTCAGACGATCTAAGAAGGCCGTCAGGCGCGGCAGCTCTGCAGAAGCAGCCAGCCTCTTCCTCCTCTGTAGAAGGCACGACAACCCACATAAAACAAACAGCTTCTATTTAGCTCAGATATTTCGAAGTATGATTGTCCATACATTCAGGAAATCTTTATTTCTGGTATGAAATTCAATATGATGCAGATTCTTGAGATTCCACGGTTTTGTCACTTTCACTAAGAAACCAATTTGGTAATTTTTTATTTTTATTTTTTTAGATAGTCTCAGTCTGTTGCCTCCAGTAGAGAGCCATGGTATCATAGCTCACGGCAACCTCAAACTCTTGGGCTCAAGCAATTCTCTTGCCTCAGCCTCAAGAGTAGCTGGGACTACAGGTGCCCACCACAGTGCCTGGCTATTTTTAAAAGATGGGGTCTCGCTCTTGCTCAGGCTGGTCTCAGATAATCAACCCACTTCACCCTCCCAGAGTGCTAGGATCACAGGCATGAGCCTTAAAGATTTCAAATCCTTGACTGTTCACAGAAAATAATAATAATTTATTCATAGATGCACCTTACCTACTATTTTGCTCAATAACCCAGACCCTATCTATGGCAAAACTGATCAACACAGAAATTGAGCTGAGTACCAGTGTGTTTGGATGCAATTATATCAACTTTTTGACAGACTTGAACTTTTTATAAACGTTGTTTAAATTTAAGAAACAAGCATTTCACATATTTACAAAACCTAAATAAGTTTTAAGAAATGTTCGTAATTTATAATAATAAATGCTAAAGTAGCAATTCTATGCTTTTGTCAATTGCTTGTAGGAAAATAAAAACTAATTTAAAAAAACTCCAAAGATTCTAATGACGCTGCCTGTAAGAGGGAAACATGCAGAATCAAGGAATCCGTGACTTTCCTAAGAAAACTGGGACTGCGTCCTTACATACACAGAGGCCAACTTGTGTCTCTTAGCTCATGCCGTCTGTTTTGGTGGTATAGCTTGTCAGAGAAAAATGAAATAATATACCATACAAAATATATGCATTTGTTCCAATAACAAAGGGAAAAATATAACACACTCCATCCAGTCTGTTTCTTCACTTACTTTAATGCTCTTCTTATTCTAATTAGTCTAAAAACACAAAATAGTATCACTGAGGTCAAGTTATAGCTGGGTTTAGAAGGAATGCATTAAACCGAAAGATGTTCAAACCAGTTTAGAGAAGTAAATCACAAAAGCTATTTAGTGGGCTGTTAGTGGTGACAATCACTAGGTAAATCCTAGCACTCTGGGAGGTCAAGGCAGGTGGATGGCCTCAGCTCAGAAGTTGGAGACCAGCCTGAGCAACGTGAGACCCTCTCTCTACTGAAAACAGAAAAACTAGTAGGCGTGGTGGCACAGGCCTGTTGTCCCATCTATTCAGGAGGCTGAGACAAGAGAATCACTTGAACCCAAAAGTTTGAGGTTGCTGTGAGCTGTGACACCATAGCACTCTACCCAGGGCAACAGAGTGAGACTCTGTCTAAAAAAAAAAAAAAGATACGTGAGTGGATAGGTATTATAATTCATTAAAAACTCAAAACAGCAACTAATATTCATCGACCTTTTACCCAATGTCAGGCACTGTGATAAACCATTATAAAAGGTCCTGTTGAAAGTATATTACCATTCTCACTTTACAGATAAGAAGAAGGAGGCCTAGAGTTAAGTGACTTGTTCACGGCCACTCAGGCCACTAAGGTGCTGCACTCCTCCCACTCCTAAGTAGGACTTACAAGTAAAGCTGCACCAAAAGATCACACAGAGATGCACACTGCCCAGGCAGGAGGCGGCGGGCACACGAAAACCTCAACTTCTGGCTTATCTGACTTTAGAAGAGAGAAAAGCTTTAAGCATTACTGTTTCCCCAAACTAGAAGACAAATATAATTCAGTTTCCCTATGCAAAGCAATCAGTGAAACGCCTCCGTAAAATCAACAACACGGCAATCTGTCACCTAGAATTTTCAAAGTTACTTCTTTTAATGCGAGGAAGAAGTACAAGAAAATGCTGGATTCCTGTACAAGGTGACAAGAGAACAGTGCAAAGGAAAATACTGCAAAGCTCCCCAAAGCTTGGGATCCTCACACATTCATCTATCTGCTCCTGAGCCAGAAAGAAAAGAAGGCCACCACTTTTGAAGAACTGATATTTAAAATAGTCAATCAAGCTTTGTGAGACCTGAAAGTCCTGGAATCTCAGTTTTCTCACTTGCAAAATGAGAATAACATATACCTCACAAACCAGCAGCAAAGACCGACTGGGAGAACTTAACATAAAGCACTGACCACGGTGTGGAAACACAGTAAGTGGTAGCTAAGCATCCTATGCAGTGGGAACTTCCGCCTAGAACTGGCTACCCAAACACACAGATTCCTTCACCACATGCCCTATTTCCTCCTCTAACCCCAGGTCTAAATACCTAAGACTCTTGCTCAGGCTACCACTGAGACATCATTTCCTTTAAAATGCTTTTCCCCACTCCTCAAATGGGTTAGGCACCCCTCCTTTATGTTCCCTTGGAACCCTGCAATTTATTGTGTTTCTAGCACTCAACATACTATTTGGGTAATTGTCCACTTACTAGCTTATCGCTATTGCTAAAATGTAAACTCTGTCTTATTCAAAGCCATATCCTCAGCACTTAACCAGTGCCTCTAACAATAAAGCACTCAGTAAAAACTATGAAATTATAGGAATCTATGAAAAAAATAAGTGGTGTGTACATAATTTTTAAAATTCAATCATTTTATTTAAATGTTTAAAAGGCAATAAAGAGTAACAAGAAATAACACTTAAAACGTTTTTTCTTGAAACATTCTAAAAGGTGAGAATAGGCAGAATAAAAGCAGGAAAGAAGCAAAAACAATGACTTCTATCAAAATATACACAGGCTACAGAAATAAAACAATTATGAATTACAGGAACTAAAGTATTTAATTTTGAACATATATAAATTTTGCCTGTGAAATATACCACCCTAATTAGATAAAGGATATTTATTTTTTTTAAAAAATGTACAATTACTACCATGCTTATTAGTAAAGTGTGAATGTTTCTTCCTAAATGTGGGACAAAATTAAGAGAGTTGCATATACCTTATTTCAGCCACATCTTCTCTTTTTACTCTCATAATACTTTTTTTTTAATGAAGAGAAACTCTTAAATTTAATGACATTAATTCTAATATGTTGGTCTTTTCTTTGATGGTTGTGGTTTTTGTGTTCTTGGAGAATCTTGCTCACCTTAAGGTTTTAAAGATACTATCCTGTGTTTGCTTTTAGAAGATTTACTGTTTCATCTCTCTCATTTATGTCAATCATGGCCCCTTTCAAATTAATTTTTGTGTCTGAGGTGATGATGTAGGGTTCTAATTGCATCAGCATTAATTACTGCAAAGATTAACCTATCTCCACTGAATTACGGTAATGCTTTCCTTGCAAAACCGGTTATTGTGTATGCCAGTTTCTAAACATTCTGTTTTGTTTCATTAATCTAGTTGACTACTGTTAATATGAAATCTCACTGTTTTGATCACTGTAGCTTTGTGGTAAGTCAAAATATTTCTGATTTGGCCTTGACTGTTTGAGGTCCTTGGCATTTCTACCTGAATTTTAGAAACAGCTTGCCAATTTCTACCAAAATATCTGCTTAGATTTTGACTGGTATTATGTTAATTTTAGATCTATTAGATCTATGGACCAACTTAGGAAGAATTACTACCTTAAAAATACTGATTCTTCGGCTCGGCACTTGTGGCTCAAGTGGCTAAGGTGCTAGCCACATACTCCTAAGGTGGCGAGTTCGAATCCAGCCCAGACCCGCCAAACAACAATGACGGCTGCAACCAAAAAATAGCCGGGCGTTGTGGTGGGCACCTGTGGTCCCAGCTACTTGGGAGGCTGAGGCAGGAGACTCACTTTGCTGTGAGCTGTGAAGCCACAGCACTCTACCCAGGGGGATAGCTTGAGGCTCTGTTTCAAAAAAAAAAAAAATACTGATTCTTCCATGAACATGGTATAAACTTTTCATTTATATAGGCTTTTAATTTTTCTCAGTAGTGTTTTCTTTTTCTTTAGAAGTCATGCATATCTTTTGCTGGATTGTTACAATGTATTTGATTTTTTTAATGTTATATTATAAACTGCATTTTTTGGTTATTAAATTTTAATTTCCAATTCTTTGTGGCTTATATAGAGAAATGTAGCTGATATTTGTATATTTCCCCTTTAACCACAAATCCTGCTAAATTCATTTAATAATTTTGACAGTTTCTATTCTCTTTAAAGAATTTGTAGATTGTTTCTGCATTTGCAATTTATACATACTGTATTGTGTCATCTGTGGATAATAGTTTTATTTCTTATTTTCCCAGTAAAATTTTTATACATTTTATTTTCTTCTTTATTGTTGACTAAGATCTATAACCCAGTGTTGAATAAAAGTGGTAAACATCTTAATTTTATCCCAAATTTAGGAAGAAACGTTCAGACATTACTAATAAGCATAGTAGTAATTTTAAGTTATTTATAGTTCTTATGTTTTTCAAATAGAGCTATTTGGGGGATAACCCATAAGGAACTATATTTTGACAGACTATACATAGTATTATGCAGGCTGACAATTAAGTTCACAAACTCATCCTAGAACGAGTGCTATATGCCTCACTGCTGACCATCACTGCAGTCACCTCTGAAGTCCTCCCCTTGGGAAGCTGTGCACCAATGCCAGCACCTCGTCCACCCTTTAGAGTGATTCTGGAACTCTTTTTCTGGAATGGCCATCCAAGCTGTTGCCACATTACCCTTAGTGTCTTACTTTCAGTATTTCCTTTATCTTCAGGTAACAAAAAAAATCACTGGTGACTAGGGAGGGTGTTCCAATACAGTTACTGGTTCACTGGCTAAAAACTCCCTCACACAGTGTGAAGTGACCTGCACATTGTTGTAATTCAAAAGCCACATCTTTCTGGCTCAGAACCCATAGCACTGTGGTTACGGCACCAGCCACATACACCAAGGCTGGCTCGAACCCAGCCTGGGCCAGCTAAACAACACTGACAACTGCAACAAAAAATAGTCAGGCATTGTGGCAGGCGCCTGTTGTCCCAGCTACTTGAGAGGCTGAGGCAAAAGAATTGCTTAAGCCCAAGAGTTTGAGGTTGCTGTGAGCTGTGACACCATAGCACTCTACCGAGGGCAACAGTGAGACTCTGTCTCAAAAAAATAAAAGCCACACCTTTCAGATGCCAAGATTTTCAGTTAAGACTCTCCTAACCGTTTCTCTATCAATGTTTACTTGGTCTGCTATGCTTCTCACAGACAGCCAATGATTCTGACACATAAGTTGATAAATTTTTGCAATGTCTTCATCAGTCCTGCTGGTTACCGGCCACCCTGACTTCTCTTCATTTATCCATTTGCACTGTCCAAACATTTAATCCATTTGCCCACTGTCCTTTTCTTTGGGGCATTATCCCCACAAACTTGAACTAACACATCCATGATTTCACTTCCACTCCTCCAAGTTTAACAAGAAACTTAATGTCTGTTCCTCTAATTCAAGCTCCTAGATTCTCGCAACAGCACACAAAACCACGCAACAATAATGAACACCACTCAGCAGACCTCACTACACGTCAACAGGAACGAGCTGTGAGACACTGATACACCCTGTCATGAAATCGTAATGACCTGTTTGTGCAGTGCTGCCAAGTAAACACACGGTGGCAAGTTCACAACTTAATTGTCAGATCGTGTGGCTGTATTCTAACAGGATGTCTTAGAATTAAATTGCATGATCAAATTTCAGTAAGGACCACAATCTAGTATGAATTAGTTTATTTGAAGATTTTTAAATACTACCATTAAAAAATAGCTAGTGGGTTTTCAAGCAAGCTAAATACAAATTTAAAACATTTAAAATTTTTTTAAAACTTAAATTCACTGTCTCATATAATTCAAAATCCATCTTATCAGCGTTGTTTTCAATAAACCCATACCGTACCTGATTACTACCATGGCCAAAAGGAGTACCAGACAAATTAGTGGTTATACTGTGCAGAATAATTTCACCACTAAAAGATCCAGAAGCAACATAGCAATCATTCCAATTGTATGTTACACAAGTGACTTCACTTTGATGATCCTGAAAGAGAGAAATGAAAGTAAATGCACTGCCCCACGACCTTCCAACAGCCCATTGTCATGTCTTTGTAAATAATAAATATTATCTATTTGTCAATCTAATATTTTTAACATTTTCCCCAAATAACTTTAAAAAATTATTCACTTGAATAACTATCTGATGAATACCAAGTCTATTCAGGAAATGTTTTTTTTACATAACCATAATAATGATCCAGGCACTCTGAAAAAAAAAAGGCATTATGGAAAGGTAATTTTCTACAAAGCATTACATCTACCTTAAAGATTTGCTTCCACTGACAAATAACATGCATTACAAGTTGACTACGATGAGAACTCCTGCCCTTGAGAGTATTACTGCTCAAGTGAGAAGACAGGACATTTATATCATGTGAAAATGGCACAGTGAATGCTAAATGAGCGGTAGAGGCAGAGTGTCAGAGGAAAGAGAAAGATGTCACTGGGAACCCAGCTGGCAGAGGAAGCTTTAGGGGAGACATGAAGCTGGAGTTCAACCTTAAAGAAAAGATAGGAGAAAAGTCACAGGGAGGGGAGAGAAGCCAGACATTGCAAAATGCAGCACTGAGAACAACAAACGGGCAAGTCATGGCTGGAAGATAATAACCAGCGGCTTCTTCCATTTGCTGTGCACCTGTTAGTGCTGGGAGCCTGAGAGGCAAGGTCGTTCTGTCCATTTTACAAATGAGATGCATGAGGTAGCAGAAGTCTAAGAAACCTGTGCAAGGTCATGTGACTGCTCAGTGGTAAGGCCAGGTGCAGTCCCACCTCAAACTCCAAAGCCTCCACCCTCCAACTATACCGGGTTGCCTCTCAAATCCAAATGGGAATGAATCCACCTTGGGAAAATAAAACTGCTGGGTTTCAAACAAACTGAGGGCACAAGGGCTGTGTTTCCAACATCAAATTAGAGAGATGTCTAGCAGAAGCACAGAACAGTGATTAGAGTTCAGAGGACAGTTTTCAACAGTTTGGTGCCACATCTCAGTAATATAAACAGACTACTAACCTCTATATCCAATAATATTAGATTTGGGTAATACCATGTTTCCCCGAAAATAAGACCTACTCCCAAAATAAGCCCTAGCAGGATTTCTATGCATTTGTTAAATATAAGCCCTATCTGATAATAAGATCTAGTGATGGGCTTGGCTACGCAGCGTATCTGCATAGCCACGCCCTGCATTTCTGCGCATAGCGGTAAGGAAGACTGGAATACCTTTTATCTGCCACAGCTCCTTTCTTCCAGCTCCTTTCTCCCAGCCTTTCCCACTTGTGCATGTGGTAACCCTGGTCACAGGCATCCTATTGCCCACGTGTGACCAGCTAGGGGAAAGGAGTTCAGGCAGCACTAGCACCAGTCCTACCAACAAGGTCGGCTCCCCCTGTCAGGTTCCAGAAGAAGATGACTTAACTGTATTTGAATAAATGTAGATTGTTGTATTATACTTAACAAAAATAAGACATCCCCTGAAAATAAGCCCTAGTGTGTCTTCTTGAGAATAAATATAAGACAGTGTCTTATTTGGGGGGAAACACGGTAACAAGAATAATCACTGCTTTTCCTTTTCAAATGGTCCTTCATGCACTTTCAGAGATTTCTTTACATTTTATTCCTTTTCTAAATCAAAGAAACAAATGTTATCTTGAGACAGCAACAATAAATGTTTGATAAAAAGAAAAAAGGAGTAACAGACATTTGGTGCATCATTCCCATTTGGGTCATTAAGAACAAGGGGTCCAGGACACATGTCTATGACTTTCTAAAGAGCTAGGTGTCCTCCTTAATTCAACTATGGAAAATAAGTTATTCAGTAAACATTTACCAAGCACCTAACAAGTGCCAGAAATTGTTAAAACCCCAGGGAGACGGCTGTAGAGGAGGAATGTAAGGGTGAATAGTAGATTTCCCACTATTACAATTTGTCACATACTCATTAATGGAATGAGTGCAGGAACAAAGCAGTCCAAGGATTTCAAACAAGGAAAAGAGAAAAAACTTTCAGGACTGACAGGGAAAGCTGAGAAAGGAAAAGTGAGCAGAATTTTGCCACACAGGGAGAGGGTGAGTGAAATTCCTGACATGTGACAATGTGTGACATAACCAGCCACGGTCTAATCTCTTCTCAAACTCTCTAAGACTCCCTATTCATTGCAGCTATATCCTCTAAATACCTTGGATTCAAATATTTCATAATTTAAAACAATGCGTCTCCGGACTTGCATTTCATTTTCATTATTAGCTGTTTGACATGGAACCAGTTACTTAACATCTCTGACTCAGTTTCTCTACCTGTACACAGGAGGAATACGACCTACTTTGCAGAGTTGTTGACATAAGCAGAATAAATATCTGTAGGCACGGCAGTTGTCACATAAAAGGACTCAAATAAAAAAAAAGTTAACTATTCTCATTACTGGCAACTTTTCAACTGCCCACGTCCTATCTTTTCCATAGCAAAGATTTTAGAGTTAAGACTCTTGAAAGCTTAGCTAAACCTAAAATAATGAACTTCTAAAGGTAATACTTAAACAGCAATTATAGGATCATATTTTAACTTACCTGGGAGAAAATAATTCTTCTATATACCATTTCTCTAGTAAAAATTAACTCAATGACATTAAGACATATACCAAAATGACAGTGATGTCTGGCATTTGCTACAAAATAATCCTGAAGTGGGAGGTCAGAGAGTATGTAAGGGCATCGATAAAACCACATTGAACATGAGTTGATCACTGTTGATGTCAGTAAACGACACAGCTGACGGGCTAAAGGAAGGTCTTTCTCTGTATGAATACATACAGATGTTTACATTTTCCATTATTAAGACAAAAATTAAAAATAATGTTAAAGATCAACTTCTAAGTAGTACAAAGACCCAATAACAAAAAATAGAATTCAAAAAAAAAAATCATAACCAGAGACTTTCTTATAATGAATATTTTTACATTCTGAAACTGCAAAAAGCTAACTATTTAAAGAAATTGTAAACAGTAAATCATCTTACAAGATATTATGTTACCAAGTTAAAAACACACACGGAAATAATACAAAACAACAGCAGCCAAATATACCACAGAACTAAGAAGCCAAATCCCCAACTCTGCTTGCTATGCTAAATACCATCACCCTAAAACCAGTATCCTCCTTCCCAGAGAGCCTTAAAAAATCCCTGATGATGGCAAACCATCATTCAGGAAAAAAAAATAAAGGAACTCGTTCATGAAAGCAAGACCAGAACTAAGTAAAAAAATAAAGAGAAAGTTTTAAACACTAATAATGCATTAATGACATACATGGAAGAAAAAAGACAAAAAGGAGTTTTTGGTTAAATAGCATCTTTATTTTCCCTGACAAATCTCACTCCAATTCTGAAGCAGTTTATTTTTATCGTAAAAGCTCAAAATTAAAAGTTTGGTTACTACTCTAAACACATTGTAAGATTCCCGTATTTTGGTAACGATCAAAATAAAAACCAAATTGCTTACCTTAAGAGATCGATGAACTCTTTTTGCTTTCAAATCCCAAATATTAACAGTGTTATTAAGGCCTCCGCTTACCAAATACATGGATGTAGAATTTAAACTGACACATGTCTGCTTTTGCTATTAAAAAAAAAAAAAAAGTTACTTTAATTTAACAGAGCCAACCCAGGTCCCATCCAACATTTGGAGAGCATATGACAAGTTATTTGTAGAATAAACCATGCTAATATTTGTACTAAAGAGTCACCTTTCATCATCATCTTTCATACGAATCCAACAGTTTATAAGCAGATCAAAAAAGCTTCAAGGAAATCAAACACATTCTGTTCTCTTGCACAGAACGGTGACAACAGAGGAAGCTTAGAAAACACCTGGGGGTCTTGGTCTCCCATCACGGGCTGCTAGCCCTTCATACCTCCTCTTGATAAAACCTTCTCTTGTACTTCCACTGAGTATCTTAAATTAAAATCAATTCGTTGTCTGACACAGAACAAATTCTTTAACATCTCTGTTAGCCCAGAAAATGCTAAAGATAGAGGGGTAGTTAAAGAATTTCTAGTATAGACTCCTCATTTTACAGACGGGGAATGTTCTTTAAAGAGGTCAAGATACTTGCCCTAAATCTCCCCAAAATTTCCCTAAATTATGTCTCAAACATATTATCAAAAAAACCTGACTCACATTCTTCCTCATCTCTGTAAAGACACCATCCATCCAGTCTCTCAAGATAAAAATCCAGATAGTGCTTGATTCCTTGTTCTCCCTCCCCTCCAATCTATCAGTAAGTTCCATAAATGCCAACCCTAAAATAACTCCCACATGGGCCCCTCTTTATCTATAGCTACTACCAGTACTAACCCAACTATGGCAGCAGCCTCCTATTCCATTCCCCTGTTTCATTTCCACCTCTGCTTTCATACGTCGCATCCTCCATAAGTAGGGTCAACTCAAAAAATATAAATCAGATTGTGTCTCTCCCTTGTTTAAACATCTTCAATGGCTTCCAACTACATCTACAATCAACTCCAAACCCATCAACCTGGCTTTCCGAGCCCTACTCCTCTGGGCCTTAGTCTTACCATCTTCTTTCTCATCCACTAACCCCAAAGCCACACTGACCTATTCCTTAAACATACTACCACGTGTTTGCCTCATGGCTTCTCCATAGCTGTTCTCCTTCCCTGGAAAGCTCAGTTCTCTGAACCCTAACTGGATGGCTTTTCCTGATCAACATATAACGACTTGAATGCCATCTCTTCAGGAGACTCCCTTGACCACATAAGGTAACTTGCTATCGCAATATCTAATTTTAGTCCTTTCTATAACAACTTATCAACTTATTTGAATATTTGTTTACTAGTTTATTGCCTGTCTCCAACAGAATGTCAGTTTCATTAAAGACTATATCCATATTCAATAAATAGTTATAAAATAAATGGCTAAAGATACAGAGGTTATCTATGAATGTCACCTATGTGGTGGTGCCATCACTAACTAAGCTACACAGAACGTAACATGGCACATTCTTTCCATTTACCTACAGTTGCACTACAAAGTTACAGTAATTGTTCTTGTCTCTAGTTTAATGCCATGGGGGTTGGGGGGAATCACTGAAATGAAGTCCAAAGGAGGTATTATATGACTCAGTTAAAAGTTAAAAGGCAAGCCTTGTAGATTTAGGCTTCAGCAAGTCATCTCACCATTCTGAGCTTCTGTTTCTCCATCTGAGACATGAAAGGTGAGGACTAGATCTACTGTTGTTACCACACATCTCAAAAACATACTCTGCCCAAGAGAGTTCTTAAAGGGGTGTGGCTAGTCCCTGCTGACTACCAACCCCCACCCCCAAAGGCTTCTTCTAGTTCTGAAATTTGGACCAAGAGTATCAACTAGCATGTATAAAAATAGCAGGATGCACATTACATCAATGTTTCAGTATAGTTGCCACAATTCTTTTGCAGATACCATTCTAGGAATTGACTTTGGTTTATTAGAATCTGGTTATCCCTGCAACTCAGGACATTTTGCTAAGAACAATCAAAATGACCTCTCAAGAAAACAGATAAGGATGGTGACCCTCAAAGATCACTATATTGGGATTCTAAGTGTTACAATGACCTACAATTATTATTAAGGAATCAGAACAAAACCTGTACTTACAGCTGTAGATAGAAGATCTTTTGTTTATGTTAATATATTATTAATGTAGCTAATGAATTTAAAGCATTAATGGAAGCTATGCAGTTATGACAAGAACTCTGTACCCCCAAGACACAACACAAGAGGTACGACTTTTTAAATCTTAGAACAATAGCTGGTTAAATTTCTAGGTTATTTAATAGCATATTATATCCATAATAATACTTTTAACACCAGTCTCCTTAAAGAGGTAAAATAAAAGATCAAAAAAATAAACATGACCCTAAAGTTCCACTGTTAAAGTAATTATTTTAAAATAAGTAGGAATAAATTTTATTTTCCCAGTGGAAAAGCTCTAATACCTCAAGGAGCACAGGAGTAACAGGTCTTGAAAGGACTACAGAGAAGAGGTCATCAAAACAGTATGTTCAAAAAATTATTAAGAAAAGCAAAAGAACCAATGCTTACAAAATATTTTAATAAGCGAATTAATGTAAATTCAGTATCAGAACCAAAATGATCTCACATTTAACCACCTGCATGAGTACTTAACTGTACGAATGAGGCCTAAGAAGTCTAGCAGCTAACTGGGAACATTCACAAAACCCTTGGAATTCTGTCACACCTGTCAATGTCTTTTTATTTTTATTTTTTTTCCTTTTCTTTGTTGCTTTGCTTTTGAAATACTGTTTTGGTTTTTGTTTTTTTTTTAAATTGATATCCATGACCATTTTACAAATTAATTTCCTGGGAATAAATATTGTCACAAGCAACATAATAAAAAAATTTAAGTCTTTTTTTTTCTGTCCATTCTAGTGTGTCCTAAAAATGTAACTATCTTAACATTTCATTTGCTGACATTTTATTGTTTTTTTTAATTATTATTTTTTATTAAATCATAACTTGGTACACTGATGCATTTATGGAGTTCAATCAATATCTTTTTAATACTTAAAAAAGAAAAGGCCCCAAACACTGATTTGCTGATTCCAAGGTATCATGTACACAGGCAGCACATACAGTGGTGGAGATGGAAATCAGAACTGTGTTGGTATCGACATTAAATTCAGCAAATGACTGTTAACCATCTACGACAGGATCCAAGACCTGAAGTGACTATGATGCTTTGCCTGCTGTTCAAGAGTTCAATCTGCCTTTTATCAGCCAGGGATGTCCTCTGCTTCAACGTTACTGAACTCAGTTCGAGGGGCCTCAACTGCATTTTTACCCTCAGCAGATGTTCTCACTGCCCCAGCCTCCACCTGGGGGAGCTGAGATTCAAGTCAGTCCCACTGGACACCTTTAGGAAAAGATTGATAAACAACATGAGCCCTGTTTAAATTAGCTGAGCTTATAGTTTATTGTCCTGTTTTCTTTTAACAGAGTTAAAATTATGACAATTCATAATAATTTAGAATCTGTGATAAAAACTTTGACACTAAAAAAAAAAAAAAGAAAACCCCATCCATTATTAATGTTTTTACTTAGCCCTTATCCTATTTTAAAAAGCAATAGCTTTGAAGGGGTAGGTGCTACTGTAACTCAAGAACTACAACTGGAATTAATCCCTCAATTAGCAGGATTAATTTATAAAAACAAAAGGATAAGAGAACAGTAGGCAACGAGAGCTTCATTTAAACCCCTGGGAACAAAGCTCATTTGACAAAGCCATCCTGTCCAAAGAGGGCCTGGGAGGTTCAGGCAGGTCCCTCAGGAAGAAGTGGACAATCTGAAGCAGAGGGCTGCCACAGACGTGGGTCTTTTAGGGAGGATTTAAGCCTGAGGTCAGTAAGGTAACGTGTGCCATTAGGGTTCCATAGGATCAGGTCAGTTGAGCGACCTGGGTGGGCACAGCCCTAAAACAGGCAGCAGCAGGGACCTCCCACAGAGGGAAAATAAGCACCTAGTGACTAAAATCTCAATCTTCAACTGTTCCTCTAGGGTCCAATATTGTTTCACCTAAAGATGCTTCAATAAACACACATACCTTACCTTTAAGTATTACTGTATTATTTTAACAACACTTTCAAACACCTTTATATTTAGTTGCCAACATAATAAACAAGAATTACCACTCAAGCAAACCCAAGATTTTATTTCTCTAAATCACTTACCCCTTCAGCAAGCTCTAAAAGTGGAAAAGGTTTACTTTTGCAACTGGAAACAACTATTTTGTCGCCACTAGAAGATGCTGTCACTAGAAAGTTATCTAAACGAAGAGTTAGGGAACATCAAAGCATCCGTGAGCATCCACAGCATTAGACTGTCATTGTAAGAACCACAGTTCTAACAGCAAACACACTAAGAAGACAAGCAATGAATACAGCTTACACGAGGTTTTAAAAATGGCTCAGGTTACTAATTACTAAGACCAATTCTTCTTGTTACTACTACAGGGAAGAACTGTCCTTTCTGGCTGTGCTATCACTTGAAAGCTATTTAACCATGTGAAATACTACTCCATTTTTAAAGAGTAGACCAGAAGGTCTAATTTTATCCTTTAAGAATGAGCTCATGATAAAAGCAGCATCAGCAACTATCAGTCAGCCTTTAAATCTGTGCAAACTGTTCAAGATAGTTACTTGTTAACCCAGCACTTGGTACCAATTTAAGATAGGAAGCAAATATCCACACTAGTCTTTCATCGTTCCACTGAAAGAAAAAGAAAGGTTAATATGTATTCAGGACTAGAATGTCTGTGATAGAATGATTTAATCTTAAACGTATTAAGAATGAATATTACGGTAACTATAGCAAATATGTAAGTGTGGTTAAGTAGCAACTGTTCATGTTATAGAAGAGTTTTGTTTTAACTTTATTTTTAAAGTAATTTGAATTAATATTAATTAAAAATTACATTTTCATTATTTTACAGAAATTGTTAAGTGAAACAATCAGTAGACACAGAGCAGTGTATTTTAAAACTAAAGTCACTGGGTACAATAATATAACCAAGAGACTGACTGTGAAATTAAAATATCAGAGGTTTAAACCTATGCCTTTCAGCAAGCCAAGTTTGTGAACAAACGCAAGGGAGAAAGGTAAATGTTACACTCAGAATCCTAACTGCATTACTTTGGGATGGTTTGCATAACATTCAGATATTCTGTGAACAGAAAATGAATTAAAACTGTATCATGATACATGACTCAAACAAAAGCATTTCTACCTAGACGTTACAACACTGAGACAAATAAATCACTTCTCTTTCCTTCACCTCTTCCACTACCGTTCTCCTTAGAATATAGAAAAGGACTGAAGACATGATGAATGGATAATCTAGTTACTTTTTAAATTTCTCTTATAGTTTTAGAAGTCACGAGAAAGTGAGGAATATAACCTAACGGACCAAAAACAAAAGAAAAAAGAAAGAAGGAAAGCTGACCTCCCCGGCACCGCTCATTAACCACATCCTTGAAATCTGTGCATCAAGGACTCTAAGCTGCTGAGTCCAAGAACTTTTTATTCTTCAGATTTTCATCTCCATGGAAGGAATCAAACGATTTGATGAAGGCTTTCAGTGCACATCTACTTTTACAAGAAAACTGTACAGAAATAAGACCAGTTTCCAAAAGTCATACACCACGTTTTCATAGCCACATCAGTTTTTTGTGTTTTGTTTTGTTTTAAGACAAGAGTCTCACTTTGTTGCCTGGGTAGAGTGACCTGACATCATAGCTCACAGCAACCTTAAACTCTTGGGCTCAAGTGATTCTCTTGCCTCAGCCTTCCAAGTATTTGGAAATATAGGCACCTGCCACGATGCCTGGCTATTTTTTAGAAACAGGGTCTCACTCCTGCTCAGGCTGGTCTCAAACTCCTAGGCTCAGGCAATCTACCTGCCTCAGCCTTCCAAGTATTTGGAAATATAGGCACCTGCCACAACGTCTGGCTATTTTTTAGAGACAGGGTCTCACTCCTGCTCAGGCTGGTCTCGAACTCCTAGGCTCAGACGATCTACCTGCCTCAGCCTCCCAGAATGCTAGAATTATAGGCGTGAGCCACCATGCCCAGTCAGCCATGTCAGTTTTGTTGATAGACTACTAAGTAATACATTATAAATTCTAACTTCTGGTAAAACTCCCTGGAACAAAAATAAACCAATGAACAATTCCTCTAATTAAGAATTGCTACTTTTCAGGTAGTGCCTGTGGCTCAAAGGAGTAGGGCATGGGCCCCATATACCAGAGGTAGTGGGTTCAAACTCGGTCCCTGCCAAAAACTGCAAAAAAAAAATAAAAAAGAATTGCTGTTTTTCTCTTATACAGTAACAGGAAAAGTTAAACTCTAAACAGAATGAAAATCTAAAAGTAGAGAGCACTTCATACGTTTGTTACTCTCTTTAAAACATTTTCCCTACTGTACATCTAGAACAGCAGTTCTCAACCTGTGGGTCACAACCCACAGGAACTGTATTAAAGGGCTGCGGCATTAGGAAGGTTGAGAACCACTGATCTAAAGAGTCCTTCAAAAATGTCATTTCACCAGGAGTTTGATTAATACAGCACCAAAATAATTTATTTTATTACTTTAATACAACATAAGTAATGATAAAGACGTAAATTTAATTCAGTAAGAAAATTCACTTTTGTTAGGTACTTGCAAGAATAATTAGGTTGGCATAAAAACGTCTTCTGGTATTCTTGTTCACACACATCAGTCATATTTAAAAACTTTGATATTTTTCCTTTCATCAGGACATAGAATATCAATATTTTGGTACTGATAAAATCAAACAGATGTTAAAACTTCACTTGTTGTTTAAGAAATAATGCAGACGTCTCACAAAAGAACAGTTTCCAACATACAAATTATATAGGACATCTTCATAGAAAAGGTGATAAGAGCGTTTTATTTATACCAGTGGGTCTCAACAGGGGGTGATTCTGGCAATTCTGGAGACATTTTCAGTTATCCCAACTGAAAACAACTAGCATCTAATGAGCAGAGGCCAGGACAGCTTCTCAGCATCTTCCAATGCACAAGAAAAGCCACCACAACAAATAATCTGTCCCTAAATGTCAGCTGGGGTTCAGACACTCTAGTTTACAGGTGTCACTCGCTCATTTATTTGACAGGAACTCATCAAGACAGGGAGGATGTCCACCATTAACATATAAAGCTTAGGAAAAGTCAACCTAGACAACTTTACTATGTCCGTTTAGGAAATGCTATTTTCATCATGCATAGAAAGGAAAAGAAATACAGAAAATTTATCAGTGAGATGGGGACGCTGGACAATTTTTTATCTCTTCCCCATCTTGCTCCTAACTTTGAGTTCTGTCTTTAATTTCCAAATCAGATCCACAAATATCCTAATGTAGAAGCAAAAACCCATTACAAAATCTTTCAGGATTATTTCCACCTACCTTATTCCTTTTGGCTTAATAACCAACTTAATAACATAACTAATTCTAAGATATAAATCTAATATACATCTTTTTTAAATAGGAATGTTTCTGAATGAAGTTGGTTGCCATTAACTTCTTTTAACAGAAGCAACAGAGAAAATCAGAGCACATTCACATGATACATTGTTTTATATACTATTTCATTTTGTCCATCTTTGGTAACAATGCAAAACATATTTCTCATTATGAAAAAAGTTACAGTGACACCAGCTGCTACTGGTTGCTTCCTAATAAAAAGTGGTTAGTTAAAATTTTTATGAAAGGATACTATTGCTGCTCCAACAGATTGAGCTGACTCCATGTGTTGAGGTATGTGGGTTGAATTTATCCAACAACGTCATAGATGAAGCATCCCATATTTTAATATCATCTCCTGATGAAGCAAATCTGAGGTTTTCCTGCATGACTGCACCTACGAAGAGTTTAAAATAATATATTTTAAAAACAAGGATAGGCCAAAAAAAAAAGTTAAAATGAATCATCTATCTAAAAAAAGTGATTCTACTCATCCACTTTTGTTGCAAACAGCATCCTGGCAACATAGTAGTTGATGTGATTACATCCTAAAACATACATCACATCACATTCTCTTAATTGACCCTTTCAACTCCCCACAGCAATTATAATGAAATCCAACCTCCTTAGCTGCCCTACATGACCTGGCTCCTGTGTAATTCTCCTCCCCTTTTTGGAGGGTGTGGGGAGACACCAGTTGCTGGACACATCAGCCTTCTTTCTATTTCATGCAACAAGGCAGGTCATATCACTTTGGGATCTTTTCATTTGCAGCCCTCCTGCTTGGAATGCTCCTCCCCACCCCAGATTTCCCATGGTCATCTCATTATCATTCTCCAAAAGGCCTTCACTGACCACCCTGGCTAAATCAGCCCCTCACCAGTTACCCTATATGCCAATACCTGATTTCATTTTTTCATGGAATTTTTCACTTCCTACTACCCAAAATTCCTATTATTTTCTCATAATAAAACTTTGGTATGCTTCCCCATACCAAAGTTTTGGAACTTTCCTGGCACACAGTAGGTACTTAAAAAATAACTGTTTATAAGTAACTTTAAAAACACATGTGATACACTAGCATTCTACAGGTCAGAATCCAGATCCAAAATTAGTAATATAGCCAAAGGATAAGTCCCTATATCAATACTTAGTCTATAATGCCCTCACTCATGTTATTTATTCATGGTAGACAGTTCAAAAACCATAATCCTAGCAAGGTGATTTGGCAAACCGAGGCGGTCTAGAAGACAGGTGCCAAAGTAAGCTGCTCTAGACAAATACGTGAATAGAAGCAAGTAGTAATGGATGACAGAAGAAAAAAAAAAATCCCCAAAATACACAGGAGAAAGGGGAAGGGAAAGGGTATAGCAATGTCCCCAGCCACACCTTCCTCCTCTTAGGGAAGACAGGTCCCCAAGTCATCAACAAAACATCACACTCCAGTATACACTGTTTTTTGGAGGACAAGCTAAAGATATAATAAATTACAGAAAACGTTCATTCTCAAGTAACAAAAAAAATGCAATGTGTGTAAAAAAATTAAAACTTTTGTTAACTAGAATATTCACTCGTGTGCTTCATTATGCTCCATTCATGTGATAAATACAGTGCTACTAAAAGCATTAAAGTTGCCTACCGAAACAAAGACATACAATGTATGATTTGGTGTCTTAAACACGTGTAACAAGTGCCTTCGTGGTTCCCAACTCAAGGAACAATGAAGTGCTCGAAAGGCCATCTCTAAGCCCAGTAAACACAACCGCTAGAAGCAGTCTAGAAGCAGTCTAGAAGCAGTCTACCATAACACTGCATCACGACAGGTGAGCAGTGGGGCACAGTGGGCAATTACTAAGCCTGGGCTCAGAACATGTAGGGTCAAACGACCTGTCCCAACTCAGGTGTCACAACTGACCGAGTCACTTAGGGTTTGTTTTCTTCTTTGAAAGCGGAGCGAGAAAGAGGACCATCTGTCCACCTACCATCTGAGAGCTGACCACATAGTAGGGAGGGGCATTAATTGCCATCAGTCCCTTAAAGAGGGTCCCATGGAAAGCGAGCAGTCAGGTCAGGATACAAGGCACGGGCTGGAGGGCCCGGTGTGGGGACCAGCAGCATGGGCTACTGCAACGCTCAGCTGAAATAAGTTTTCCAACTTTCATTCACCCAAATGCATTTTACTTGCAGGAGAACTGTTCAACTGGGGTTACCTCGTAATGAATATGCTTTCGACTGCCTGCCAAGAGGCGAGTTTGAGCTTCACGAAAGGGAAGACAGACTTGTGCAGAGCAGGCAAACTTCGCGGAGCAGCGCGCCCGGCCGCCGCCAGCCCACCCCGCCGACCCGGCCGTCGCTCCCGGGGCACTTCCGCGCCGAACGCGCCGCCGCCCTGCCCGGCAACCGCCCGGAGCGCGAAGCCCGGGACCTCCGCCCCGCCCGCGGTGGCCGAGGGCAGCCGGGGGCCCGGAGGGAGCAGGGACGCGGCGGACGGCGACGCCCCGACCCCGGGCGTCCGGAACCTCACCTGTCCACGGCGCCACAACAGTGGCCCCGGCGCGGCCCGCTCCGCGCTGGGCTTCCGGCTCCCGCCCGGACTGTTAAACTTGGGCGGCCGGAAGTCCCGCCCCGTGACGACAGCGGGCGAGGCGCGCCTGGTATCCGGGGATCGTCCGCGGGCCGGAGCAGGGCGTGAGCGCGGGCGGAGGCGCCTGCTGGGGCGGTGTCGCCCCTGGGGCGTTATCCCAGCGTCGGGACGCCCTGGCGACCGAGCTCCGGCTCTAGCATCTGCTTCTTTGTCATTCATTCTTTTGCTGACTGCCTACTGTGTGCCAGGCACTAGGCCAGACTCTGGGTGTACAGTGATGGGTTTAACTTGGAGACACACCGGTGCAGTGAACGCTCCTGGTCCCTATGCTCCTGGAGCTCACAGTCCACTAGATGAGGCTGATATTAATAAACAATTGGATACTTAAATATAAAGGGAAACTAACAAGCGCTACAAAGGAAAGGTTTATAAGATGGACAAAGGCCCATAATAATAAAGAAAGAAATGTGCTTGTGAATTTAGGAAAGGATTACCTGAACAGGAAGTCATGGAGAGCCAGTAATACCACCTACCATTCACAAACCAGGAAACGCAGTCAAGCTAAGAAGTAACCCAAAGAGCGTCTGAGCTAAGTGACTTCAAAACCCATAACCTTTCTGTCGCATCCCGCTGCAGGTTCAGGAACGTCAAACATCATCTGATTGGGAATTCTTCTAAAGGGAATGCGTTTCAAGGTGGAAAAGGGAGTTGTTGAGCTGAGTTTTCAAATGCACTTTCCAACAAGGCCTTTTAGAGCCCTCCTGGCAAATTTTGCTGAGAATACTTATCATAAACATAGGGCAGCTCTTAGGTAAACAGTGTTGTTATACTTTCATCGCAAGTACGCATTAAATGTGTTTCTGAACGTTACGTTTGCCCTGGATATTTGCATCCATATTGCAAATAATCGAAAATTTTTATTTATTTATTTATTTGAGACTGTTTAGCTATGTTGCCCTCCTACCTGCCCACAGGTAGAGTGCTGTGGCATCACAGTTCACAGCAACCTCCAGCTCTTGGGCTTAAGCAATTCTCTTGCCTAATCCTTCCTAGTAGCTGGGACTATAGGCGCCCGCCACAACGCCCGGCTATTTTTTGGTTGCCGCTGTCATTGTCGTTTAGCAGACCTGTCGGGGGTCCCATGCGCCAGCCTCATTGCATGTGGCCAATGCCCTACTCACAGAGCTACAGGTGCTGAGCCAACTGACAAATTTTAATAAGCATTTTTTTTTCAGAGAAGAAATTGAAATTCTAACCAAGTTGGGAGGTTGATGGGAAGCAGCAAAAGGAGAAAAACAGGAAGTAGCAACTACCTTAATTGCACAGGGTGTAGTGTTGTTTTTTTTTGTTTTTTGTAGTTTTTGGCTGGGGCTGGGTTTGAACCCACCACCTCCGGCATATGGGGCTATCACCTTACTCCTTTGAGCCACAGGCCCCACCCTGAGGTGTAGTTCTTGAGGTCATGAAATTTTAATTTTGGCAGGGATGGGACAAAAGAAGTCAGGAATTGAGAAAGTAAAGGGCTGAGGGACGGAAGAATGCGTATGAATGAGGAAAGGAAACCTTAAAACAGAAAGGAAAAGTAAACCTCTGACAATTGAAGACAGCAGGGAAATTGAGACCAACTATTTGAAAAACTATATGACATAAAATACATATCGTAATATATATTAGATGATATAATGGTAGATATTACATATAAAAATAGATATTTCTTGAACACATGCTCCTTGCTAAGCACTATTGTTATGTGTATAGATATAATGTGTATATGAGTGTGATGTATTATAATTTCACCCTTCTAAGAACTTGTGAAGTATATACTATTGAGTGCATCCACTTTAAATATGAAGAGACAGAGGTTAAGTAACTTACTCAAGGTCATACAGTTAATAAATGGTAGAGACAGAAATTGAGCCCAAAACACTACAAAGAATGTGCTCCAAATCATTAATGCTACAAAGTCAACAGCCAAGATACATTATAACAAGCCAAAAGAAAACCTCTACTCCTCCCTCCTCACTGGTGCTATAGCCCCTTATTATATGGGTCTTCTCATTCTTGTTCCAACGTGCATACTATGCATACACACTTACTGTTTCCTTAGTCTACAAACAATAGAAGCCAAATATTGGAAGCCTTGCTAATAGGTACATATAAGAATTGTATAGACAAATACAGTTTTTTGAAAGCAGACATCAAAATGAGTAATATTTGTATACACAAAGAGAAATATTTTTATAACTATAAAAGTATAAGTAAAATTAGAATCTGTGTCAACTATAAAGTTAGGTGCAAACAATAACAGAATTTTTTTTTTTTTTTTTTTTAGAGACAGAGTCTCACTTTGTCACCCTCAGTAGAGTGCTGTTACGTCACAGCTCACAACAATCTCCAGCTCTTGGGCTTACACAATTCTTTTGCCTCAGCCTCCCAAGTAGATGGGACTACAGGCGCCCTCCACAACACCTGGCTATTTTGTTGTCATTGTTGCAGTTTGGCTGGGGCTGAGTTTGAACCCACCACCCTCCGCATATGGGACTGGTGCCCTACTCACTGAGCCACAGGCAGAATTTTAAGTATGTGAAGAATGAATATCAAGGATAAAGGGGGAAAAGGCATATCAGTAATCATCGCTGAAGACTTCAACAGAATTCTCTCATAAGTTAATAGAACATACAGATCAGGGAAAAAAGTAAAGATATGGAAGATGTAGATACTATCAATTATTATAACTGACCTTTATAGAACACTATACCCAACTACGGCAGGCTAAGTTTTTTTTTTTTCAAATATACATGGAAAATTTACAAAGATAAAGTATATGCTGAGCCATAAAACAAGTCTTAATAGATTTAACAGAATAACTCTTACAGAGCACGTTCTCCAACCACAATAGTATTAAACATAAACAGCAAACAATAACACATTTAGAAGAGCTCCAAACAGTTGAAAATTAAACAGCTTTACTTCTAAATAACTCATAGATCAAATAAAAAATTAGAAAATATTTGAACTGAGTGATAAGTAAAATGCAACAAATAAAAACCTATGGGAAAGGGGGAGGGGAAAATATCCTATGGGAAAAGCTAGCACAGGGGTTACAGAGAAATACTAAAAGTTTATATTACAAAAAGAAAGGTCTAAAAGCAACTACCTATGCTCTTTCTTAAGGTACCTAGAAAAAGAACAAATGAAGCACAAAGATTAGAGTACAGAACAAAGAATGTGTTGAGCAAGTTCAGCTTACTGAGCTGAACAATAGAGAAAAATCAGTGAAACCAAAGCTGATTTTTTTGAAATGACTAATGGAACTGAAAAATCTCTTGATAAATTAACAAGAAGAAAGAAAAAATACAGACGACCAACATCAAGATTGAAAGTGAAGCCATCAATACAGATCTAAAGGACACTTAAAAAGATAATGAGAGAATAGCACGAACAATTCTATACCAATAAATTTGTTAAATAAAATGATCAAATACCTTGAAAGACACAAATATTAAAGGTGACACAAGAATAAATGGATTCTACACTTATATGAGTAGTCCTAAAGATACCACAGAAATTGAATTCAAAATTAAGAAAAGTTATTTATAAAGAAATCTCCAGGATCAGATGGGTTTACTGTTGAATTTCACCAAAACATAAGGAAGAAAAATACCAACCTAATACAAACTTTTTAAGGAAACAGAAGAGGAAAGAATATTTTTTAGGGTGTTGTTATTTTGGCACTAAAACCAGACAAAGATGGTACAAGAAATAACCATAGACTCATATCCCTCATGCGGAGAGAAAAAAAAATTATATATGCTGTGTATGATATATGCAAATTAAATCCAGTAATGTATTAAAAGGTTTATACATCATGACCAAGTGAGACTTGTTTCAGAAATGTAATATTGGTTTAACATTAAAAATCAATTAATATAATTTACCATATTAATAAAATAAGAGAGAAAAGTCACATACAGGTTACAAACAAGATAGGTTCTATTGTTTTGTTTTTAAGTTGAATTTGTATGTAAGTTGAAACGGGTACATTTACCTATTACCTGTAATAGCCTCCATTCATAAGTTCAAGTTGTATGTCAGTCAGATGTTTGTAACTCAGGGACTTACTATAATAGCCTCTGTAAGTGCAAGGTGTATATAAGTCAGGAACATCCTGCGATTATAGTACTAGATGAAGCAAAAGCATATAAAAAATTCCAACATTCTTCCACGATTAAAAATGCTCAGAAAACTAAGAAAAGCAGAGGGAACATCCTCAAATGGTTCAAGGGCCTCTAAGGGAAGCTCGGAGATGGCCACTTAATGGTGAAAGACTATAGGTTTTTTTCCTAAGATGAAAAACTCTACAAGGTCTACAAGTCTCACTGCTATTATTCAACATTCCTCTGGAGGCCCTAGCCAATGTAATAAGACAAGAAAAAGGAAAAGAAGGAGAAGGTGAAATAAGAGAAGGGGAAAGAGAAGAAGAAAACAGCCTACAGAAAGGAAAGGAAGAAGCAAAACTCTGTTGAGACAATATGTTTGTGCACTGGGAAATCATAAGGAATCAAGAAAAAAGCTCCTAGAGCTAATAAGTGGATTTAGCGAGGCCTATGCAAGCTCAATATTTCTTTATACTAGCAATGAACCTTGGAAAATGAAAAAATATATAATTCCATTTCTAATAACACCAAAAACCATAAAATATTTACACATACCTTTGATAAAGTATGTGCAATAATTGTTCATTGAAAACTATAAAACATTACTGAGATAAAGACTTAAATAAAGGGAGACCTTTATCACATTCATGCGTTAGAAGCTTCAATGTTGTTACAATGTCAATTTTTTCCCAGATTAATCTGTATATTCAACCCCATTTCCACAAAATTCCAGCAGCCCTTTTTCTGAACAAATAGACAGGCTAATTCAAAAATTTGGAGTGAGAATGATACAACCCAAACAACTTTTTATAAAAGAAAAGTGAGAAGGTCTACACCTAATATTAATCTATATTTAATGCAAACTAATTCATAGTGACAGAAAACAGGGTAGCACTTGCCCAAGTGCAGGGAGAACTGCACAATAAAAGAATGGAGGAAATAATTGGTGGTGATGGAAATGTTCTCAGTTGTGAGGGTTCAAAGTGGTTTTAGTATATCCCTCAAAATTCATAGAAAAGTATATTATAAATGATGCAGTCCATTGTTCATATACTATGTGCAAATACATTTTTGAAAGATCTCAGAAACTAAGAGTTCCTATAAGAAATAAAATGATGACTTGGCACCTGTAACACAGTTGTTATGGCATCAGCCACATACACTGAGGGTGGTGGGTTTGAACCCAGCCCAGGCAAGCTAAACAACAATGACAACTGCAACAAAAATATCCAGGCATTGTGACAGGTGCTGTAGTCCCAGCTACTTGGGAGGCTGAGGCAGGAGAATTGCTTAAGCCCAAGAGTTGGAGGTTGCTGTGACTGGGACACCATGGCACTCTACTGAGGGTAAAATAGTGAGACTCTGTCTCAAAAAAGGAAAAAGAAATAAAGTGATGCCTTTTACTTATAAAAGAAAAATTTAATTCTTAAAAAGAAAGACATACCAAGACACACAATTGTCAAATTTCAGAACCCTGGCTTGAAAGAAAAGATTTTAAACGTTCTCAAAAACATGATGTTACCAGACAAAAGACGATGTTACGAAACAAGTTTCAAGAATCAGAATGGCTTCCATGCTCTTAACACCAGCACTAGAATTTACAAGACAATAGAACGATAACTTCATATTTCTAAGCAAAAATGATTACTACCCCAAAATTATCTAACCATATGATCGTTCAAGCGTCATGGAGCAATAAAAACATTGTCAGACTGTAAAGTCTTAACAAACTGACCTCCATTCACTCCATCACAAAGCTTCTTTGGGGCATACTCCTTTGTTTGGGTGTGTCCTGGCTGAGAAAAGTCAAAGGAATCCCTGGGATGTTAGTGAAAGAAAGCCCAGGATGACGGGTGAGCACTGGGCCTAGAAAGACATCCATCTAGGCTGCAGGTCAGAAGACGTCAGAAGTGCCGTCGTCAAGAAGATTCACACACACCCCCATACCCACACATCCCCTCCACGTGCTTTGTTGTCTTGAGAAGAGATTTACAGAACTGGGGGTGAGGAGATCAGGGCTTAATTCTTGATGGCCTAGGCAGAAAACTAGAAAACCGATCAGCTAACCCAAACAACAACCAGAACTAGGGAAAGAAAAAGGAGTCATAGAAACCACAATGCCCCTGTCATGAATAATATTTACAGAGTCATGAAAATGTGAACACAGTTAATGTAACTAAAACTATGACACAGCTGCAGTGGGTTGTCAGGGCTGTGAGAAGGATGCCCAGGGGTGTAGCTGGGGTGGAGAAGCGTGCTGAATAAACTGTTCCCTTGTCTTCTGTGCTTGAAAGGCAAGAGATAATGCCTGCAAATTTAAAAAAAGAAAGAAAGAAAAAAGTCACAAATTAGGTTGTAATTATTCAGCAAGATGGAGATGAATGCCAGAGAGGTTAAAGAGAAATATGTGCAACTGTGAGGCTTTAAAGTATGGTTAATCTAATTCTTTATACCCTCAATGAATCCCAAACGATAAAAATAAATGTATTAAAAAAGAATAAAATGAGAAAAGAAACGAATAGATACAAGGGAACTGACTTTGATAATGACCTTAAGCTGATTTCCCTAGGCCAAGACATACGCTGGTTTCCTGTGAGCTCAATTTGCCTCTTATTCCTAAAGATAATGAAGCAATAAAAGTTTGAAGAAATTGGCAGAAAAAGAAAAAAACAAAAGTGAGGGCTTCCCTAAGTTAACATAAGGGATTCTCAGTCTTATGTTTTATATCTATATAAGGTTCATGTCTGTATATATGTATATTTGGAATCAAAGATTAAATAAAATTTCTCTGGGTGAAAATTAAATAAAATACGATTAAAAAAAGAAAAAGGGCAATACGTTGGCCCTACCCATCACCACCCACTTACCACCACCACCACCCCCAGGGGCCACAGTTTTACTTTTTGTATCTTCTCTGCCATCATTGTTCTGTCAACACACGACTGTGGGCCCACTGAGTTCCCAAGTTCCCGGCAGTCTGTGCTGGGTATTAACAATGATCCAGATTAATAGCACCTCTCCTACGGAGAAGTTCAGGTTAGACCGAGGTAATACAGAATACAGATACAACGCTGTAAATACTATGATATTTACCACACGCTGGGGAGTCAGGGTGCAGGAAGGAATTACTACTGTCTAAGCCCCTAAGGATGGTTTCAGAAGGCAGCAAGATGACATAGACTCAGAAATGAAGGTCTTCAGGTAGCCTTAGAGGGGCTGTCATGCGAATATCTCCCCTTCCCCACCTGCCCATAGGAGGAGCCGGCTGTCCCGTGTGGCTCTGCACACCCGTCCTTGAATTCTCTGGTGCTTCATTCAGCTTTATGCTCACATATCACCTCTTCAAACACCCTTTTCCCTCCTTATCTAAAATATCCCTCACACCCCCCATGCTGTCTCCCCACCCTACTATTTGTCTTCAAAGCACGTGCCTATAGGATAGTATACATTTGTTTACTTGTTGTTTTGTTTGTTTAGTCTCTTCATTAGAATGAAAGTGCCACAAGAACAGGAATTTTATCCTGTTTCGTGGCCACTGAATCTGTTTTATATCTATATATGTATTCATGTCTGTATATATGTATATTTGGAATCAAGATTAAATAAAATTTCTTTGTATTAGAACGATGCCCGGCCTGTATAACAGCACTCAGTACCTGTTTGTTAAACGTGAATGGATGAAGCATGGATGTCTCCAGTCCAAATCTCCCACCTGAGTGAAGACCAGGTGCTCAGCGGCTACCATTCTGTCTCTGCCAGAACATTCTCTCTTCCAAAACTCCTCATTGCCTCCCAAAGGCTCAAATAAGACATTTTCAAGTCAGAACTGACGTTTCCCACTTGCTCCCCCCTTCCCACCAACATCCAAACAGCCAGTCACCAAATCTGGTCAGTTTTGTTCCTGACTAGCTCTCCCCTCTGGCCCCTTCTCCCCAACTCCACTGCTGTTACCTTGATCTGGATCATCCTCACCCTTCGATTGGATGATCAAAACAGGCTCCTCCAAATTTGCTTTCCAGGTTTCCGTCTTCCATCCCTCCAACTGTCCCCCCAACTCCTACCATAATGCTCTTCAGAAAATGCAATCTGACCACATGACTGTTCTTCTTAAAACCTACGTCCTCGGAATAAAGCCAAACTCCTTTGCCCGGCTCCCAAGGCCCTTCGTCATGGCCTCATGCTGACTTCCCTAGACCTTTTCTGGCCCCCAAGCCAGGTACCCTGACCAGACAGGCCATGCACCACCCAGTCTAGCTTTTGACTTTGCTCCTGCTTCTGCTTAGAACATCTCCCACTGCTCTCCACCTGACTCTCTCCGATCTGACCAGATGGCAGGGACTCTGGGGAAATTTCCCTCCCTGATAGGTGCTGCCACAGCATTCCATGCCCAAGCCCATGGACTGTAACTTGTGAGCTATTCATTGGCCTCCTGCCCTGGACTCTAAGGTCTAGAGACATAATGATTTGCCTGCGAAAAGTAAGTCTTTTATCCCCAGTTCCTAGCACACAGTTCCTGACACAAAGGAACCATCATGGATGGTTGATGAATTAATGAATGGACACATGAATCTGTGTTATTTTTTTTCCTAGAAATCTGTTTTTAGAATTCAGCAGTAAAGTGGAAAATGGATTGCCGGTGGGGAGCCTGAAAGCATGCAGACGAGTTAAGAGCTAATTGACATATTCCAGACAAGATGAAGAGGGCCTGGACTCAGGCAGAAGAGATAGGAATGGAAATAAGGAGTCAGAATCAAGAGACTTTTGTTCAAAAAAACAAAAGATATTTTATGAGCAAATGCAGTTGATTGAGCACTGTGTATTTTCTGAAGGATGGCTCCAGTGTTTTAAATTTAGACAAAGGGCTGGGAAGCCAGATGTATCCGTGAGAAGCAATCAATCAACAAACTTCAGAGAAGTGAGAAGAGGTGATTGAAGCAGACAAAGAGGTTAGGAAGGCACATAGAGTTTCTGATACGGAAATAAAAGAGAGTGTTTTAACTGCCAAGGAAGCAAGAAACTGACAAAGAGAGTGAAGATTTCAATGCAGGGGATGTAATAACCGGAAAAGTTTGCTTTCAGCCCTTAATATAGCAATAAAATTTGCAGACAGCCTACAATATTATACTGACTGAGATGTTATACATTATACAAGCTGCCTTCCATTTTTGATGAGAGATATATAAAAGTGAGCAAACAAGTTTCTGGGATTTATTGGGGGGACATAACTAACTTCCAGGGTATGTCATAGGATTAGTGCAGGCTCATCCTATTTTCATTTGACATCTCTACACCTGCAACATGAGAGTGATGCTGAAGGCATCCCTAAAATGTGGAAAGATTCTATTAGGACATCTGTGCTATTAACCCAAGTATGAGGAAGAGAAAGAATAGCTATTTCCTAGGAGCCTGCTATGGGTAGGACACCATGGTTTATGTACATCTGCTCTCATCCCCATTTTAAAAAAATAACCATGAATTATTATGCTGCCATAACTGACTTCAGGAGGTTCTTTATAAGGATTGTTTTCTTCAAAGACAACGAAAACCTATAAATACATTATTTTTCTGAATAAGTAATGAGTGAATGTTGTCAAACGTTTAATCAATGCAAAAGGGTGGAGTTAAAAATAAATCTTTCGCTAGCCCTGCGAGTGAGCCACAATTTCCCCCCTCTAAGACAATAAATAATGATAATTTCTTGGTGCATCTTGCAGGAATATTCTATGCATAAGTACGATTTTGCATAATTCATTCAAAATCCATTCAGTATACGCAGAACACAAACATTAGCTTATCATACATCTATTCTGTGCTTTATTTATTTATTTATTTATTTTAACTTAACAATATCTAGTAGAAAGTTCCCCATCTTAGGGCATACGGGCTCATTATTTTTTTGTCCACTTAATATTCTATTATATGAATGTATTATGTTTTATTTAGCAAAGCCTCTGTTTGTGAATATTAAAGATGTTTTCCAGAGATTCTCTATTCATACACAATTTCTTGTACATGCAGGTAGACCTACATATGCTAACATTGTTCAATAGCAATAGAATGTGTGATTTTCAATGTTCTAGCAGACATATTTAGAAAGTAAAAAATAATTGAAATCAATTTTCATAACAGATCATATCCAACCTGTTATGCCCCAAACATAAAATCAATGTAAAAGATGAATAATGAAACTTTTACAGTTTTTTACTTGTACTAAGTATTTGAAATTCAGTGTGTAGTTTACTCTTAAAATCACATCCCAGTTCAGATGAGCCATATTTCAAGTGTTCAGTCACCGTGTGGTCTTTGGTTACCATATTGGACAGTGTAGATTCACACATTCCTAGAAATGAAAGCGCTCAGAGGAGTATGTGCTTAAATGTTTATGGCCATTGCCAACTTGTCTATCTATGTCCCCCCTGAACAATGTACAGAGGGTGCTTTCTTCTTCCATCATTTACCAGTTAGGTGAAAAATAGTATATTACTGAGTTTTAATTTGCGTTTATGTTATTACAAGTAGGGTTGAACATATTTTTATGTGTATATAAGCCATTTGTATTTCCTTTTCTATAGAATATTTTTCGGTCCTTTGTCCATCTTTTTGCAATGGCTTGGTCTTTTTCTTCACTGGTATATGGGGAGAATGTTCTCAAGGTTCTAAATTCTGGAAATTTCTTTTTCTTTTACCCTCTTTTGACTTTGGTTTTGGCATTATTGCATGTTTACATTTTATGCTGTCAGAATATCAGTCTGCTGTGGCTTCTGGGTTTTGTCATGTCAACAGAGGTCTTCCTCTATCTCAGATCATGAAAAAGTCTTGTCCATCATGACCTCTTCTCATTCTCACGGTAAAGTTATGAAACTGGTGTCATTAGTTTCCCCCTTTACAAATAAAAGAGTAGGTTCTTAGGGATATTAAAGAAATTGCCTAAAGGGGTTCAGCTAATAATTGCCAGAGCTGGAATTCAAATTCACTTTGTCAAACTTTAAAGAATATGCACACTCTTTTAACTGCACTATAATAATATAATTTGTGTTAAGTGTCTCTGTACCTCACCCAGGTCTTTAATATCTTTGTATTATAATAAATATTGGCCAGGTGTGGTGGCTCATGCCTATGATCCTAGCACTCTGGGAGGCTGAGGCAGACGGATTGCCTGAGTTCATGAGTTCAAGACCAGCCTGAGCCACAGTGAGACCTCATCTCTAAAAATAGCCAGGCATTGTGGCGGGCACCTATTGTCCCAGCTACTCGGAGGCTGAGGCAAGATAATCACTTAAGCCCAAGAGTTTGAGGTAGCTCTGAGCTGTGATGCAACGGTACTCCCTACCAAGGGTGATAAAGTGAGACTTTGTCTCAAATAAATAAATAATAAATAAATAATTGTTATCAATAAACAAAACACTGCATTGCTTTTCACACCATATTTCTATAAAGTTCCAGATAATAGAAATTGGCAGCTTGGGCACTCCTGTGGTACGAGAGTGAGTGGTCTGTGCTGAGTGGAAGAAACCAGGAATATTCAACTTGACTTCACTGATCAGGGAAGGATAGCTCATGGGGATTATGACCATCAGTCTATGTCCTAAAGAAAACCTAGAAATTAAACATGGGGAGAAAACAAAAGACACAAATCTATAATAAACAGAGGTCAGTTTATTGGGCTGATAGTGAGGATGAGTAACAGAATTCAAAAAGACCAGGAAAAGCCTGGACTTACAGATCAAAGCATTGGAATATTTTCAGGTGAGTAGCCAGAAGTCACTGATCAGTTCTGAAAAAGGCAATGGAATGATTTCCTTTTGCAAGGAGGATAAAAGTTACTGGAAAGAGAACAAGGGAAAGAGAGAAAGAAAGAGAGAGAAGAGAAAGGATCAGATTACTTGGGTCCTGGAGAGGAAAATCAGTCTCATTATCATATTACATTATTGTGTGTGTTGCTATGATCATCTTTTCCACCAAACTTTACTCCAAATGACAACGTGGCTGTTTTCAAAACTTAAATGTTGCCTTTAAAGACATGAATTTTTACCCTTTCAAACTCTGAGATAAGTTTAAAAGATGTTTCAAAATGAAAAGAAGTTTCAAAAATGTCTTAAGGCAGTAACATCACTGCTGGGATAAATGTACAGCCTACCAAAGTGAATATCTTGAAATATGTTTTCTTGTTTTTATTTTATTTTTTAAAAACCAGTCACTTTATAATCTTATGCCAAAAACATAGTTAAATTATCATAAGGGAGAAGAAAATCTGCCTTTCTTTGGTCATATGCCTTAATCTGTATGTCTAGTTAACAGGGGTTCACTAACAGCCCAGTATCTGGAAAGTTTAAGGTCTGTGAACTTCTCATGTCCAGCAAAGAAAAGCTGGGGGTCAATTCTCCTTCTGGGAGCAGGTATTCTAGAATAAATACTCAGGACAATCCTGCTCCTTGTGTCACAGTTCTTTTGTCCGTTGCTTGACCTTGAAATATTTATATTCCCTGTGGTTCTGCCCTCAGCCGTCTGGATTTTCATGCTGTGTCTTTTTCCAGTAAACAAACAAACATTAAAACCTATGGCTTTAGTAAATGTTTCCATTCTCTTGATTCTAAATCAGACCACCAACAAGCACCGCAAGCCAAAAGCGCTACTATAAATGTAAAAATTACTGTTTTTGACACTAAATCTGCTCCTTCTACTATAATCTTCATCTCAACCAGTTGGCCCATCACTCACCCAAAAGACCAAGCCAGGATCCATTCTGTCAATCAGCAGATCACACAGATTATACTAAGTATCCTTCAACTAAGTCTCTACTGTTCATCTTAACAGGCTCTCCATTAATTCAGATGTGTGCTAGTCCGAGGTATTAGTGTTTCCTCCCTGTGAGTCATCTCACCTCCCTTTGTGTCTCTTTCTAATATCTGCTTTATACCATTGCCAGAAATGTCTTCAAACAGAGTAACTCTGATCACGTCATTCTTCTCCTGAACATGCTTCAATGGTCCTCTTCATTTTGGGGACAAAGTTTCTCATACCCATTCATTCAGTCACCAAATATTTGTTAAATGCTCACCCTGGCTCAACTGCCACGGTAGATGCTTATAGATGGGAAAAACAAAACCCATTATGTGTTCTGCCTAACAGAGCTAGTAGTTTTGCTTAAACAGAAACAGGTTTCAAATTCTTTGGAGAAAGTCATGAGACAATAAAGACTTTATTGAAATTTGCAACACAAATGCTGTGATTCAGGCTCTATCTTATTTTATCTCTATGGAAAAACATCAGACAACCTAAGAATCCGAGAGGTCCCAACCTGAGCTCTTTGCCTACAGAAGACCTGCTCTTACTTTTACTCATTTTGTTAGAATTATGATGAGGCTCTTCTTAAAAAGATCAAAGGAGGCTCCAGCCCGAAGAGTGACCTTTTGCGTTGCTTGTAGCTACCAACTGATATGGAAACTTAAAACACCATTACCTGAATTCCTTCACCTCAATGGAGACTGTTTTGTCTGCCTGTATCAACACAAGTTCGCTTTGGGGTCAAATTGCTGTCCTGTGCTTTCTTTCTTTTTCTTTTCTTTCTTTCTTTTTTTTTTTTTTT